>NC_133205.1:29092321-29182321 GCF_958299795.1 Porites lutea
AACAATAGACAGAGAAGCCAGAAGAATTTTTATTCAAAGTCCAAAGAGTTAATCCTTTAAAGCAATTCGGAAAACACTATCTGGATCGTGGATCCGTTCACGCAAGTGACGTCGGCTAAGCACATGGCAAAATTCAACACAAAATCCATCTCAAATCAGGGCACATTTTGTAATTTTTCTTTAGCGCCGAAGAGAAAAATTTATGAAACGTCTATGAAACATTTAAAAATACATAAATTCCCTTTCAAAAACGTAATTGTCTTGGCCATAGAGTGCAAAATGCACCTGAAAATTCAGCAAAAACTTCGCTGACTTGGTTGCATTTCAAAACAGACCATGGGCTCCGCCGTAAAGAAAACAAGGTTGAATTCCTCGAAGGACGATTTCTTGATGAAAAACTTCCCTTTCTCCACAAAAAGAAAGCTGAGCATTCTTTTGAACTTTCTCTTTCCATTTTTTGTCTTTCAACGGTGTATTTTTAACCTTGAAATGCAGAACTCTTGTCTTAAAACATCTGCATGGTGATCGCGCAGCAGCCATTTTGTTGAAAATGGCTGTCACTAAGATTTCCAAATATGGTCAAAATGAATATTCACAAGCATTGAAAGCGAGTTACACGTTTCAACCCTTATGGGTTTCTGATATGAATCAAGCTTCTATAAGACATGGAAAGAAAACTTAAAGGCAAATAAAAGTTGACTTGTGACTTAATGGAACATTAAAGTAGAATTAATGACAATGTCAAGCTACACCACTGAAGTATTTCACTGAAAAATTAAAGTTACACTAAAAGATGACATGACAGGTATTTCAAATATTAGTTTAAGACAATTAACAAGTTCTTCTTAAAGTCTATGAAATGAACCTTTAGGTTATCATTTCTTTTCAATTAATTTAAAGCTGTTACTGAATGGTTCATAAAGTCAGCTTTACATGACTCATGAAAGCAAATTGGCCGGTAACAAAACGAGTAGAGGCCTGTGTCCGAAATGCGACCGCAAAGCATGCATTGACTGTTTGGCTGGACAGAATGACCACATTTGGCCGCAAAATGGCCGTTATTTGGCCATATATGGCAGTTCTGTCCAGCCAAACAATCCATGCATGCTTTGCGGTCGCATTTCGCGCACAGGCCTCTACAAGTTTTGCTACTGGCCAATTAGAGGTTCATTTTAGGCTTTTCGTAGGGACATTGAACATAAATGAAACACTTCATTGGTGTAATTTTAGGTTACCTTTAGAACAAATTAAATTGATTATATCATCCTGAGAAGCTTTTAGTCACATTATTATGTTGAATTTACTGAAATAAAAGTTTGAAAAGATGTCTCGATTGTACACTGGATGAGTTATAAGAAAAATTGCTTGGAATAAAATTGAACGTTCAGTACTTAATTTACTTTAAACCAAAAAATAGTTAAGTAAAGCTCATGCTTTAATTGAACTGGAGATTATCGCAGGATTCGTTTTGGTGTTTGATGTAAGCTGTTTTTCATCCGTTTTTGCAGACTTTAAATGAACTTCTTGCAAGTCAGTACCTATTTGTGTTCTCTATTTATGTTAGAGAATCGACTCAAGATGCATTGGCAATTTGACTTAAGAAGTTAAGCAGGTGAATCAGTGTAAGCAAATCGACTTATGGCCGAAACGTCTTAAATGGAAAATAACATACATTAAGGACAACTGCTGGGCATTTGCTCACAACATAATCTCTGGGGAAGGGAAGTTTTAATTAATTTCTTTACTCGGCCCAAGGAGAGGTGGGGAGGGGAGGGGGATCATTCCACCCAGCATTTCACGGTCTTTCACAACAAAGTTGTTTTGGTGCTGCTTACAGCGAAAGCAAAAGAGTCAAACGATGATACATGCCAGTCCACAACATGAATTTATTGGGAATGGCGACAATTTTATCAGCAACTGGCTTGTCGAAAAGGGCTGCAGAGACTTGTGGACGTTTTCAAAGGTATATCGGGCTGTCTTGCGCTTCTGTTCTCAAATTTCGACACCTAACATTATGAAAATATGACCATTTTCACTTTCATGAATGCAGGTGGTAAAATGTCTTATCGTCGCCAACAAGTACGAGTCGCCGGATTTGGGCATTAACTCGTCGCTTTGACACTGGAGTAATTGGAACTTGCCTTTTCCTACCTCGGGGCCTTCCCAGTTTCCACAAAAAATTATAACATTATGCTCACTATCCTCAATATACTATCTTCAACTACCGTCTAAATACCTAAACAAAGAAAGGTCAGATCAAGGCGAAGGATCGGAAATTTTGTTCACTATAAACTACATCATCCTGCCGAACAAGAAGCGAAAAATCACTTACTCGTTAATCTTTTCACGTGCTTTTGTTGTTTCCTTGAAACCTGTCTTTTTCCTTCTACTTTTCTATTCTTAAATCTCTTCCGTTTCACGCGAGCTTCTGAACAAACTGCTTTCGTCTTCAGCGCTTGGTAACCAGGCCAGAAAGAGACAGTAAAGTGAGGGAATGTGGACAAGGAAAATGGAGTGCGAGATGGATCATTCAATGTGATACATAAAATTTTCTTTATAAACTTTCCTTGAGTGTTCCCTGCTTTATAGTAACTCGAAATGTGCAATTAAAAATATAGGTCACCTGGCTCGTTTAGGAGATATTACTGGCTCAAGTTACTCATTAAATCGTTGCAACTGCACCTTATCAAGGACACGTCTATTCCATGGGTTCTCTCTACTTTTCGCAGGAACTGGAAGCGCCCACGGCTTTGATGTACTTCTTGAAATACAAAATAGAACCATTGTATTGATCAAAAGGAACAATTAACGGATTTATGGCACAGGTGCGCGTCATGAAAAGGTGCTGAGACTGCTGACGACAAATATTCCTTGGTGCGTGACCTCGAGGGCACGAATTATGGCTACGAATACTTTTTTCCCGGAACGGAAGACTGTTTAGTCTGGCCGGAAAGCGACCAGTCATCCGAGGACGGGAATCAGTAAATACTCGACATTTCACTCTGGTCCTAAAGGAGTATGGGTGATAGCAAAGCGTCAAATAACTCAATTGTTTGATTAATATTTTCTCCTAAGTGTTTAGTTCAGTTATTGTTTAGATTAGTTTATTGAGGATTTGTCACTGTATACTGTTGCGGAGTGAAACTGGCCTCCCAACTGATATACATATCAAACCCTCTCTGCCCACCTAACTGCATCTCAGGTTGACCAAACCACTGGAGACTACGTCCCCTACTTTTCTATGAACAGTGTATGGGTACTTTTACGTCTCCTACTAATTAATAATAGAGTTGTGGGAGACAAGGCCAGCGGCTTTAGGTCACCACTCAATGACGCGATCATCTTAATCACAGCTAGCATTAATTCACCAGTTATTTAAAGATCCTGGTTGGTGGTCCGGTTGAGACCGAACGGGCCTCGGCCTGCCGAACAGCAGACCGGCGCTCGACCAACTGAGCTAACTTGGTACTACCCACGCTGAGATTGTTTGTTGCCTATGATCCATCAGAATCCATCAGGGCTGACGTCAGACAAAATCAGAAATTCTCTGCTTTGTCCAACATGGCAGCACAGTTTTGAAAAATGTTCGCAAGATTCTTTTAGATTTAAGAAGGAAGGACTTCGAAATATAACTGACTAACCAGGAGCTGTTTACGAGCAAGATAAAGAAACTGATCGAGTTCGTAACGAGCTGAATAATACTTAAATGCTGAGAGACAAATACCTCGAACATATAAATGTTGTGCCGCGTACCACCATGAACACAAATGATGGAACAGAGAATTAACTCTGAAGTGTAAATTAAAGTGCTAAATGAAACCCATGAAAACCCCACTGGGCGCTAGCCCCAGTAAAGGGAATCAAGGAACCACACGAGGTAAAGAAAACAATTCTTATGACCTCGGTGGGAATCCAACCCGCGACCTCCGGATTAGATTAGCAATGATAGATCTAATCCAATCAAGCAAGAACACCACCTGCGCTCTTTGTTTTTCTGTCTTTTCAGGCACTGTATATAACGTATTGGGAATCACAGGCTTCAAGACCGTTTCACTGAGGATGTCTATTTAAACAATAGAATGTTTCTGTCGAGGAACTATCGGCTGATAGTTGCCCCGCGGAATTTTCATGTTTTTTGAACAAATATTTGCCCGAGAAGCTTCGCCCGCTTCGAGGGCAAATATGCTAGTTTTAAGAACATCAAGTTTCCAAGGGGCAACTATCAGACCGATAGTTCCGAGACATAAACACTCTATTGTCTTTATTGTTCACCACTAAATTGAGTCTAAATTTTTTTCTGCGCGCTAGTTCAAAAATAAGTTGAATTATTTTCAACTTTTTGAGATAAAAGCCATGAAAGTCAAAGTAAAATTTGAAAAAGAAAAGAGACAAACCCTCCTTAATACAATTTCAATTGTTTATTTTCTACAAACCCGCTTGTTTACAGAAAAAGTTTCACGGATGAGTATTATCCATCCGGGTATTTTCCACGGACGAACACTTGGGCTAATAGTGTCTCTTCGCGGATGAACAGTATCGCCTCACGTGATCAATTTTAAGAACAGGAGAGGATTTAGTGGTGAACTATAATGCGTGATAGTTGATTCGGGCTTCGCTCTCATCAGCTGTAAAGCACAAAGAACTGCTAACGGCTACTTCTTGAGATAGTTGGGATGTAGGCACGGTACACTGTGGTCTCTCCTTTTCTGACCAACGTAATTCTCCATCCCTTAAATCTAAGAATGTGGGCTAACGTTCCCTGATGAACTTCTTCAGTTCCCTCCGAAGAATAGAGTCCTTCACATCGTCTTCTCTGGGTCAGGAACTGCCTTGTATCTGCTTTTGTGACCCTCTTGAGTAGTTATTTCAAGCTGTAGGGGTACTCTCGAAGTGTTTCATTCTCTTTTTACTTGCGCTCATAGAAAAGCTTCAGAAGTTGAAAGCTGGACCGTTTCTCTTCAAATGCTTGTGCCAGAACTTCTAGGAGAAAATGTAGATTACTTCGCTCCTTCTTGGTGTACATTCGTACCTCTTCTTTAGCTGACCCTTCCAGGTGAGACATTGTTAAGTCCACCACTTTCTTAGCACAGGTCATTTCTCTTGCCTTAAAGGTTGCCTCGAGTTCCTGTATAAAATCCTCAACCAACGGACTACCTCCTGGCTTCCTCCCGCTGTAATTTTCTTATCTTCTTATTCCGAGGAAAGACAATAACCTGTTTCTGCCTGGTACTACGTCTTGTCGCTGATTGTGAGGATGACACCAGAGGTGGGTTTACAGATTCCTTTACGGCCTTTAATTCATTTATTGCATTTTCATACATCTTGGTCAACTCTTTTACCCTTGCTGTTAATTCTTCTGTACTCATGGTGATTCGATTCTTGTTCTGTTATTGCAACCACCCTTTCTATGGTTTCGTTTTTCCTTTTTTCACCCTGCTCGCAGCGCCATATGTGACCAAGGCAGTTTCTGGTCCTGTTATTTGAACAACGAAACAGACTTGCAGGGGAGAGGGGGGTGGTGGGAGGGTCGCAAATTTCGACCCTCCTGCGGTAACTTGCAAAAGACGCTTTCTTGATTTCGAAATAACTTTTAAACCTTTACTAACCAATAGGAAGGTGCAAGGAGGAAAGGGGAAAAACGTAAGGGTTCTCCTTCCTCTTCTAAGTGATAGGATTTTGTGCAAACAAATTGACTCCCGCAGACTGAGGTGTGGGGAAAGGTGTAAAATGGGGCAGAGGGGACCCCTCGAAATCCGGCTGCGCGTTGGAATCCAAGGCCATGAAATCAAGCGTATGACCTGTTTCCCCGCCAAATGCTTCTTGGATTCGCTTCCAACTCTGAAGAGATAACTTAGAATCTGAGGGTGAAAGGTGTCTTGAGGGAAGATCGGCAATATTTCCTTTTGAAGGTACTTTGTACAAAGTGAGCTGAATATTGCGCCCCGAAACCAAATGGAACACTTCTTTAGTTGCGGCAGTCAGCTGTGGGCTTCTACTTCCTGCTCTGGACCATGTATCCAAAAGAACTTGACTGTCAACATTGACGTCCACCCTACAATCCCTTAATTCAACTGGGGACGATTGAAGAACCCTGAGTAAGGCTAACATTTCGTTCTTAGAGATATGAAGGGCAGCCTCTTCGGAGCTCCAATAATCCCTAACCTCGAGGTTACCTTCTGGGAGGTGAAAAACGCCTCCCCAAGCAAAACCGGAGGAATCACTGGACATAGAAAGAATAAGATGCTTCTCATCTCGCCATGGGATACAATCCTCCCACGAATCCAAAAATCGCCAGTGTGTTAATTCCTCTCGTAACGCGGGAGACATAGGGACATATGGATTTGACCCAGCGGAGGCGATTGCAGCAGCTGTGCTCCTAATAAAGAGTTTCACACCGGGAACAGCCAGAGAGAAGGAAATACACTTGCCCTGAAAACGTTGAAGGGTTTTGACTTGTACAAAATTTTTGGAAACCACAATGGCTTCACGCAGTTTTACGAACTTCACTACCTTGTCTTGAGGAAGAATGAAAGCTTGCCTAGCCGTGTCAAAAACCAGACCCAAATAGGTAATGCGGGTAGAGGGCTGAAGTACGGACTTGGCTAAACCCAGAAAATATCCTAGATCAACAAGAACGTAGCAGACAATATATACCGCAGCTTGGGCCAACAGCCCTCTCGAGACACCAATTAACCGTTGAGCCGGTCATCGATGTAGAGAGAACAGGGGATGCCTAAATCCCGTATGAAACTAGTAGCCGCAAGCCCCGTCGAATGATAAATGAACGCAGATTCCTTCCAACCAAAGGGTAAAGTAGCGTTAACTAACCACCAGTCAATAAAATATGGTCATATCCTGATTTATCATCACATTTCGTGAGGAAAGACCCCTTGTACACATACCGAGGAAAATCTACTAACGTACCTAGAGAGAAAGGCTGGTCACTCATCCACACAATAGAAGGAAATTCTTATGACTTTAATGCAAGGTGTGGTAGTGTGACATAAGGGAAATTCATGATGCAAATCCTGTGTGGTAGTTTACGTGGGTTGCTTTGATTGAAGAAAGGAAATAATCTCTACCATAATGTAGTCCCAAATTTATACTATCAATAAAACAATGACAGGTTTTTGTGAACCTGGTCACTGTCACTTGGCAGTCATGAAAGTGGTGGACTGTCATTGGTTGGCAGCCTAGGATGTTCTTCTGAATAGGCAATTTGGAGAAGAACTGGACAGGAATTCTGAGCCTCTTGGCAGAAAGGACTGAGCTGATGATGGATGAGAACTGTCGCTCTTCTGCTTCGTCAACTTCCCGGTTGTCTGCCAATGAGCACTCGCTAGTGGCCTGTTACACCCATGATAGCATTTCTCGGCTGATTTGAGGCTTTAGCTTTTTTAACAAGCGTTTCTGTTACGGAGACTTCGCTTCCAAGACTATATTTTTCATGAAGGAGTAGATGTTATTGACACCCATCTACCGTTTTTGTTACATACTTCTGATTTCTGTTTTTCAGTAATGGCGAGATAAAACAGGCCACGGTTTCGCATTTCTTCAAGCGTTTTGGGCATGGTATGTCTTGAAGAACAAAAAAGGGGCCTCCACTAGCAAACTTTCTTTCTGAAACCACCTTGTCGTGTTTTAGTCGGGTTTTATGTACTCTCTGCCTTGCTCGTCCCTGCTCAAGGGGAAGTCTTCGTCAAACATTTCATGGTGTTCTTGGCAGCTTCGACAACTGAAAGGAAAGGTGACCTGAGATACCACCGAGTGTATAGGAGTGATTTTAAATTGTGTTCGCCCAGAACTCGGTTTTCCTATAGCTGTTCTTGATCTTAAAGTGCTCGTGTTGCCTACACTTGACAAATTCTCGGTCCCTTGCTATTTGGTATTTGGTATTTGTCTAGAGCACCTAACATAACTCTTAGACTGTACGGCTCACAGTTAGAGCCATCACTTTGTCGTCGTTAACACCTCTTCTTTCGGCCCACATCTTGAAAACATTTATCCACGTCTTGGTTGTTTTAACTGTATTTTTGTTCACTGCCTTTCAGCGGGCAATTGTAGTTCGTTCCCGGAAAACAAAACAAAAACAAAAAAAACGTAACTGTGCTAAAATGTTGTCAACCCTGTTATACCACCCATTTCTGCCGTAATGCCACTATTATGGGGAAATAGCACCATTATTAACTAATCAGATCTCCGAAATTTCTCTTCCTATATTAAAATGGCTAAATGGTAAAGTAGATCGGAATGATATGTTGGAACGACCTATTCAAAAAAACTCCTCTCTTCCGCACACGGACTTTTTCTCTCTTATTTGAGCTTAAAGTAAGAGTTTCACTGCAAAATACCGAAAAAAAAATCTTTCACATTACTCATTTGGAGAGATATCGGAGAGCTACGAGATTCGAATTTATGACATCAATATCAATAGCTTATACCATGGCCTACTCGTATAATTATTCAAACTGATATTGTTTAAAGTTTTAACTACCACAACGTTAACGTTTCAAAAGCCTTTTATTTTCGCCAGCAAATGCTTTATTTCTAATCTAAATACTAAATGGGTAGGAAAAGACGAAATTCGTGTCAACTTTGCTTAATTTCTGACACAAAACGTGTTTTAAGAAACCTTTGAATGCATGTGTCCATGTATCGTTAAGTCATTCCAATACAATAGACCTGTTTAGCTTGTACGTTTCGTTTTCCCAGTACAAACCAAAGTTCGTCGTATCCGAGCGCATAATCATGTACGCATAATTTCTGACAAGAAAGAGGGTCAAATTCTCTTGAGAACATTACGTGATCTGAATTGGGAAAACAAAACAATTTACGACCTAAAGAGGTCTATTCCATCTAATGGAATACACTCAGAAACTCATATTGGACAGTCGAACAAAGCTAAACGAAATGATCGATAATAATTATTCATGACAAAAAACGACTTTTTTATGCAAGACATAGCTCATAGTCTCTTGTGCAAGAATAGCAATAAATGAAATCGGTGGTATAAATTAAATAACTCCTGGTGGACCTTAGCTTGAATGTTGAAACTGCCTTCCTTAATTCTTTGATTTTTTCATTTCTACTTAGCTAAAAGTGACAGTGTGCCTGTTGCCCCTCTTCATTCGTCTTGACGATGCCACGATTTACCCCAGATTGCCTTTGGGAATCATTACCACAGCAATTCTTAGCTTGGTCATGGTCATCTGACGCAGCGTCTTTGTTTTCTTCGAGAATGATATCAATAGCTCCACTTTCCTGCATGGCAGCAGTTATAGAAGGCATTTCAGTGTTTCCGGTACTTATTTGGCTCTTTGTCATATTTGATCCGACCAAGCCAGTAATTTCCCCCGGCAAACTCAAAAAAGGGAGGATCAAAGTCAGACAGCAGGACAAAGACCACTGTGGATTTTTATACCATTCCTTCAGAAAGGCATACAGGTGCAAGATGTACTGAACTAAGAAGAAAAGATGCAAACGAATCAGTTCACAATTGCAAATCAGTAAAAAAAATCCCCAAAGCGTAGTACTGGCCACCTATCTACACCGGCCACCTTTCACGACGCCCATTTGGTTTTGTCCCAGTGGAATCAATTCAAATAAACCAGGAAACCTATCCTTACAGACAATTAACTGAGAAAAAGCGATGCAAGTAAACAAATGGTAAAATATACATATAATATATATTATAAAGTACATTTTACTATTTGTTAATGTTAATGTCGCTCATTTTGCCGGAAGGATCAGTTTCCTGATATTTTACTTATTATGCAAGAGTTTTTTTACTGATTCAGGTCTCTAAAGATCCGGCTCCCCTCACTGTCGCTGTGGTTTTTCCTTCCCTAGAGATCTTCTTATACGAACCATTCAATCTTATTATAAGGTCTCTACGAGAGCTATGTGCCTCTGTCCCTAGGGCGGCTGTTTTTGAGAGGTTGTACGGCATTCTTTAACTTATAAATCAACTGTTTTAAAATTTAGGATGTAAGGAAAAAACTTATCTGTGCATCTTGATGTACTGTCATACCTCCTTCGTAGACATCTGCTAAGGTTGCAGTATTCGTATTACATAGGTGTCCTCATTATAGTCTGAGCTATTTTAAAGGACTTTATGGTTCTTGTAACCATTTGGACCATGAAAACTTAAAAATCTGTTACGGAATGGTTTTAAAGTGATTTCAAACAGATATAGAGGTTATCAGTCGAATACTTTTTAACACTGGAGGACCTTCAAATTGCAGCCGTTTTCTTGAAAAATTACTGGTGTGCTGTGCAAGGACGTATCCTAAAATGCTAGAAAGTTGGTGCTTAATCGTGGTACCTCTCAGAGAAAAGCAGGGGTACTTATAGACTTTAAAGATACCCTTGATAGTTTCTAAAGATTCCCTAAAAGTAGCTCCTTTTAAAATATTTTTTATAACGAATTCGAAGAATCCGGCTGGACAATAAAGTTGACCTTAATTAATTAAAAGGCGATAAAACAAAAAACCCAAGAAAAGTAAAACAAATTATCTTACAAACAATTAAGCCAATAACCAAAGTGTTTGCTCCAACAACTAATCCACTGAATATGATCGTATCCGCCATGTAAGCGTCGGTCTTGGTAGGTACGTTCTCGGAAGGAATTTTACTGATAACCCCAACACCCAGGTTGAAAATTGTAACGGGAATTGATGTTGTCATCAGCTGATTCTCAAAGGCGTCTCGTATAGGACGATTACAGGCAAAGCATATTCCGTATAATCCAGCAATGACCCATGCTAAGCCAATATATGACCTGCTTTCTTGCCCCACAAGTATCAAGCCAGATGTAACGATCACTTTGCGAGATGTCTCTATCATTTCCCAGTACCATGAACGAGCTTTGTAGTTTTCATAAAGGAATTGCATTCCCTTCATTATTTCGGGGTCAGAGCCTGTGTCGTTTGATTTCGCCACTTTTTCAGCGTCAAGTATTATTCTCCGCTTTCTCCAAAGGGCGATAAATGTCGCAGAAGGAAGCGCAATAACATAAGCTGAGGAGAAGTATGCTGCTGAGGTGGGTAATGTACAGAAAAAAGACCAAATTTCTGTAGACAGTTTCTTTAGCTTTTGATAGTTGTTTTGATTTCCCCTCATCATCCAAATCTCCTTTACGTAAAATAATAGCTTTTCGTAGTCCATAGATTAGTCCTGTACAGATAATAATGACAACATTAATTGCGATCATCGAAAGTAGGTTTGCAAACGCATCAACGTGAAACTCCGTAAAAATGCAGTTAATTGGAGCAATTTCAAGTAAGTTCAGCTGGAGAGTTTCTGAATACTTGCTGATTACTCGCATGGACTCAGGCCATTCAATGTATGAGAACGCTTCTAATAAGCCGTACGTCACCTGATAAAATCCGATTGCGATCTTAACTTTCGACAAGAAAGAGTCTGCTATTGAGATTTTCCCTACATTCTCATTCTTCACTTTGTTTGTCCACGCACACACGGCAATTATTATCAACATGGCTGTAACAACTATTAACATTTGGGAGACGATCCACGTCTTAGTTGGACATTTCCTGCACTCATGGAATTTTTTAAAGTGTCCTTTTGTACACACGCCACATAGGGGGCCTCTTTCGCCATCTTCGCAGGCGGAACCAATACCCCCTCTGCAAGACTTTTTCACCGGGCCCTTGTATGGAGTTGGGAGAGCATACGGATATTGCACATTCTCTTGATCGAATAAAGGCGAAGATGATAAGAGGTTGGTTACAAAAATCTTGTAGTGATCCTTGCGGTTCTTGCTCGTCCATTTCCACCAAAAACCAGATTTCAACGAGGCATACTCGTATTGGCATTTCAGTCCCTCTGCACATTTTCGACACTGCTCAAACAGATGGGTCCGATAATGCCCTTCCAAACATGCACATGCACGGAATCCAGCGTGGGAATCGCTGTCGGTCCCTGGTTGTGATGAGGCAAGAAAGTATTAGACCCAGTATAGCTACAATAGGGATCTATAACAATCATAACACAGTAAGCAATAAGCCTTGAACTACATTTTCGGAATTCAGATAATTTTGAGCTAGGAGCGTGTTTTACACTTGTCTAGCAAACACTAATATCAAAAAATAAAACTCTCGTCTCATCTTCTGACTATGCAGCGAAGAAGACGTTTCGTTACGTAACTATAAAATATATTATTTGAGAGAAAAGTCATTATTGGAAAAAGATGAAAAGATTTTGACTTGGTGTGAGCCTTTTCATAACACGTTACTGAACATTTTTGTCTCTTTTTATCTCTTAACTTATGTATGCACTTAGTTTTTGCGACAAAGATAATTCATGTACGTTGAGACAATTGTGCGACTGTTTTGAAGTGACTCGCGGCTATTTTGTGAAAGCGGGGGCGCACTTCCTTAACTAAAACTTTGGGCATGCAAACTTTGATCAAATTCTCTAATTTCTGCATTCGAAATAACAAATAATATAAAGCATCCAAAAAATAGATAAAAACATAAAGAGGCTTAATCCCTTTTTAAAGAATCTATTTTTCCAAAAAAGCGAATATTTTCGAAACGCGCAGGTTGACCTTTTTCTAATTAATGACAATAAGTTAAAACTATCCCAGGTTTAAGGTCAGAACGCTTGAACGAGATCAGACACTTGACTGTTGAATTTTCACATCAGAATTCTATGCTTGTGCGTTTTCGCCAGCTGTTACAACAACGCTTATAATAAATAATGCTTCAAACGTCGAACTTTTCTCGCATCGAATGCAATTGAAACAATAGGTAATGAGATTATTTGCTTTTATTATCTTTTGTTTCAATTGCATTCGACACGGCAGAAATGCGACGTATGAACCGGGCCTAAGATCGCACCATTACCTGAAAACTTAAAATCAGTTAAGACGTTACAGAAAAATCTGAAACGATCGAAAATTCTGGCAAAAAATATAACCAAATGAACAAAACATGTTTACAGCGCTTTAATTGTGAATTTGAAAACAGTCAATTTTCTTTTCTAGCTTAATTTCTCGTCTTCCTTTTTGAAGCACTTTGGATACCTCTCATGTCAAAATTGGACTTAGAAGAGTGCTCCTCCGCTCTCAAAAAACTAGCCGCAGACAAACTTAAAAACGATATGCCTTAGTTTCCTTATTTCTCCCTCGGTTTCCGCCTCAAGGCCGGGTTTGACTGTAAAACCAATAAAAAGGACTTGTGTGGCCATTTCACTTTATCCTCCGTCTCAACACACGAAGGAATAGGCGATATGGAAACAAACTTTAAATAGGGTGACCAAAACTTCGTCTAATAATACGTAACTAATTTGAATCTGGGGTCTGGGACGAGCAATGGCGGCGTAAAGACGCTTATTGTGGCTGTCCGCAATCTTCTTGAAATATCCGTGGTCCCCGCAACGGCAAATGGCCGAATATATAACCGAACTATTAAGAAAAAGGAGAAACAGGATATCATCCAGTTCAGATGACTCAGCCTCCTCACCCGACCACAAAAAATTCCGAAAAACTGTCTCGACCGACGAAGAAATAGCTGAAGAAGACACTATCTTAGCTGTGCTAGATATGACAGTAAACTTCTCAGAAAAGCTGGAAGAAATCCTAGAGCGTTTGAAAAAGCTCGACGTTATAGAATCATCCGTTAAAAACATCGGGACAAAGCTCAACAGTTTAGAAGAGCGTACAGCAGTATTGGAAAATTTCAGACAAACTACGGAGAAAGACATTAATGATCTTAAAGAAACTGGAAATTTCACAAGCTCACAGTTAACTGAAATATCGACCGAGCTAAAAAATCACCAAGCCGCAATCGCTGATTTAACACAAAAGGCGGAGGGGAGTAAAGAGTTGTTAAACGACCTTACAACAAAAAAATCTCTACCTAAAAGCCTATTCCAGAAGAAAGAATATCCGATTTATGAACATAGGAGAAGGCTCCTCTGATGAACCCGAGAATGTCGAAGAAACCCTAAGAGATTTCTTAGAACGCGAATTGGGCTTCCACGATGCAAGAACCGCTGAAATTCAAAGAGTCCATAGAAGCGGAAAAAGCAAGAATGGAAAGCCCCGGCCAATTTTGGCCCGATTTCTGAGATACAAGGATGTCCAAAAAATATTTTCCCTCGGGCACCGACTAGGAGAAACCGACTTCCAAATGTTCCGCGATCATCCTGCAGGAATTGTCAGACGACGTAAAGAGCAGATGAAGACCTTCAAAGAGGCTAGAAGAAACAACATTCCTGCACCCTTCAGTCTATCGGAACCAGATAAGTTATTTATTAGAGGTCAGGGGTGCAACACGGAGCGGGGCGTTGCAGTTTTTTTCTGACGGAGGGAACGCGCACAAAGTGTGCGTCACTCCTAAGACTCTGTTGTGGATGAGAGCCACTTTCAGTGAAGTTAAAGGCAAAAAGAGTTCCTTTCTGATGTTCTCTCTGCGCTGCTTTGGGCGTGGACTAACCCCCAAGGTCCGGGCCACCCACCCAGGGGTGCAACACGGAGCGGGGCGTTGCAGTTTTTTTCTGACGGAGGGAACGCGCACAAAGTGTGCGTCACTCCTAAGACTCTGTTGTGGATGAGAGCCACTTTCAGTGAAGTTAAAGGCAAAAAGAGTTCCTTTCTGATGTTCTCTCTGCGCTGCTTTGGGCGTGGACTAACCCCCAAGGTCCGGGCCACCCACCCAGGGGTGCAACACGGAGCGGGGCGTTGCAGTTTTTTTCTGACGGCTTAGATGTAGATATTTGTTCATTTTGGGTATGTTGGAGACCAGGGGCCCGTTTCTCGAAAGACCCGGTAAGTTACAAATGTACGATGTCTGTGTCACGTTGTCTTGTTAACATTGCCCCAGACTGGATAAAGATTTCCTACATCAACAATGGAGATATATGTAAGAAAATGTTAGCACTTTTAGTTCCATTGTTGTTTAGTGTACATGACCCTAGTTAACTTTCAAGATTTTTACAAGATGTTTACTCAGCAAGACATATATTGGATTTGAACTTTATAGTGCTTATTTTTTTTAATTTTTGTTTTTATCTTTTAGAAAACTATGGCTGATTTCTATAGTATAGCCGGTTTTCCCAGGGTGATTGGGGCAATTGATGGATCATTAGTTGCCATTAGGGGTCCAGACGAGGAGGAGCATTTGTACGTCTGCCATAAGGGCTTTCATGCAATGTGATGGCAGTATGCAATGCACAACTGTCGTTTACAAATGTAGTTTCCAAATGGCTTGGTTCTGTACACGATTCGGCTGCCTTTAACCAGATGTTTACAAGTGCACGTGGAGAGGGGAGGAGGTAGGAATGGGTGGCTCTTAGGAGACAGGGGTTGTGGCATTCAGCCATACCTAATGACCCCCTTCCGCCCAGACAATGTTTCTACAGCATCTCAGGCCAAATATGATAAGGCACACACAAAGACAAGGAATACAATATTATTTAGAGGGCTTTTGGCCTGTGGAAAACAAGATACCGGTGTCTAGATGTTTCTGGTGGAGCTTTACAGCTTCAACCAAGTAGGTGCTGTACTATCAGAACAGCAACTGCTGTTTTGCATAACGTGTATTTTTGACAATACACCACTGCCGGTCAATGCCGATCCACCACAGCTTCAAGAACCAGATGCATGTGAACTGTTCCTGGACAATAATGCAGTTGGGTCATTGGTCAGTGATCACCTTGTCAATAATGCATTTAATTAAAGTTTTAATGTTCTTTTTTTCATTATTTAAGTGTATATGAAATAACTTTTTTAATTGCTTGATCCAAACTTTACTATGTTGCTTAATGGAAAGCAATTTTTCTTCCCCGCTTTTTTCCCCAGCAAAAACATGAAATGTTACTTCCAGCGGGGAACAATACCGCCCAAATTACTGGAGACGAGAATACAGAGGTGTGACGTGAAAACCAGAATCAAGTTTCACGGTTTTCCCTGTGCTTTGTTGTTTTTCACGTGGGGGAGAAAAATGGGTTTAAGGTGTGTAGTGTATGCCTGTAACAACAAAAAAGAGAAAGAAAAGGGGACAAACAGAAACAAAGCAAACCTAAGAGTCTTGTTTTGACTTCACTGCTCTCGTCTCCAGTCATTCACGTGGCATTGTATCCCACCAGAAGTAAAATTTCATGATTTTACCGGACAAAAAAGTGGGAATCAAAAATTTTTAGGAATTTTTTTTTTGATTTCCATTCAGCAACACCTTAAAGTTTGTATTAAGCAAATAACAAAATTCTGTCATATACACTTTATACAGTAAATTGTGGGGTCTAGTGTTAAATGTTCTTGAGCAACAAATAACTTGGTCTTTGGATCAAATTTCCCAGATGACATCATTTGTCAGTTGTCTTCCTAACAGTCATCAGGTGAAGTGCTTTGACACTGCAAAAAGAATAGGATAAACTCACTCGATGAAGGAATACATAATTTTATAAACAGAATAATCTTGCTTTGTTAAACAAACAAACAAACAGACACACAGAAACAAAAGCAAAAAACTCAACACCAACATTTGACCTGGAAAGAATGCATTCATTATGAAATAAAATGATTACATAAATCACTGAAGTGTTTTATTGCTATGTGATAAATACACCCCTTGACAAAGTTCACACTTTTGGAGTCAATCATTGAGCAACAGGCAATCATGTAGTTTGCCTGAAATCAAGAGTTAATTTGGGTAGTCTGCACTGAAATATAATTCAAAATAATTTTTGTTCCAGCAACACATCTCACATCCATGCTTACAACATCCAACAAAACAAAAAAGTTTTCTTAAATTTTGGTATAAACATATTAATACCTTCTCCTTCCTCTGTTTCAGAATGTCAATTTCAACTTCCAACTTCTTCCTTTCAAGATTATAATAAGCTGCAACTGTTTCAAAGTACTGAGGAAAAATTTGGAAAATAACAATTGTGAACATTAGAATCGCAACATCAAAAATGAACTGATTCATTTTTGAATGTACTACAAGAGAAAAAGTGATTATCTAATACCTCTAGTTGGGCTTCTGCAAGTGTTTTGCCGTTTTGTTGCCCAGCTGAGCTTTAGGTGAATCCTGCAAAATTTAATTGTTTTACCTGTATTAGAGAATACTTTTATCTGTAACATGCATGTGTAAGTGTGCTTCAAGAACAAAAAGGTTTGATTACCTAAAGAGAGAATGAGGATCAATCAGGCCATTTTTAAGAGTGGAGTTTAAACCACATACATGCATAGAACTCTGAAAACCAAGGTTACTCTGTCTCAGTTAGAATAGATTAAGACTTTACAAAAAAGCTGTAGTGTATTTCTGTGAGTTGTGTTGTGCACTACGACAAGCCTTCAGCATAGATCAGAATAAAAACAACTAAAAAACAACAATGAAAGTATGTTTGACTCGCAATATTTTAAGGAATATTTAAACACCTTAATCACATTAACAGTTGACAATGTTTGGTTACTTGAGCTTTCAGTCTGTATGTTCCGGTCCCCTTCCCGCAAAGGAAAACAAGTATTAGTACAAAATTCATCACACTACCAAAGAGCAACTTGTGCTGTTAGCATAAGTTATATTATTTACTTGGACTTATTTTGTACTCAAATAGGTTCTTATCTCTCATTGCCTTTACCTTGTATTTGTAATTCTCCTGCATTTCACCAAAGCATTAAGGTGACTCGACCCAGTTTTTTGGGGGGGATACCATCCTACTTTGAAGCTCTCTGGTATCCCCACCTTTACTTTTATCGTACGTCTAACACATAGAATGGATAACATATAGATCAATCTACAATATAACATAAAAATTTTGGCGATCGGAGTAAATGTCACGTGGTTATAATGCCACGCCCCTTTGAGGTCTGAGTCGAAAATCTGCTGTTGCCGTCATTTTTTCGTGAAAATCTCTCGGCTACACATAGTGCGCATTAGTGCCTTGCGCTGAACAGAGTTTCACCAAAATCGCAAAGACCCAATTCGAGAAATTCAGCGGTTTCCAAATTTAGGTCATAATTTATGCGAAAATGATAAGTAAACTTTACACGGATTATATCTAATAAACTATGAGATTCATCTCTTTATTTTGGGCATCGTTATAACAGATGGGTCCTTGCAAGTCAGCATTCGGAAGTCAGCCAAGCGTGGTCATTGCACGCGTGCTGAACAAGAATGCTGTATAATGACAGACTAGAAACAACAGACAACTCCCAAAGCACAAACTCAGCCAAAACGCTAAAAATCTTCAATGTTTACTCAAGTTTGGGCTTATAGAAGATAATGTCACAGTTTTTCAACGACCATGAAATTCAGAGTCCGGGTAGTTAGTTAATCAATTGTGGCCCTGAAAAAATTTGAAGGAAAAAAAACTACGAATTTTTAAGAAAATGCTTTTTTCGTGAGAAGGACTCTTAAACGCTGACAAACGTCAACAAATAGCGAAAACTATAATTTCTATATGTTTGCTTTGCTCGAAATCGAGCGCATTTACAAGGCCCTAAAGCGTTTTGCTGACTTGCAAGGACCCATCTGTTATAACGATGCCCAAAATAAAGAGATGAATCTCATAGTTTATTAGATATAATCCGTGTAAAGTTTGCTTATCATTTTCGCATAAATTATGACCTAAATTTGGAAACCGCTGAATTTCTCGAATTGGGTCTTTGCGATTTTGGTGAAACTCTGTTCAGCGCAAGGCACTAATGCGCACTATGTGTAGCCGAGAGATTTTCACGAAAAAATGCCGGCAACAGCAGATTTTCAACTCAGACCTCAAAGGGGCGTGGCATTATAACCACGTGACATTTACTCCGATCGCCAAAAATTTTATGTTATATTGTAGATTGATCTATATGTTATCCATTCTATGTGTTAGACGTACGATAAAAGTAAAGGTGGGGATACCAGAGAGCTTCAAAGTAGGATGGTACCCCCCCCAAAAAAAACTGGGTCGAGTCACCTTAAGAACCAGGCAATAATCAAACATGAATGGCACTGTCAATTTCTATCAGATGTGACCCAAAAAAATATGCATATTTTTTTAAGACCTAAAAAAATACTTGACCGATCTCTTGACCCCCAAAAAATACCAAGTGTGTAAATTTTCAACCCCAAAAAATACGTCGGACCTCCCGTCACGTATACTTTGAGTACCCCCCCTGGGTCTGCACCAGAGCATCTGTGATGGCTTGAGTGAACTGTACGTAACTGTAAATACACTGTTAGCTGTACTTCCCTAATAGACTTTCAGTCCATACGGGTATCAGATGACAAAACATTTTTAATTGCACAGTCAAAGTACTAAGTAATTATAAGTCTGTCTACAAGCCTAGTGGCCCATCAGGCCGGAGCTTATCCCGGTTTCAACTAAGTAATTTAGTAATATGTAATTTTTGTTTCAGCAATTATATTTGTAAGTTTTGTCAAAAAAAAAAAAAAAAAAAAAAAATTAAGCTTCCGTTCGCTCATGGCCTGAGTGAACCGTGGACTTCTTGATTCTTTTGTCAGCAGACATCTATTCAAATTACATATTTTGAACAACAATAAATTAGCAATAACGTCATAAAATGTGTAAAACCAAAGAAGATACAAAAATTAGTTTCAAACAATAGACAATAAAAAATGGATATCATTAATGTGATAAAAAAATGTACATACCTTTACACGCCACAAAATGCCTTTTACACAGCAACCGGCACCGGCCACTGGATTCAGCTGGATTGGACGACGTAGACTAAGCGGCAACATACTTTTTCCCCGCGCAAACTAAACGCACCATGCCAACATGGCCGCCACGAACTCCACAAGAAAAGCAATTCAAATTTTTGATTTTAAAATGCATCGAATAGAATTTCAAACCTCTCGCACTGGTGCGTTCAAAATCATGTGAAGTAAGCGATTACATCACAGACGATAATTAAGAACTTAAGCTTATCGGTGGCCAAGAGCAAGATTTGTCGAGGTCATCACTTGCAAATTATACGATGACGCAAAACAATGATTTCTCTCGGTTGCTCTCCTTTGACACAACGACAAATTAAACTCAAAGATAAACGTAGAACGCACTGCATTGTCGTTCAAAAATCATAAAGACAATTTGCCATCACAGCCAAATCGAACTGAACGAATTCGAATGACCCTACATTTCGCCCAAGTCTTTTGCGAGCGAGCGCCGTAGCACGCGTTAAAGCCTGGTAACGGCCCGCTATTTTACTGGGAACCCGGGAAGTACCGGGAAAGTTTACGGGTGCTTCGAGAAACGCAACTTCGGGCCCGTTAAAGTTTCCCGATAACCTGCCCGAAAACTTATCGGGCCCGTAAGTTACCGGGTGTTTCGAGAAACGGGCACCAGACCCCTAAGAAAAAAAGTGAACTGCATCATGGGACACATTCTGTAACCAAAGCAAATATGGCGTCCTTGTGGGACTAAAGTACATACAAAATTGAATATTGAAGTTTCCGAATGCAGGAAAACAGTGTGAACGACCAGTTGCTTATAGCTCCCTAGAAACTGACTTTTAAAATTGGCTTTGCTTTTCTAAACGTTCCATTTTTTACCGATGCAATAAGTCAAAGGGTTGTAAATTTTATGGCTGCTGTTCTTCTATCCAACGAGAATTCAATCACCCAGTCACTAAAGATAAACCTGACATGGGTGGATATCATTTCCTGGTAATAAAACTGCAACAGTCCTGGTATATGTTTTACATAAGCGTATTTGAAAGTTGAAACCAAGGAATTTGAACGCCTTTGATTGTAAGGGGACACCAATCCAGTTAAATGCATGGCTCATCTCCTTGGAAGTAAAACCTGCCTAGAAAGCTTGAAGCAGGACGTTAATGATGTTCAAGCGACTGTGGGGGATTTGTTATCTAGAGTTGGCCCAGTACGAAGCCCTTCATGGAAATACCCTGACAAGATAGCCTGTGAATTAGATATTGAAGAACTACTGGAAAGATACTCTTATTCTAATGACGAGGATCATTGTAAATTGTCACATATTATCCTGTTTGAACTGCTGATTGACAGGTAATTAATGCGCCTTGGTACTTCGTGACAATGCTAAACTGCAGAGCTAGATACAGGGCCAAATATATGTTGGCTTACTTACTTCTTGGTGAAAAGAAAATAATCATAAAAGCTCATTTGGCTCAGTAGAGACCATCTACTGCTGAGCCAAGTGGACCATCAAAAATAGAAACTTAAAGCCTGGTTTCACACACTCCAACCTGCCTGCAACGAAGCGCAAACGACGATCACACCAAAACCCCTTCTGCTATGCAGGCTATGAACACATTTATCCATTTCTTCTTAGGCACTTGGCTATATCCGGGGGCGCATCCAGTGGAAAAATGTTATTCAAAAGCATAGACGAGCCTGGTACGGAGTATTTCAGGCTAAGAGAATGAGGTCAGTTTTTGTCGGATGATGCATGACCTTACCCACTTAGTCAGTACAGTATGAACAATTTCGAATTCATTCTTCAGCCCGCAAGGGCGTTTATTTGCCCGAGAGAGAAAATTTCTGACTCTTTTATATTCAACTGAGTGCTCTGGGAATATTGTTCTGGAATGGCGGAATTTTAGGTAAATAAAAATCTAGTTCTCGAAGTCTTGAGTGCAACGCTTGGACACTGCTATTGCCAATATAACCGCTGAGTCACTGAACTTTTGGCTGATCAAATTGTTAAAAGAACAAAGTTAAATTTTGTGCAGTAGTAAATTTATTGCGTGTGTTATTTTAAAGAACATTAAATATTCACCCACCATTTGTTGTGTCAGTTGCTGTGCTGAAATTGGTATTCATAAGTCACGTGCAGTGACATTATATCTGATAAAACACCGCATACTAATAAAGGGATGGCCCGAACCTATTTATATGCGCGTTGGTTATGTTTTTGAAACGCGTTTTCGGCAGGAAAGATTAAACCGATTTCTATAGCTTTCTATGGGCGCGATCCATTCAACCAAAATTCAGATCGGTCCGACCGGGAAAAGAGGACCACCTCAAAAGGTGGACCAGGTTTTTCGAACCTTTTCCGGTTGGACCGAACCGATCCATTGAGTTTTGGACCGAAATTTCCGGAAATTTTGGTTGAATGGATCGCGCCCTATGATTCTTGGCATCCTTAATAAAGAATGGTCGAACTTTAAGAAACTGTTATTTAATTTCTTGTAGGTATTAAAACGTTTGAGAACCCTCAGACAGATTTTTCCCTAACTTCAGCAAACAAGCCTCAGAGCTCTCTAGTTTTCTATCTGCAAGTTTGAAGTCAATCGTAACCGTAGAACTCGCTGCACAAATAGCCTGTCAAATTTAACCTTAAAATGCAACGCTAACACATTTGTGAAAGTTGACGCACAAATAGAGGAAAACTGCCGATGGACTATCTCCTATCTGCAAGGGTATGTTAGAAATTATTGCATCATTGTGGCGGGAAAACTCGTCACGTGATCTGAAAACTGAGCTTTGCACAAGAGTCTTAGAACTGTGTAGTCGTTCGGAGTCGTGGAGCTGATCAAGTGTGTGGATTGAGTGTAGATCATCGAAATTTTTACGTGAATTGATGTCGATGAATCCTTTAAGTGTAGAACAGAGTACAGAATTCTAAAATATGAACATGTGAAGAAATATGCTTTAATGGAGTGAAGAATTAAAACTACAGAGAACTGATTATATATACAAATTTGGTTACATGGTCCTTCGCAGTCGCCGGATCGGCGAAACAAGTTTAATCAATTAATCGTCAAGAACAGGATTACAGTACAAGAAGAAAAGTATGGACAACGGAAAAGCAAAGAGAATTAGAAATGCCCACAGAGCTTTTGTGGAGAAAACGATGGAAGGTGCGACGAGGATTTTAGTCGAGCAAACTGCCGATCACGTGGAAGATTCATTAAGGGAAAAACTTATGGGACTGAAATTCACCCTCAATGAAAGGCTAGAAACTATCCAAAAGCTGGACGAAACAATTCTGGAAAACAGTAAGGGGAGAGACATTGAGAAAGAAGTCGAGGATTGTGGTGAGTTTTGTGCAAAAGTTTACGGTATTTTGGCTAGAATTGACTTGAGTTTAGAGGATGCTGAAAATAGCGCATTCGTGGGAACTTCACTAAGCTTCAGTCAAATTAATAACAATGTCAAAAGCAATGAGGGCGCGAAAGTTAAGCTACGTAAACTAGAACTAAAGTCATTTTCTATGGTGTACCATCTCCGCCAAAAAGCAAACTTGTAACTCAACATCCAACTTTACCGTTGTCAACATCGGACTTTACAGTCAACATAGAACTTTGTTGTTATCAACAACGGACTTTACAGTTGTCAACATCGAACTATTGACTCAACATCCGACATTACAGTTATCAACAGCGGACCATTGGCTCAACATCGGACTTTAGTTGACTATTTGTAACTCAATATCCAACTGCACAGTTGTCAACATCGCACTATTGACTCAACATCCGACATTACAGTTATCAACAGCGGACTTTGTCACGTCAACAAAACAAAATGTTCGACTTTGCCAAACGCCATGTTCGTCTTCGTAAAGTTCGATGTTGAGTTCTCTTCGTGCGTGCCAAATCCGCCGATAATTATGGGATTGCCAGAATGACGTCACTATGGCAAAGCCTCGCTCTCGTGTGAAAAAAGATGGCGGACTTGAGGAGTGTTATTGACATGTTGAATGATCTAGTCTCGAGAATTGATGCACTCTCCGATGTATCTGAAATTGGGGTTATTGTTGTGCGACTCGATTTCTTAAATAAAATGCTGGTCAGCCTCGACGTTGACCAGGACATTATTGATACGATCGGTACTCTTCACTCAACTGCTGCTGCTATGGAGAGCTCCGCGAATGCGAGTGGAGGATACTATCCTCCGTGTTCTGCGTCAGGTCAGCGTGGTAGGCCATCATTTGAGATCTCCAGGGATCATCTCGCATTTTTATTGGAACATGGTTTCAAAGTACAGGAAATAAGTTGTATTCTTGGAGTGGGAAAGCGAACAGTGGAAAGAAGGATGGCTGTCTTTGGTCTTAGTATTACTGGTAAGAAAAACACGGCGGCCGGTGATGGAAGTGCCTATATGAATAATCAGATTATAGTATTTTTCACATTGTGTAAGTACTGCTACGTACACGCAGGTGATGAATTCGCTGGCCAAAATTGTGATGATTGCTTTGCAAAGAGCATGGTTTCGATTCGATTTAGGGATGGACCATTTTATTATGATATTTTTTTGGCCGAGGGGGGAGGGGGGTTGGGGCAATTTCCGAAATAAAATTCCAACATGCACAGCAAAAGTAGTAAAAGATAATTCACTTGCGCAACGAACCAAAAGAAAAAAAAAATTTGGAACAATCCCGGAAAAAAATTAGTGCACAGCCACAAGACGGAAAAAAATTCATGTTAAAAAAATTGCCCAACTCCCCCGCCCCCCCCCCCCCCCCCTCGGCCAAAAAAATATCATAATAAAATGGTCCATCCCTAAATCGAATCGAAACCATGCTCTTTGCAAAGCAATCATCACAATTTTGGCCAGCGAATTCATCACCTGCGTGTACGTAGCAGTACTTACACAATGTGAAAAATACTATAATCTGATTATTCATATAGGCACTTCCATCACCGGCCGCCGTGTTTTTCTTACCAGTAATACTAAGACCAAAGACAGCCATCCTTCTTTCCACTGTTCGCTTTCCCACTCCAAGAATACAACTTATTTCCTGTACTTTGAAACCATGTTCCAATAAAAATGCGAGATGATCCCTGGAGATCTCAAATGATGGCCTACCACGCTGACCTGACGCAGAACACGGAGGATAGTATCCTCCACTCGCATTCGCGGAGCTCTCCATAGCAGCAGCAGTTGAGTGAAGAGTACCGATCGTATCAATAATGTCCTGGTCAACGTCGAGGCTGACCAGCATTTTATTTAAGAAATCGAGTCGCACAACAATAACCCCAATTTCAGATACATCGGAGAGTGCATCAATTCTCGAGACTAGATCATTCAACATGTCAATAACACTCCTCAAGTCCGCCATCTTTTTTCACACGAGAGCGAGGCTTTGCCATAGTGACGTCATTCTGGCAATCCCATAATTATCGGCGGATTTGGCACGCACGAAGAGAACTCAACATCGAACTTTACGAAGACGAACATGGCGTTTGGCAAAGTCGAACATTTTGTTTTGTTGACGTGACAAAGTCCGCTGTTGATAACTGTAATGTCGGATGTTGAGTCAATAGTTCGATGTTGACAACTGTAAAGTCCGTTGTTGATAACAACAAAGTTCTATGTTGACTGTAAAGTCCGATGTTGACAACGGTAAAGTTGGATGTTGAGTTACAAGTTTGCTTTTTGGCGGAGATGGTACACCATAATTTTCAGGCAACTACGAGGAATGGCAGAGTTTCTGGGACACTTTCGAATCTGCGGTTAACAGAAACACTGACATTTCAAGAATCCAAAAATTCACCTATTTGAAGAGTTGCGTGACAGGCGCTGCCGAATCTGCAATTACTGGGTTGCCTCTCACTGAAGATAATTACGAAACTGCCATTGATATTCTTAGAGATAGATTTAGTAAACCACAGCTGTTGATTTCTAACCACATGGACGCTTCGTTGAAATTGCCAATAGTCATTTCAGTACATGAAACGAAGAAACTCCGTGATTTGTATGACAAGATTGAGATAAACATTCGAAGTTTGAAGGTACTAGGCGTCGAATCAGAGTCCTTTGGAAATTTATTAGTTCCAGTTGTAATGGAGAAAATTCCCTCTGAGTTGAGATTAATCATCAGTCGCAAGTTTCGCAGTAAAGAAACTTGGGACCTTGATGTCCTGTTAAATGCACTGAAATCCGAGTTGGAGGCAAGAGAAAGGTGTAATGTAGTGAAAACAAGTAGTCCAACCAATTCTAACCCTAGATTTGACCAGCATAAGGGAAGATTCAAACAGCCCCTTTCCTCATCTGCACTTTATGCGGGCAGTGAAGAGTGTACTCTGCAATGTGTCTTTTGCAAGAAAAATCACAAGTCCATCACCTGTAGTACCATTACTGAACCAAAGGCCAGAAGAACTATACTGAGACGAAGTGGCAGGTGTTTTGTTTGCTTGAAAGCAGGGCATATTACACCAGGTTGTCAGTCAAAGGCCAAATGTTTTAATTGTGGAGCTAGACATCATGTGACTATCTGTGAAAACCCTAAGAAGCCTGTCCAACCTAGTAGTTCAGGAGCTGAATTAGCATCACTTAGTAGATCTGAAACTTCCCAGGAGAGATCCAGAGATGTTGGAACATCAACAATGCATGTTGGCAGCAATAATAACTCTATACTATTGCAGACTGCCCAAGCCTTTGTTTCTAGACCAGATAACCAGGAAACTGGAATGTATACTCAAGTCATTTTTGACTCTTGTAGCCAGAGATCTTATATAACCAGTAAGACACGTGAGTAGCCAAAATTACCTACTGTTGGTAAGGAAACCTTGCTAATCAAGACATTTGGTGACAATTCAGCATCTGTAAAGGAATGTGACATTGTGCAATTGTGCATCAGAACAATAGATGCAATGAGTGTGTACGTCACTGCTTACGTTGTACCAGTAATATGCAGTCCAGTATCAAACCAAGAAATTCTAGGTGCAGTAGAATGCTATCCATACCTTCAAGGACTACAGCTTGCATGTGGAGCTGTTAATGGAACAGTTAGTGTTGACTTACTAATAGGAGCAGATCACTACTGGTCTTTCTTTACTGGAGGAATAATCAAGGGAGATCCTTCTGGACCCGTAGCTCTTGAGACCAAGTTGGGATGGGTACTGTCAGGACCAGCTGCAGTTCCAGCATTGACAGAGTCATGCACAGTTAACCTAAGTGCTACACATGTTTTGAAAATTGAGTCAGCTGACATCAGCCATGTGAAAGATGATTTGCAGAAATTTTGGGACTTGGAAACCTTAGGCATAAGGGACACTGAAACTTCAGTTCATGACAAGTTTTCAAATGAGATAAGATTCACTGGTGAAAGATACCAAGTCAAGCTACCATTCAAGGATAATCACCCTATGCTGTCAGATAATTATACAAATGCTTCACGGAGGTTGGCAACTGTGATTAAGAGGCTTAAGACCCAACCAGAAATACTGGAACAATATGATCAAGTGATTAAGGAGCAATTAGAAAGTGGAGTAGTTGAAGAAGTGCGGCAAGATCAAGTCCTAGAACTTGGAAATGTGCATCTCCCACACAGGGGAGTTGTGAGACTTGACAGAGATACAACAAAGGTTAGAGTTGTATACGATGCCTCATCCAAGGTGTTTGGACCAAGCTTAAATGACTGTCTGCATGTCGGACCTTCATTAAATCCTCTTCTACTGGACATTTTGCTGAGATTTAGAGTTCATGAAGTTGCTGTAACTGCTGATATTGAGAAAGCATTTTTGAATATTGAGATTGATCCAGTACACAGAGACTTTTTACGCTTTCTATGGGTAGATGATGTCGATAAGGAATCACCTAAGATTAAGTTACTTCGCTTTACAAGAGTTGTATTTGGAGTGAATGCTAGCCCCTTCATTCTCAATGCTACTACCAGACACCATGTTAATACATCTATGCTGAATGACAATGCTCTTGCACTTGAGCTTTTGAAGTCTTTGTATGTAGATGACTTCGTTTCTGGGGCCAAGGATGTGAACAATGCCTTTTCTTTGTCGAAGGAGATAAAATTCTGTCTCAAATCAGGAGGGTTCAATATGAGGAAGTGGAACAGCAACTCAGCAAGTCTTTTGCAATCCCTGAAACAAGATTCAGCCTTCGTTGGAGACTGCTATAAACAGTAAAGAATGTGTTCAAGAGGAAGATGAGAGCTTCTCAAAGTCAGTTTTTAAGCAAGATACTGAGAAAGAGCAGAAGGTCTTGGGAATGCTTTGGAACCCTAACCAAGATGAACTGATCTATGACTTGACTAAGATATTGGAGGGTGTGGACGTTCAGCCAGCTACAAGGAGACTGATTCTCAGTACTGCTACGAGATTCTTTGCTCCCTTGGGGTTAATATCTCCAGTTATTCTACCCTTCAAGATTATGTTTCAAAAACTGTGCAAGGCACAAAAGGACTGGGACGAGTTAGTGGATACCGAACTCAACCAAGAGTGGTTGTCAACTTTGTCAGACCTAAGACTAGCTGGAAGAGTGAGTTTTAAAAGGTGTTATGCTGAAGGTCTCGGTAGGAATGAAGTTAATTCGCTCCAACTTCATTGTTTTGCAGATGCGTCGGAAAAGGCGTACGGAGCCGTTGTTTACATGAGAGTAGAATATGAGTCAAGAGTAGAATGTGAGATTGTGGCTTCAAAAACCCGAGTAGCTCCGTTGGATAAGCAAACCATACCGCGTCTAGAACTGTTGTCTAACCTTACTGCGTCAAGATTGGTGAAGAGTGTGAGTCAAGCTTTAGAAAACGTTGTGAGAGTTGATGACGTAGTCAATTGGACGGATTCTATGATTTCTTTGTGGTGGATTAGGAACACTGATAAGGAATACAAGCAATTTGTGGAGAGTCGCGTGAGCGAAATCAGACGAAATGCACCGCCTGAGCAATGGAGGTACTGTCCTACGTCAGAAAACCCGGCTGACATTGCATCAAGAGGAATTAAAGCCACTGCACTCAAAGAAAGTGGTTTGTGGTTACATGGTCCAGAATTCCTGTCTAAGGAAAGTGCCTACTGGCCAGTCCAGCCTGTAAATGTACAAGCCAAGGAAGAGTTGTGCGAACTGAAATCAGCCAAACCTACAGTCTCCAGCTTATTGAACACGTGTACCGAAAAACAAGAAGCAAATCTGGAGAGTATCATTAATCCTGAATCCTACAGTTCCCTTACGAAGCTCATAAGGGTTACTTCACTTGTGTTGCTATTTGTCGAAAAATTGAAAACAAAAAGGGACGGATCAACTGACCAAGAAGAATCCTTACAAGTTTACAAGCAAGCTGAGAAGAAGTGGATTAAACACGTTCAAAAGAGTATCCTGAACAGTGACAAGTACCAGCAAATGAAGTCGACTCTGGGACTTTATCAGGACAGTGAAGGTGTAGTCAGATGTCAAGGAAGAATAGGTCTGTCGTCGTTACCCTATGATACCAAATTTCCAATACTTCTGCCTAGAGAACATTGCTTTACGAGATTGTTGATCCTCAAGTGCCATGAACAAGTCATGCACAATGGAGTAGCAGAGACACTGGTTCAACCGCGTTCAAAATCCTGGGTCGTTAAAGGAAGACAGACAGTTAAGAAGATATTAAGCGAGTGTGTAGTATGCAAGAAACTTGAAGGTCGCCCCTATGGAGTGCCTCCTACCCCTCAACTACCTGAATTCAGATTGTCTGACGACTTCGCATTTTCAAGTATAGGAGTAGACTTTGCGGGTCCCATTTATGTCAAGGATGTGTACAACAAGAGTAGTGTTATGAACAAGGCATACATTGTGTTATATACGTGTGCATCTAGTCGCGCAGTTCATCTAGACCTTGTTCCAAATATGTCAACTCAAGCGTTTGTGAGAAGCTTCAAACGGTTCACTGCTCGACGAGGTGTACCAAGGCTTGTTGTATCGGACAATGGTTCCGCTTTCAAGAGTGAAGAGCTCAAAAGGTTGTTAGCAGAGTATAGCATATCCTGGAAATATAACGTGGCATTAGCACCATGGTGGGGTGGATTCTTTGAACGTCTCGTTAAATCAACAAAGCGCTGTCTGAAAAAGAGTTTAGGAACAGCTCGAGTCACTTATGAAGAACTGCTTACAATCATTGTCGAGACCGAAGGAATCCTGAATTCAAGACCTCTAACTTATGTGAGTGATGAAATGCGAGATCCTCTTACACCATCGCAACTTGTTATTGGTCGTCGCTTGTTGAGTTCAAACGGAAGCGCTAAACAACCAATTGCGGGAAATCACACTGTGCGAGATCTTTCAAGACGTGAGAAGTACTTGAATGCTGTACTTTCACATTTTTGGAAACGTTGGCAGAAGCAATACTTAACAGAATTACGTGTTCATCACAACTGCAATTCGAGTAACAGGAAGCCAACGATTAAGGTCGGAGATGTTGTTTGCGTCTACAAGGACAAAGCGCCGAGACAACTTTGGAGTATGGGAGTCGTCAAATCTCTCATTACAGGACGAGATGGTTACCACAGAGGAGCTGTTGTAAGAGTGCGTAGTGGAGATCGAGTCGTGGAAATGACAAGACCCCTAAATAGGCTTTACCCTGTAGAAGTCGAATCACAAGTGCGGGAAGAGCGTCAGAACAGAAACACTGATTTCCCTATTACCTTCGTGGGAAATGCTGAACAGGAACATGTTAGTGAACATTAACATTAAGTCAAAGAACAGCAAACTCTTTTTCTTTCATTTGTTATTTTATTCGTTTCGTTGTTGATTGACCTGTGTCAATCAAGGCGGGGAGTGTGTTAGAAATTATTGCATCATTGTGGCGGGGTAATTAATGCGCCTTGGTACTTCGTGACAATGCTAAACTGCAGAGCTAGATACAGGGCCAAATATATGTTGGCTTACTTACTTCTTGGTGAAAAGAAAATAATCATAAAAGCTCATTTGGCTCAGTAGAGACCATCTACTGCTGAGCCAAGTGGACCATCAAAAATAGAAACTTAAAGCCTGGTTTCACACACTCCAACCTGCCTGCAACGAAGCGCAAACGACGATCACACCAAAACCCCTTCTGCTATGCAGGCTATGAACACATTTATCCATTTCTTCTTAGGCACTTGGCTATATCCGGGGGCGCATCCAGTGGAAAAATGTTATTCAAAAGCATAGACGAGCCTGGTACGGAGTATTTCAGGCTAAGAGAATGAGGTCAGTTTTTGTCGGATGATGCATGACCTTACCCACTTAGTCAGTACAGTATGAACAATTTCGAATTCATTCTTCAGCCCGCAAGGGCGTTTATTTGCCCGAGAGAGAAAATTTCTGACTCTTTTATATTCAACTGAGTGCTCTGGGAATATTGTTCTGGAATGGCGGAATTTTAGGTAAATAAAAATCTAGTTCTCGAAGTCTTGAGTGCAACGCTTGGACACTGCTATTGCCAATATAACCGCTGAGTCACTGAACTTTTGGCTGATCAAATTGTTAAAAGAACAAAGTTAAATTTTGTGCAGTAGTAAATTTATTGCGTGTGTTATTTTAAAGAACATTAAATATTCACCCACCATTTGTTGTGTCAGTTGCTGTGCTGAAATTGGTATTCATAAGTCACGTGCAGTGACATTATATCTGATAAAACACCGCATACTAATAAAGGGATGGCCCGAACCTATTTATATGCGCGTTGGTTATGTTTTTGAAACGCGTTTTCGGCAGGAAAGATTAAACCGATTTCTATAGCTTTCTATGGGCGCGATCCATTCAACCAAAATTCAGATCGGTCCGACCGGGAAAAGAGGACCACCTCAAAAGGTGGACCAGGTTTTTCGAACCTTTTCCGGTTGGACCGAACCGATCCATTGAGTTTTGGACCGAAATTTCCGGAAATTTTGGTTGAATGGATCGCGCCCTATGATTCTTGGCATCCTTAATAAAGAATGGTCGAACTTTAAGAAACTGTTATTTAATTTCTTGTAGGTATTAAAACGTTTGAGAACCCTCAGACAGATTTTTCCCTAACTTCAGCAAACAAGCCTCAGAGCTCTCTAGTTTTCTATCTGCAAGTTTGAAGTCAATCGTGACCGTAGAACTCGCTGCACAAATAGCCTGTCAAATTTAACCTTAAAATGCAACGCTAACACATTTGTGAAAGTTGACGCACAAATAGAGGAAAACTGCCGATGGACTATCTCCTATCTGCAAGGGTATGTTAGAAATTATTGCATCATTGTGGCGGGAAAACTCGTCACGTGATCTGAAAACTGAGCTTTGCACAAGAGTCTTAGAACTGTGTAGTCGTTCGGAGTCGTGGAGCTGATCAAGTGTGTGGATTGAGTGTAGATCATCGAAATTTTTACGTGAATTGATGTCGATGAATCCTTTAAGTGTAGAACAGAGTACAGAATTCTAAAATATGAACATGTGAAGAAATATGCTTTAATGGAGTGAAGAATTAAAACTACAGAGAACTGATTATATATACAAATTTGGTTACAGGGTATTCCTGCCCAAAGCTTCAGTTGTCAGAAACTGGGTAATCAGAAACCTACGGCGAATACAGTTCGCAATACAAGAAGAACAACTTTATGCTGAATGCAGGGCAAGATTAAAAACTTCCATTCATCAAACTTACTTTGTATTTGTCCCTCTCTTTTGGAAACCTATCTTATCAAGGCAAAATATAGCGTCTACGAAAAACTCTCAAGAGTTTTTAGCGTCGCAGGTTTCCGTTTCGAGGAGAAATAAAGCCACCAACTCCAGTACTTCTAACCGTCCATTTTTCAGCTGCACTGAAAGCCCTTGTACTTGGTAATTTATTCAAGCTTTTCAGACTTGACATTACATTCGGACGGGAAGCTTGCCGCTTGGGGATGAAGATAAAGAAAATATGACAATCGTCTTATTCTTTTCATTATCCCCGGTGTCAAACTGTCCGTGCGAATGTAATGGCAAATCTTTCAAGCTTGAATAAATTACCTAATACAAGGCGTTTTCATTGCAGCTGAAATTGGATCGGTTGAAGTACTGGAGTTGGTGGCTTTATTTCTCCTCAAGATGGGAACCTTCGGTGCTAAAACTGAAACTGGTAGGAGGTTTCCGTAGAAGGGCAAATGCACGGTAACTTTGATAAATAGATGTTCATTCATCTTGCCCGCATTCAGCATAAAGTTGTTCTTCTTGCATTGTAAACTGTATTCGCCGTAGGTTTCTGATTAGCCAGTTTCTTGCAACTAAAGCTTTGGGCAAGAATACCCTTGCAGATAGAAAATAGTCCGTCAGCAGTTTTCCTCTATTTGCGTGTCAACTTTCACAAATGTGTTAGCGTTGCATTTTAAGGTTAAATTTGACAAGCTATTTGTGCCGCGAGTTATACGATCATGATTGACTTCAAACTTGCAGCTATAAAACTAGTAGGAGAGCTCTGAGGCTTATTTGCTAAAGTTAGAGAAAAATCTGTCTTAGGGTTTCGAAGTTATCGACATTATTTGTAAAAATGGGGTTTTAAACATACACTGATATCTCAAACGTTTTTATACCTACAAGAAAATAAATAACAGTTTCTTAAAGTTCGACCATTCTTTATTAAGGATACCAAAAATCATAGAAATCGGTCGAATCTTTCATGCCGAAAAACGCGATTTTAAAACATAACAAACGCGCCTATAAATAGGTTCGGGCCACCTTAGGATCCAACGAGGCGGGCTGCAATGAGAAGGTCCAAAAATCAATAGGTTCAAAAAGCAAAACAACAACTTCGCACCTGTATCACGCTTTTTTGTACATTTCTTCCCCGTTTTTGCATGATCACGACGTAAAAATGCCTTATTTCGCGTTTTATGGAGGACGTAAACAAGCAACGACGAAATTTTATCTCTCTTTCTGAGCTTGAATATGGTCATTTGAAATTCAGCTTCAGGAGGGTTCGCCTACATTTGAAAAAGTAAGTGGGTAGGAATAATCGCTATTAAAACTGAAAGAACGGAAATTTACTTTTTAAGCGAAGTTGTCTTTGTCGTCGCGTCGCTGGATCTTAAAGTCCCTTATTTAATGTCACTGCACGCGATGTGTTATCGACCATTTGATAGGCCAATAAGCTTACGAATTATTAATGAGTTTTGAAAGGCTATTAACACTCTCCATTTCGGCTCCAATTAGGCAATGAGCTTCCATAATTTCGCCCATCTGCGAAGTTTCGAGAAGTTTTGAATATTAATTACATTGAACTCTTTGCCCCCTTGGATGATCTCCCAACAGATCGCGGCATTATCATGTATCAGAAGTCTCCCAGCAATAAGGCAATCGACTAAACCCCCGCTGAGAAGGTTCTTTGGGGTTGCCGACAATATGTTTCGATACTGACTAGAATACACGTAAAAGCTTTAGTTTAGCTTTAGTTTACAATTTATATTTCTTTCAGAAAAGCTGTTATGCGGAAATTATTCGACATTAGATTCTCATACAAACACTGTAATTTCTCATGGGTTTGCCTACTCGTCAAGATGGCGACGAAAATCATGACAAGGTCTATTAACTTGTGATCGGGCTCTATTTTCTTTTCGCTTGCTAAATAACAATCCACCTGGCTGAAAGAGCGAGGGCGAAACAGAATTAGCGCATGTATTCCCTTACTCAGATCAAAAGTAAGAAATAATACAAGTGTCTACTCGTTATAAGGGCGATTTACACAAATAATCTCAAATTTTTTGAAATACTTTTGAAAGATTGTAAAGTTCAGTTCGTCTTTAAGGAAAATAAATTGTGGCTGTTTTTCAAGTATTGAATTAGATATGCACTTAAGTATTGCATCTGCCAAACTTTCTCTTTTCTTTTGGACAAAAGGTCGAGATAGTACCTCTAAAACTAACTTCCCCTTAAAAGTCTCGACAGCAACGTAAATTCAAAGTGGTTTCAACAGAATATATCATATCCTCTTGTCTACTTGAATTTTTCTTCAAATTGGCTTGTGACATTGGCATTGGTTATTAAAACGCTTTTTGGGGTTTTTTAAAATAGTCAGTGTTTATTTTGTGTTTAAAAGAATGAATAAATAATCCCTGATATTAAAAATGCAGTTTGAAATTCCATATGCTCATCCACTCATTTTTTTTTTGTTTTTTCTTTGTCATTTCAAGTAGTTTGTTCGTGAAATTTTTTATCATAATCTACTTCTATTTTTGTTCCGCGATAGATCCTGTCTTTTTCAGAGGAAGTTAACTCCCAAACCGAATATTGCGCCTTTTTTACTAAGTTCCTCCTGTCAGCCTTCAACACTTTTCAGACACGGTTTGTACAAACTTCTGCCGAATAATTGCCGTCCATAAAAATCAAATAACAACTAACTCATTTGAATTTATGCTTAGCGCGTCAAGTGGAAAGGAAGACTTAGAGTCGGATAACTTCCCATATTGAGATCGGATGACGTCCCTGAATCCCTGAAAGGCATGCATGAAAGAGTGACGCATATAAAACAAGGCTTATAATAAAATTTTAAATATATTTTCTATTTCTCAGCGCGAAGCCAACTACTTGCCATTATTCGACGAAAAACGGCCATGCACGCGTGGTAACTAACAGCAAGAACGAAACCTTGTCATTTTTATTACTAAGGCCCAGTTCAGACGCCGCTCCACTCATGTGCCGAACCTAACTGATGAATTAAGTACGGCAAAAGAGCGGCGTCTGAATCAATTTGGTACGACAGTTTTAGTTTGGTGCGGCAAATGCGTAAAGTTCGACAGAGTCTGTCGAACTTTTGTCGAACTTAACTTAGGTTCGACACACGGTACGCCGTCTGAATCAGATGTCGCGCCAGTGTCGCTCCAAATTCGAACTTATTCAGTTAGGTTTGGCACATAAAAAGTACGGCGACTGAACCAGGCCTAAGTTTTCGTACGATCCAGATTCTCAACGAGCCGACACAGGGGCACCCAACGACAGTTTCCTCCTAAATACATTATCCAGAGTACTCAAGTTAGAAGTGCATCCTAAACGGCGCCATAAAATTTGTATCAGTTCGGTCATCCTAGGTCAACTTGAGTCTTTTCGAAATTACAAGGCCTTTAGTATTATTTTCCCGAAAATTTTAGATGCAATTTGACGTGTTACGAAAGTGAGACATTTTCTGATTCCTCTCTCCATCGCCTTTTTAAATTCTAAAATTTTAGGTTTCCTTTTTTCTACGAAAAATAGCCTGAACCTGGGCAGTGAAATGCGGAAAATTAAACTTGCGAAAATCGTAGAGAATTTATTACATGAGCTTGAAAAATTGTACATGAATGGAACGGTCATCTGGAAATTTTTAGCCGTCCTCAAGTAATAGAAAAATTCTAGGCAATATTTGGTTCTCCGAACACGGATATTTTACTGAAAACAGTCGTTGGGTGCCCCTGTCGACAGTCATTCTAGTATCTCTGACCCATAATGGCAATTCCCGTAAAGCATCAGGTTTAGCTAGGGTTTACAGAGGAAAATCTTCGAGAATGCCTTTGCATAAAAACTGTTCATTGTTCCGTAACACACAGGATGCAAAGCACTTGGCACACAAGTTAAAATAAACGTGTATCTTACCATCAAACTGTGATGCCGAAATTGCCAGTCGCTTATTCCAGCTAATTTTTGCCACAGAAAGACTGCTTGATAAGGAAAATAACAAAACACAAAGATCAGGATTATCACAAATATCATCTTCAGTAAATCTTGTTCGGCGTCAGTGGAGTTTTCTTTCTTAATACATCTGCAGTTATCTACGGCGACCAACACTTGTGGTGCGGTTTGGCAAGCTTGTTGCTGTTCTTCTTCTCCCTCCTTGCTGTTTTTCAATGCATGAAGTTCTACCGGCTCATCAATATCGACTTCAGCGGTATGCGATGATGGAATGATCGAGCCCCTTGCCTCGGCTGCCTTTTGGCCGATTCTCTGTCTTAGGTTCCACGCTACAGCTGCGTAAGATGCCACCATGACCAAGTAGGGTAGGACGAAATTTATGACGAATCTCACAAGATCGTAAGTTAAGGTACTTCCAACACTGGATCCATGATATGGACGGCAATGGCCATTTTCAAACTTAAACGAGAGGAACAAGGGGATACAAACAACTGTGGGCAGTAACCACAGACAAAAAAATGTTACAAGTTTCAGTTTAATCGACAGAGTTCTTGAAACTGGGTTGATGAGAACTCGGTAGCGGTATAATGCGAGAGCGGCCAGCGAATAAGTTACTACCATCATTGAAAGAACTTGGATGGGATTTACAATGCAATTGATATCGTGGACGATTTCAATCTCGCGCCCGTCTTCAAAACCGAACACCATCATGACAGGCAAACACAGAGAGCTGATGATTTCTGCAAAGGCCATATTGGCAACAAGATGGTATGAAAACGGCTTTCGGGAAGGCATACTCCATACCGCTTTACAAACTACCGAGTTACCGATTAGGCTGGCCAAGATAATCAAGGAAAACAAGGCAAGACGAAAAATACGCAGTGGAGGGGGTTCTTCATATTGAGGTTCATCATCCTCGTCTGTGGCATTCGTGTCGTTAGGCGATGACATCGCGTTCGTCTGAGTACAATCTCTTTATCTGTACACTGCTCCAAGACGAAGGGAAGGCAAACTTTGCTAGTAACTACCTGCTTCGACAATTAAGGTTTCAGAGCTTGTGGCAGGTGTGTCAATTACCATCTGCATTTCAAATTAATCGTTATTCTGTTGAGCGTTTTTATTCATTATTATAATAATCGTAATTTCTTTTCTTCTGTCGACTGACGTTGGCCACTTACAGTTGGCGGTTATGGCAGATTGACTGACGACAAAGCGTTCCCTGGAACTGCAAATGATGGCAGTTAGAATTTTGAAATATTCAATTTATCTTTCATAAAAGTGTATGCAGGTGACAGGTGTCGCATTTAAGGCCAATAAATAGTTAGTCGAAGAAAAATTGGAAATACAGTAATTGACCAGGTATTAATTTAAACAACGACGGCCAACAGCTAAATTACCCATCTAAATTAATATCAACCTCAGGGTGTCTTTTTTTCCCTTTTGTTTTTTTTTTTAAGGAGATGAGAGGTCAAAAATAAAGTGATCAGTATGCCAGTTAGTCTTTCATGCACGCAGGCGTTTTTAGGGGAGCTTGTCTTTCATCCCTGCATGGAAGGCTATATGTCAGTTCAACTGCATATTGTATACTTCGTTTCCAGCCTCTTTCGGCTCTCCAGATAAGAGACACTGGTAACTAGGCTATGAAATTAGTCTGCAATATCAGCTTTGGGGAGTGACTTTTCAGATTTTTATGGAATAAACTTAAAACACTGAATAACACTGGATGTTACGCAGCTTTAATCAAGACATTTACAGCATGGCGGTGGAATTTAATACAGCTGCAAGTCGTATCATGGATTTGTCTAATTCCTACACGGTCTACCCGAAGTTAAAAACGTTCCTGGCTGACCTACAGAAGCTTACAGAGAAGGACCATCTCGGTGCTAATCGCAATTTAAGCAATTGCAAATGAAGCCCGAAAAGAAAGCTTCAAAGGGATTCGAAACCCTGGCCCGTTCGTTAGCGCTGAAGTGCTCTACCAACTGAGCTGTGAAAACCTATACATTTGAATTGGAGAATGCCAATTTGTTTAGTTCATCTTAACCCGTGAAAAGGAATGAAACATATAGAACGAAGATGAGAGAAACTGCGGAAATACAAATCTACTTGAAGATATATCTATATTACTGTCGCCATTTCTTATTCATTTGCTTTGACTTCCTGTAATAATTTCGCATAAACTTGCAGATAGTTACAATCGATTTACTATGGTTTCTTTCCGCAGAATAATCAGGAGCACAGCGACCAGAAATGTCTAAATGGTTTTCTTTATGTTTCAGAAGCTGTTTTGTTAATTTGAAGTTTCCCTAAATACTATTGATGGGCTCCTATATCTGTCTTTTCGGATGCTTTAAGGGAACTAGTGGCTGTCTCGAACCCCACGGGTCTTATCGAAACTGCGAGGGAATGGAGAAGCTATACTTTCATTAAAAAATTTTAGGAGGTGACCTTTTTTAACAAAAATCGCCAAATCTTGGGAAAAAATAATAATTTGCTTAAAATCCACTTCCGAAAATCTAGCTTAGGGTGGTTAATTAGAAAAACTCCGAATAGCCAGAAATTTTTATCCTTTCTTGTGCTGTAAAACCTGTAGGCAATACTTGCTTCTTCGAAAAGACATTTCAGTAAACAGTTGTTCGGTGCCCCTGGTTAACGAACACCTCGCATATAAATCTACCATCAAAAAAAGACTTTAAACGTACCCTCGACCGGTCAAACTCTCCGGCTGTGCCAGCGCCTTTACAAGCTCGGTAAACGGTGTATTCGTTTACAGACGTTGGATTTAATTTAATAACCTCTTTTAAAAGTAGTCGTCAAAGCCGGTTGGGATGGTGGATAGTAGGCGGAGGCTAGAGGCAATTTGTCTTTTGAAAAGAGAAGATCAAATCAAAGAAGACGGTGATAAGACTTTAAATTGAGGTTTGTATTGTATGCATATGCCAAGTGTGGGTGTAGGCTAAAACCAAAACACTGTGACATCCTCCGTTAATTATGATAATCTTAGGAAAAGGAGTCAGGCTTGCTATTTGAAAACAGAAACGACAGAAGGGGGCGTTTTTAGCCACCAGATTTTTTTCAGTCTTGCCAATCTGTAATCCTATTGCTTAACTCTACAACAAGCAAAATCTTATTAATATCCGTAAGCAGAGCACGTACTACAAATTATTTCAGGGATTTTATCGTGACTTTAAGAAAAACGTCAACCCAACCGAACTATTGCGCGTCTAAATTACATAGCTAAAAAAGAACACGTCAAACCCTAAAATTTAGTTCAGGGGAATTGGACACCTACTATTCCGCTACTGCTGGTTGTTATAGCGGACCGGTTTCGCACCCAAAGAGTTGTTCGCTTTATAGAGACCTCAATATACACCGTTTCCGTGTACGGGTGGGAGTAAATTACCCGTACGCGCAGCCGTAAATACAGCTAGATTGCCTCTCACCCTAGAGAAACGGCTAGGCTACCAGGTAGAACGGTGATGCCATTATCACATTTGGGATTGAATTACCATGGTTGCCTTTTGTATAACTACGTGGCAAACGTGTTCTTCGGTGTGTCAGTCTTATGATCCCTAATCTCTTTACCACAAACGCGGCTTAAGGCTCGTTTACCAGACGCTGTTTTTGGAAATGATCTCCCGCTACTCCTTAGCTTCTTCAGCTCAAATTCCCGAGTCTTGTCGGGAAGGAACAAAGGCAACACGAGGGTATGAGGTGGAAATCCGGCCAATTCACCTCACTACATTTTGCATGTACTATATTTTTTAAAATTTCTCGTTTCGCTGAACGCGTAGCTTTATCTATTCAAGTTTTTCAGTGTAGTTCCGGTATCCGTTTCATGAGGATGCAAACTGCATGTAGCCTACGACGGTACTTAATCGTGGACTGTTTCTGTGGGCGTCTTAAAAATTTTCGTGTAGCTAAGAGCCTTTAATTTGAATTTTTTTTCAACTATTTTCTGTGTTTATTTTGCGAAAACTGTGCAACAGGGCCCTGGGGTCAGGGAATAAGGTGTACATTGGCAAAACCGCGTAACTCAATTATTTTTCTGTTATCGGGGAAATTTATACTCACAAAATACAGCTCCCGAATTTTGCGAATTAAAGACGCGCGAAAATTATAAAGTTAAAGGTACCTTTTATTTTATTTTATTGAGCTGAATATTGTGAATATTTATGCTTCACTTTTTATCCTGATCACCATCGCAAATAAGTTCTACTAGGGATATATTTATATACATAACAAACTAATAGAATGAAATTATTCTATTATTTATGATCTGCTGACTGATAGATTAGTCGGGTCAGGGTTTGGAAGGCGGTTTTCGCCGATGTTTCGAATTGTCTGAGCATAGAAAAGACTTGACTCCCAAACTAGAATTCTGTGTTATGTTATTTAAATATGTCTATTTACACAGCTAGACGATAAAAGGATGAAAAGGCAAAACGGAAAAGAGCCGTGCGTTCAGAGGATATTTGGTATTTCGCCGAAATTTGCCAATCTCGATAAACGAAGAAAACATAAACAAAGACGACAACAAATATCAAAATGTCTGGCAAAAATGGGCAAACCGTTGAACAAATTTTCCACAGAGCTACCGTGTGGCAATTAAAGATTGCCGGAGTTTAATTTCGCACAGGAAATTTTAAAGATCATTTTTCAAGTAATTTTCCGTCAAGAAATTTTTAAGTCTTCAAGGACCGGTTTTGCCGGTTTTTTCTGCAAGTTTTCGTCCTGTTTCTTGGAAAACCATAATGATTGTGATTTAAAGGCACACTTTCCAGGCAAAATTTGTAGCAGAAAGGGCTTCCAACAACACTTGGGACAAAAGGCACAAAATGACGATTCTGTGAGACGCGCAAGGGACCAACTCTCCCAACCAGTTTAAGCCAGCGTAGCCTGATGGCGGTTTTGTCGGGCACACTACTGAGTAGCAAAGCCGCAAAAGTGCGCGCGAATGAGCGGCGACACTGCTCCCGCCCCAATCTCCTCGCAGTTTCACCGCCCCACCTTGGCTTGTTTGCGCGCCCGACCAAAACCGCCATTCTACGCAGGCTAAACCAGTTTCAAACTGCGACCGGCAAGGCTTGTCAGAAACCTCAAGTTTCCCGCGGGTTTGCGAGATACGTATTTCTAGTACATGCACTGCTGGTCACTTTGGCTACGCTAGTATTTTTGTAGAAAGCTAACCGACATAGTTTTTAAATAGAAAAACGGAAACATTAACATTTGTGCTAACATCTCAACCTTATTTTGCCAAATCAAAGTTTGGGAAAATTCAAGGACTCTTGCAGAAGTTCAAGGTCTTTTTATGGATCCATTGAATTCAAAGATAATTCAAGAACAAGTTTCTCTGAAATTCAATGAATTTTCACCGAGGCTGTTCGATCCCTGGTTTTAAGTAAACTAAGTATTAAGTAAGTTAAAGATGGGGGATCTTGTATGGGGCATTAATTTTTCCGATACTTACAAGTTTCACAGGAAACGTTTGAGTATATTTGCAGATCTAGAGCTCTCTACACAAGCAGTTTACTCTTTTCCTAAACTACACCAAATGGCCTTTCACTGCCCGAATATCTGTGAGATTAGCCGATTAAATTTTCTGTTCTTTTCCTTGCACAACTGGCTTGTCCACTCAATGCTTTTTTTTTTCACCAGGAGTATTGCGTTGTGTTATGATCATGAGGTGTCAATGAATTCAGATGAATTGACCTTTTTACCGATACGGCGGCCATATTGAATTAATTCGATTTAAGGAGTATTATAGGATGCCCAGGGGGCTTGAGTGAGTACATTTCGTTTGTATTTTCGAGCGCTTTTCGGGACATTTTTTCTCAAAGTTTTTCTAGAATAAGATTGTAATGGAAAAAAAGATCCTTGTGCCGTGTTTGGATGTAATAATGATCGCCTTTTTTTAGTTTAGTATTAGAAATATGGTCTTTCGTTGTATATTTCTCGGGAAAAAGGCGATCATTATTACATCCAAACACGGCACAAGGACCCTTTTACCATTACAATCTTATTCTAAGAAAACTTTACGAAAAACTGTTGCGAAAAGCGCTCGAAAATACAAACGAAATGTGCTCATGCCCCCTGGGCATCCTATAATACTCGATAATCGAATTAATTCAATATGGCCGCCGTATCGGTAAAAAGGTCTATTGTCACTTCGATTCTCGTCCCCATAGCCCGTCGTTTCTTGGTCACGTGGTTTTAAATTAAGCCGAGTGGCTCTGAGGACGAGAATGTTTCACTTCCGGATGAGATCCAACATCAGGCATGCGCAGCTGTAATTAGGAATCGGGACCTTTTTCTGACAAAAAGGTAACAACGTCCCCTCCCTCCTCTTCTCCACGCTTCTTTTCTTTTCTTTCCGTTTATTCTTTTACTAAGCAGTTACTAAGCTCCATTTGGATGGGAAACTTAAAAATTAAAAGGGCGTAGCCGGTGGAGCAAGACTTAATCATAATCACATGAGTTTTTGTTTTTCTCTTGCCTGTTTGACTGAAAACCGGCATCCACTCTGGTAGGGCATGATAGAGATCTCTTTCCGTTACACAAGTTAGGCCCCGTTTACGAGTAGAAAAGTTGTCTTTGTAAAGAGGCTCACCCTCCCCTCCCAGCCAAGTCGACTTTAGTGAACCTTTATATGAGAAAAAAGTTACCTTGAGAAAACAGCCGACACTTGGCGACGCCACAAGTGATTTTCCCGCGACATGAAGTCTGAGAAATGAACGCAGACATTCATACTGATGACGCGTCACTACCCAGATCTGGGTGGTGCTTCTGGTTGGATCAGTGAAGCATACTTCCAACCAATCAGAAGCACCACCCAGATCAGGGGAATGACGCGTCATCACTATGGAATGTCTGCGCTTGTTTCTCAGACGTCATTTCGCGGGCAAATCACCAGTGGCGTCGCGAAATGTCGGCTGTTTTATCGGGCTAGAAGAAAGGTCGACCTTTTGTCCGACGCTAAGAGCTGATAAGGCCCTAACGCATGCTCTGAATGATTGTCTGGCGTTGAGCCAGTTGACCTCGCCGAGCCAGGGCGAGTTAAAGTGTTTGCATGGAGAAAAGTTGGCCAAGCTAGGCGGGTGACCCAGTCTGCTACACAGCCGTTTTTAGTGTCGTCACGCAATGCTCCTCCTCCTGGGGAGGAGCGTTGCGTGACGACATTAAAAACGGCTGCGTAGCAGGCTACGGGTGACCAGGCCATCGAAAAAGCCGAGCCAACGTTTTGTTTCTCATGCAACAGTTTGTCACGTTTTGTAAGGAAATGCGTAATAAAAGCTGGCTCTTCCCACGGTAGCTTGGACAGGCGAGTGACCCTTCTACGTACCCGGGACAAGTTTTCTCCATATTAAAGGGGCCTTTGATGACGTCGTCAGTGGTGCAAAGGACGTGGTGTAAGCGGCTAAATCCAGTGCACAGATAACAACAACAACAACAATAAGCTTTATTTGCATGACCATAACAAAGTATTACAGTATTGCAAAAGCTACTTGAAATTAGTCATTGATTCCTTGTAAATTAAATATTTAAAATAATTTGAAACTTATTAATCATTGTTTATTTCTAACCACCAGTAGGATTAATTATTCCGGAGATAAGTTTGTCTCTCAATTCAAAGCAAGTTGATATAAATGAAATCAATTGGATGTTAACAAAATAGTCAGTAGAATTCATCAGATGTGATAATAAGGACTCATGTGATTGTAGTCGTAGAAACGGTATTTTAGGTTCTAGTTTAGAGAAGAACATATCTCTTATCGAAGAAAAACTTGGACAATGTAATAAAAAGTGAGTTTCATCTTCAATTCTGTTACAATTGCAGAGATTGCATAACCTTTCCTCACGTAGTATATTGTCGTATGTACCTGTCTAAATCCTAAGTTTGTGACTGCTTATTCTCAGTTTCACTAATGTTTTCCTAGAAGGGTTCTTTCTTGTTAGATCTAGGTAGACAGAAGGGCTATAATTCGTTTTGATTTTATAGATGATCTCAGACTTCCTGTATGAGGCAGGTGAAGACCAAGCAAGGTAAAGTAATATTTTTTGTTATTGTTTTTGTTGCTTTGGTGAAAATGATTGTCAAAATGCTCATTTCAAACTGCGCTATCCTCCCTATTTTGTTTTGTGTTTTGTTTATTGTTGTTGATGTTTTCTTTTTTGTTACGGATGCTTAATTTTGAACTCTGTCACTGCAGAATGACGCGGATTTTTGCAACTATCTGTTCTATTTATATCGCTCGTTAGCTCCGATATAAAAAATTCTTTAGTGTTGGAAACCTTTTACAATTAATTCTAGACAAAACAAATAATTCATTCCTGATCTGTTTTGTAATCCCTTTTTATCTGAAAATAAAAATAAAACATGCAAAAATGCTGTATTTCTCTGATTATAACGACTTATTTTGTATTTGTCCCTCTCTTTTCGAAACCTATCTTAACAAGGCAAAATATAGCATCTAAGAAAAACTCTCAAGAGTTTTTAGCAGGGCGGATAAAGGTTGGGCGGTGAAACGAGCGCGTCCGAGCAAAAAGGTGTGATGCAGTGGACTGGGACTCTACTTAGAAATGTCGCTTGTTTTCGACTTCGGTCAGGGCTTGCGAAACTTGCGATATGACGTGGTTTGTACCCTAGACTCTGCCGCTGTCACTGAATTATGGCGGCTTGAATTGTTTCCTTGCACTTCTTCCTCGTTCCTTTGTGCTGGTACGCTGTCTCCGAGAGGCAAATGTTGCTATTTTTTGCGGGAGGTTTAGTTGGAGTAGACAAACATCTCCTTTAAAGGGAGCTAAAGGGTTTCTTTTTTTACTTCCATGACTCTACCACTGAATTATATTTTCATTCTGCTACTCGCCAATGTAGATGTTATTCCAAAACAAAAACAACTAAGTACTGTCTAAAATACGAAGGAAAATCTCATCTATGTTATCCATGGCAAAACTAAAAGACAGCAGATCGTGTTTCATAACTAGATGACGTGTATTTTAAGGTCGGTACACACTGGGCGACAAGTTGCAGCAACGAGTCGCGGCGACAGATCACTCCATGTGTACAGGTCTGGCGACTAGTTGCAGCAACAAGTTACGGCGACACGTGGCAGCGACAAATCGCTTCGTGTGTGCAGGACAATTTTGGTGAAAAATCTTTGTCTCTGCAACAGAGTTTTGTCGAAGCAACACCTTTAAATGCGTGCAGCTCGTGCAAGGTGAAATTATGCTAATTTCAATCACCATCACCTTCTTTTTAATTTTGAAAAAAAACATTACAGACGTCTTTCTGTTTCTTCGAAACTTCAAAATTAGTTTCCCCTCAGTTTTTTCTGTTTACCTTGTTTTGTTTTAGAGAGAAAAACGGAGAAAAAACCTTACAACTAACCTCAATAAATTTTGTTTACATGCGGCACAGGCGGCCCAGAGGTAGTATGTGTCACTGAATGAATATATTAATATCCACATGGACAAATTAATGCGATGAGTCGTCGAAACTCCCATGGACTAAAATAGTCTAAAAGTCAAATATAACAAAACAAGGCTAAGATACCTTCAACTGAACGTATCCTTGTCTTTCCTGGCCGGTTTAAGTGGCATTTTGTTGAGTTTTGAAATTGTAGGTACTATCCACTAAAGAAGAATTAAAGGCTGGCTACAAAACAAACAGACCATCTCCACGCGCCTTCACACGAAGCGCTATAAATTCGAGAATAATCGACGAATCCGCTCCAAATAACCATCGGATAATCTGCAGGTAACGTGTGCTCCTGCTTCTGGCTCGCTTGCTCCACAAAACCCATCGCAACTGCACAATAATTGCTCGCTCATCAACAACCACTGTTGACCTTTACGCTTCGATATGACCGCAAACGACCAGGTTTAATACGCGACGTGAATATTCAAACTTAGCGACCGCGTTCGCGCAACAATGCAGCACTTGCTATGGGAGGGATGGTACTATTGCTTCTAGGTCAATCGACTGACCGAAGGTTCGCTGCGTTAGTTTTGACCAGAAAACAAAAGGCGATCGCGGGACCGTCCGTAAGTTTTCAACAGGGCAGCCCTGGTTTTCAAGTTCGAATTCTTCTAACGTTCGCTGTCTCAACTGCTGTCACATTGTTCGTCCAGCCGCTTGCATAGGTTCTTGACTCTACCAGACTTATTTGCTTAGATTAACAACGTCTTACTCCATAATATGTTGTCCAAACTGGTGTAGGAGGACGAGAATTTTCCGCCCAGGAAAAAGGCAAAATCTGGCCCGCGCTATGCAGCTGAATAGAAGATACAGCTGAAGATATCGTAAAGTAAAATTTATGTGCGCGATCTCTTTTTTTATTATTATTATTATTCTCAAAACTCAGGGGGACCCAACGATGATTTCCCCCTAAATGCATTGAAAACACATTTAAGGCTGTCCAGAGTATTTTTGATCGAAAAATGCATTCTAAACAGCGCTTACATAAATTTAGTTAGGAGGGCTAAAAGCGAAGCTAATGATTTATAGTTTGCTCATACTAAATATAAAATATATCGTGTAATGCTAAGCGGAGAAGGTAACGAGACAGGGCCTCCCAACGACTGTTTCCTCAAATACTTTCAATTGAAAACACTTCTGTAGCTATTCATAAAGTACTTTTAGCTCTATAGAAATGCATTCTAAGTGGCGCTATAAAATTTGCATCTCAGTGTTCGGCCATTCTAGAGGAACTTGAGTCTTTTCGAAATTACGAGGAATTCCGAATTATTTTCCCGAAAATTTTAGATGCAATTTAACGTATTACGAAGGAGATAATTTTTCAGATGCCTTCTTTCATCACATTTTTGAATTCGAAAATTTTAGGATTCCATTTTACTGTCTACGAAAAATAACCTAACCCGGTGAGTGAAATGTGAAAAATTAAAAGTTGGATGCCCTTGACCAGAACTGTGAAAAACAACAATAGGTCTAATTGCAGCACACTTTCTTGTACATTTCCTTGCCGTTGATTTGCCTGACTGCAACGTGAAACGTCCAGGAAACTTCCTGGTTTTCACTTTTTATGGAGAAAATGTGATACATGTTCTTGTTTACTTTTTCCACTGCCGCTCATTTTTTTTTAGCCCCGCTATAAGATTCGTATCTGTTCGGTGCTCCTTGGGCAAATTGGATCTTTTTAAAAATTACAAGGGCTTCAATATTATTTTCCCGATTGATTGACCTGGAAGCAATAGTACCATCCCTCCCATAGCAAGTGCTGCATTGTTGCGCGAACGCGGTCGCTAAGTTTGAATATTCACGTCGCGTATTAAACCTGGTCGTTTGCGGTCATATCGAAGCGTAAAGGTCAACAGTGGTTGTTGATGAGCGAGCAATTATTGTGCAGTTGCGATGGGTTTTGTGGAGCAAGCGAGCCAGAAGCAGGAGCACACGTTACCTGCAGATTATCCGATGGTTATTTGGAGCGGATTCGTCGATTATTCTCGAATTTATAGCGCTTCGTGAGAAGGCGCGTGGAGATGGTCTGTTTGTTTTGTAGCCAGCCTTTAATTCTTCTTTAGTGGATAGTACCTACAATTTCAAAACTCAACAAAATGCCACTTAAACCGGCCAGGAAAGACAAGGATACGTTCAGTTGAAGGTATCTTAGCCTTGTTTTGTTATATTTTGACTTTTAGACTATTTTAGTCCATGGTTTCGACGACTCATCGCATTAATTTGTCCATGTGGATATTAATATATTCATTCAGTGACACATACTACGTCTGGGCCGCCTGTGCATGCGGTTGCCGGATTTGCAACGCATCGCGCGAATCGCCATGGCGCGTTGCACCCGAGAAGCAAAGTTTGAAGAGGTACAACGCCACTATATCAATATATATCAATCTAATTTTTTGTTATGTTATATAAAATTTATCCTCCTTTAACATGCGTAAAAATTGAGGTTAAGAAGTGTTAAGCTTTTGCAAACGAAACGGCGACAGACGATTAGGTGATATTTAGTGGAAGGAGGAGGTATTCAACACTTTCAAATTAAACTTATACGACCAACAAGTTTGACTTATACACGTACAGAGACAAACATATGAAACTGTTTATTGATATTGTTATGAAACGAATTTATCTATTTAACATTGTAGCCTGAAATTACAGAAAGAAAATAGGATTTCCGGTTTGCAAAAAGGAAAATTTCGCCGGCCTTGAGCGCACCGGAAGCGCGAAAAGAGCGCTCGGGCCAGTCCTACTCCGCATCACGCATGAAATGAAGAGCGGAGCGCTCGTTTCACCACCCAACCTTTATCCGCCCTGGATTTAAGCGTGGCAGGTTTCCGTCTTGAGGAGAAATAAAGCCACCAACTCCAGTACTTCTAACCGTCCATTTTTCAGCTGTGCTGAAAGCCCTTGTGATTGATAATTTATTCAAGCTTTTAGACTTGACATCACATTCGCACGGAAGATTGTCACTTGGGGATAAAGATGAAGAAAATATGACAATCACCTTATTCTTTTCATTACTCCAATCGCAAAGTACCCGTGCGAATGTGATGGAAAATCAAACAAGCTTGATTAAATTACCTAATACAAGGATTTCCGTTGCAGCTGAAAATGGATCGATTAAAGTACTTAATGGCGTCTGTAGCTTTATTTCTCCTCAAGACGGGAACCTTCGAAACGCTATTCAAAAACGTAACCAACACGCATATAGGTAGGCTCGGGTCACCTTAAAAACCCAAATCTTACGTCACACTTCTTTCATCTATATTTTCTCGGTTATTGAAAAATGATGCTAACCTTTCTTCATATAACCCCGATCATTCGGGCTCATTCCATTGCCTTGCTTTCGTTCGTCGAGTTTTTCGTTCAGGTTTCCACAATATTCCTGCAGCTGGTCACATCAAGCTTAGGCAGGCCGAGAGAACGAAGGTGTGACGATAGGTTTAGTCAGTTCCAAGCACAAATCGGAGAGATAAGCGTTAAGAGAACTCGAGCGACTTCGGCTTAAGAACAACGAGGAGAAAACTAACTCTACAACTCGCTTGGCTGGCGGGAAAGGAACTCGTCACTATTCCAAGGTACTAGGATCTGCTACAACTGGAAACAGGACAGGACTCAAACTTGGACTTCAACAGTTCAATCTTCAGCTCGTGAACGTAAATCATACAGTCAAATATATCCGCAATGTAAAATCGAAAAACAGGAATAACAGTGCTCTATTTATACAAACCGACCAACTGATTACAATATCACAAAACAAATGGAAAGAAGGCTGAATAAAATCAGCTGAACAGCGAAAACAAATCTCGATAAATCCAGTTTTAAAGTTCATATGTTAAACTAAATAACTCAAACTTAAATGTCAGTCAAGTAAGTGAATTTTAGGAAACCTACAAAGAAAGCTGTGTAAACGAATTCGAGTTTCCTTTGCTCAGGATCCCTCAAAATGTCAAAACTGAAAACTACGAACGGTTGGTATTTCAACAGGCGAAAGATCCAGTTATTCAGTGACTAAGCTGTATAATTATCCAGAAACAAATTATCCTTTTAAAAGTAAACATTGAAGTAAAATGTGTATAATTTAAGGGAACTAAAACAACTCAATGCAAATTCAATGCAAATTACGGTTAACACAACTTCAAAGGGAATATTTAAAAGCTAGATGTGAAATTCGAATCAAATAAGGAATACATGGGAAATCTCTCCTTACAACGGAAAAACTAATTATTTTTTTTTTCAATTTTAATCTCTGTTGATCTTGTTACCCTTAAACGAACTTTAACATTTCATCCTTTATTGATTTAACCTTCTTTCAATGATATCAATGTTATGCTTTATATTTTTATATATTTTTCGGGTGAATTACGGGATAGCGCTGCTGTTTTATTTTCCACTTGATTTAAAGTCTCTTACTTGTCTTCCTTTATTCAGCTATTACAAATAAAACTTTCTTTAAATCATACTCCAAAAGAAAATAAAAAAGAAACATGGTTAGGATTTTAGGATTTGCAAAGAAACATCTTAGAGAATGCCTTAGAATAAAAGCTGTTCATTGTTCCGTAACACACAGGATGCAAAGCACTTGGCAAACAAATTAATATAAAACTATACCTTCGCATTAGGCTATGATACCGAAATTTCCACTCGTTTACATCAGCTAATGTTTCCCACAAAAACACGGCTTGATATGGGAAATAACAAATTACAAATATTAGAATTATCGCAAATATCATCTTCAGTAAATCTTGCTCGGCGTCAGTGGTGTTTTCTGGCTTGGTGCATCTACGGTTATTCACGTCTATTAAGACTAGGCCTGGTCGGTGTTCTTCTGGCGTCGTAGTTTCTCTCCTCCGATAGTTGGTGTGGAGTTCTAGGGGTGCAACTGAGGAAAGGGTGCTCGAGTTACTGCGAGCATGGGAGGTGTTTTGGCCGATTCGCTGTCTTAGCTTCCATGCTACAGCTCCGTAAGATGCTAGCATGACCAGGTAGGGTAGGACATAATTCAGGGTGAATAACACGAGAGAATAGGCATAGACATTCCCAACAGGATGCAATTCACAATGGCCACCTACGAACCTATTTCGAATGAATATGGGGACACAGACAGCAGTAGGGAGAAGCCACAAACAGGAAAAGATCACAGTCTTGAATTTCCCAGATACGTGTTTTTGGATGGGGTTGACGAGTACTCGGTAGCGGTAGAATGCGAGCGTTGCCAGCGAATAAGTTACTACAATCAATGAAATAACTTGGATGGGATGGTCAACGCACCAGATATCGTGGATGACAACATTCTTGTGTCCTTTTTCATACTGCCAGACGTACATGATCGGTAAGCAGAGAGAGTTGACGATTTCTGCAAAGGCCATGTTGGCAACGAGATGGTATGAAAACGGCTTGCGGTGAGGCGCTCTCCAAATTGCTTTACAAACGACCGAGTTACCGATCAAGCTGGCCAAGATGATCAGTGTAAACAAGGTATGACGAAAAACACGCAGGGGTAGAGTTTCCTGGTATTGGATCACTCCGTAGTCTTCAGAAGTTCCACTGACAACAGACGTGTTGTTAAGCGATGTCATCGTGTTCTTCCAGTTCAACTAAGTTTTCTTGTGAGAGGGTGTGTTCCAAGGCGACTTGCAACCTTCTGACTTCTTCACAACACTGCAGCTGTCTTATAAATGTTTGATCTGCATTATAAATGGCAACTTAGAACTTTACTGACGGTTTTAATGAATACTCCTGAGCGGACACCAAAGCATTTGTCAAGAAACAACTTGAAATGCACTTAAAAAAAAAATAATGGAAATATGCAAAATAAGCATGACGTTTCACTTAACAGGGATATCAAAAAAACGCAGGAATCGAAAACTACACGGGGACGTTCTCAGTTTTTATATTTCGAGCTTTTTTGTCTTTTTTTTTTTCTAATATCATTGTACTACTTTCTTTAAAAATTGTGAAATTTCCGTCTTTAAAGAAGCCTTAAACCAGGTGCTGTTAAATATTCTTGGCTGCCAGAAGAACGTTCGTGTGCCAATTTTGGGACAAAGCATAATCAACTTAATTGCCACATTGTCAATGCACTGAACCACTGAGTTTCATGGTAACACACGCAAAATATTTTGTTTGTTTTTTTAAAAAAAGCGTTTCGTCTGAAGTTTCGCGTTACATGAACATTCTAACCGGTGTTAACTGACAAAATAAAAATAAGGTATTTCAGTAAATTCTTAACACTGGGAGGAAAGGGATTTGGACTGTAACTAAAGCCAACCACTCAAAACCGACGCCGTTTGACGTTTTTATTTTCAGTGACACGAAAGTATTTTTATTTTTATTTTTTGTTTTATTTTCCAGAGAAACTGATATGAAAAATATTTGGACGTTTGAGCACGTCTCCAGAATCCACAAACACAACTGCGTTTTTCTTAAAGTTCTTTACAATAACAGATCTTAGAACTTCAGGCGCAAAGTTCAGATCAGTATACACAAACATCCATTGCGGTCCTTTCTAAGCAAGTTGTTAAGGTGGCACCCAACATTCTTCACAACGCAGACTATTTGCTTTTTCAGTCCTTGCTGATGGTACACCGCCTGAATGTAAAATGACGTTGTCAAATTTGTACGTTTTTTCTTTCAGCGCTACTAACTCATACTAAGGGCTGTGGTCTCTGACATTCATCATCAATTGCGATTAAAACATTTCTTTTCCTATTTTGTCTTTTTAACAAAAAACGCGAAAGAAGTCATGCAAACATGAGGTTGAACCTGAAGAAGCAACATTTTTAAAAGAGCAAAGAAAAAACATCAGACTATTTTAATTTGGCATTTAAAAACCTTAACATTAAAAATGGCCCCATTATGTCCAAGTGTTATTATTTTCTTTACCTGAAAAAAATAACCTGGTATTGCTTAGTAACATGACCCGGCGATACTAAACGTCATTAGTTATCTAGAACTAAAACCACACGAATTCCACTTCTCTCCTGTTTCTACTCAAATTTCCATCCACTCAACACTACGTTTCCCGTAAAATAAGTTCAATGTTACTGATTTAATTACAGCTTTTTCTTCCTGTTTTCAAATTTTCTACTACGTCTCCCATTTTCACATAAACACAAACGGCACGTTCACCAAACTTTATTATCATTCGTTTCATCGGTTTAGTACATCTATTCATCGGTATCTCTTTCGCGTCGTTTTCTACATTCATGACCACTAAAAACAGAGAAATGTTGCAAACCTCTCTTAGTCTGGCGTACATCATTCTTTTTTAGATTCTTGTTATGATCCAGAAATGCACCTACCTTTCCATCCTCCTGCAATAAATCCACAAATTGACAAGAACGAAAAAAAATTGTCTTCTCATGCAGTCATCTAACTTGATCATACATTTGTGAAATATTGTTTTTAATTTCCTGTACGATAATGAAACTGTTTTTTTTCCTTCATCTTAGATCATCGTTAAACTACAATTTTCTTTTCTCTAATTAACCTAAAAGAGCAAAAAACAAGAAAAAGTGTGTTAATGAATAATTAGTCAGTTCATGACGCCAAACCGATTTTTAAATTGTTCTTTCATCATGAGATAAATAAAAATTCTGTTTCATAAAATGTTTCATTTATCATGCAACAATTACGACAACAAATTAGAATACCGTAAATTATCTATTAAGTCCCCCCTCTCAAATAAGCACCCCCTCTCTATTAACCCCCCCCCTCCCCCTCCCCCAATCCTTATTCTTCACCAAAAAATTAACAATTAACGTGGACTGATCAGTTATGGTTCATTCAGGCTGGAAGTTCATATTGTTTTTGGTCTTCGGCTGCATGACCTCCAACTTCATATACTTAACTTTCTCAACTTTGCGCTCTAGTTCTCTGTAGAGAATTGTCACAATTTTCTTATCGTTAGACAAAGCAGTATATAAGCTCTGCCTTTACAACTTTGATAAGTATGAAGCAAGGAGAGAAAACGCAAAAAATTGTGGCTAAATACGTATATTATCGCTTCCGCGAAAGAGATAGACGCGTTAAATATAACCTTGTTTAATACTTGTATAAATTTTACAAATGTACACCTCTGTAATTATTGCACGAAAATCTTTGTTATCGTTGTAAACACATGTGTCTGTAGGCGCTCTGTTGATAATAAAGCACTTATCCTATCCTATCCTATCCTACCGCCCAGTAACCACAAGTCCGTCCTCGAGAAACCTTGCTCCTGTCGATGAAAATTCTTAGCTGCAACCTTCACGAGATAAAAATTTACACAGCAGAAATGATAATTCTACAGGTGATGCGTTTCGCTAAATTAAATAAGCCCCCCCGTCTCTTTTAAGCTCCCCTCCCTATTAAGCTCCCCCCCCCCCCTCAAAAGTGCTTGAAAAAAAAAATAAGGCAATAATAATAGAGGATTTACGGTAGTTCCATTTTCACCAAAGTTTGTGGAATAATAACTTAGTGTTTTATTCAAAATACGGTTCATCTTTCATAACATATACAACGCTAACTTCACCTCAAAATCAACTAAAAATACGTATTATTTACTAAGAGATGCTGTGGATTTTGGGCGCAGGAACAAAGTTCAATCTTTGACAAAGTCCTCCAATGGTTCCTCAAAGTGTTTCTCAAAATAAACGTTCATGAAAAACTTAGATTGATAGCCACAGTACACAGCCCAGGGGATGTAATATTTCCTCAGTTTAGCGCGTTCCCTGTAGAGAAATTTACAGCGCAAGAGTTATTAATAGGCGAGACTACAAGACAGTATTGAAATGGAATATTCGAAGGAACTCTGAGCCTCTCTGTGAGTACCTGGGCTGCCTCGTTCCCAGGCGTCTCAACTGTGGAAAACAGAACACGCCACTGCACGAGCCATCAAGGAGTATCGCGCAATGGACCATGGGAATATCTAGCGTGGACGCAAAAGACGCTGGGAAGGGTGAACGATACCTAGCGCGCAACCAAAATCCCAGTCGCTCTCGAATCCGCTAGAACGCGCCTGGGTACGAGGCAGGTACCTGGGGACGTCGTTTTTGTCGCGCGTTTTCCATCAAATCGTCGGTTTTTCAACGAAATCGGCACAATTTAAGACTGAAGAGTTTTGCGTGGTGACGCTAGTAGCAAGTTCGAGCAACTAAGACGAAGACAACGGAAACGGAAAAATAAATAAAGTAACAGCCGTTTAACACTAGCAAAACAAAAACCCTGAATAAGCAGCTAGCGCTTACAGCAGACGTTTTGCCAGATTTCTTTCCCATCATCGCTCGTCTAACGTTGTCAAAATTGATCGGAAACGCGATCATCGCTTTCATCTCCAAGATCGTCGTTTCATCAATAGCGATCGTTACGTCTTTGATTTCGTCGGAAATGCCCATAGAGAGTTCCAACTATCGCATTATTTATTAATGTTAGAGTAGAGCGAGTTTGTAACTATAAATTAAAATGTCAATGATTGAGTAGCGTTTGGTCTGAAATCCTTTAAGATAATCGCAGTTTTGGTGTTAGTTTTCCATACATAAGTACGTTTGACATGATTTTCATGTCTCAAAGGGATGGAGAATGTTCCAGCTTCTCATCTGAAAAAGGTACCGTGCTTGAAGGGTCCAACCAGTAAGGTTTCCTGTCAGACTACACAACCTCTCTATTTTATCAAGTCGTAGCCTGCAGTGCGAGCTTATTTTGGGCAGGCGAAACCTTGTTCGTCTTCGTATCGCTGTAGCCACCATCTTTGATTTTATGACAGAGGAAGACTGGGGAGAGTAGAAATAGTAACCCTTAGGGTAGGCCCCATTTCCTCCTCTCTTCGGGAAGTTTCAACATGGCGCTTTCGCGAGCAAATACATTTGCGCGCCCGAAAAAAAAGCCTGCACTGCAGGCTAGTTAAGTCGGCATTGAACAAAACAGGAAATAACGAAACAAACAGCTGAAAGGGTGCGCGTAGGATTATATAATTGGCGCGTTCATCTAATTACAAAATAGAGTGCCTCTTCTTTCACGACATTAGGTAGCTTAAGCAACAAGGACAGCGACGGCTACGAAAACGTCACTTACTGAACTAAAAGTGGGAATTGGCGTTGCTTCAAACTTGACCGCTCTTATTCCATCTCGCCTCAATTTGTCAAATGTTGGCAAATTTTTCTGGAGTTAAATTCTAAAAGATTGTATCGAAGTTCAGGAAAAGAAAAAGACAGTCGTTGTCTTGTGCCCAAAGTCCGCCAAAAAACGTGAAATTAGGAACATTCACGTCGTAGTCTTGTAGTGACGGTAAAGAAATGTACCACAAAAAAGGGATGCACGTGCAGATTTGTTTTTTTTGCTAATGTAAGGGCCTGTTGACATGGAGGTGGGGGAACCCAGGTAGATGAGGTAACCCCCTTCAGTGGGGTAACCCGCCTGTCCATATAATATCTCATTTTAATGTGATCTGCTCATCACGTTTACATAATAGGTGGGGTGACCCGCTGCGGGTTACCTCAGCTACCTGGGGTCCCCTACCTTCGTGTAAACAGCACCTAACCCTATTGCTTTTGGCCGTTCACGTTGCCGTCCCTGTCGTCGTTGCTTAAGTTCCCTATTATCCGATATAAGCGGTTTTGTTTAGATGCTTACACTAACAAAGCAAATGAATAAAACTGTACACACTCTTTTCCTTATTTTCACACATATTAATAATATGTATTTCACCCGTGATATAATACGTATTTTATTTCCTATGCACGCTCCACTCCGCACTATTTTTCCTTATTTGCGCACATATCAATAAAATGTACTTCCCATGTGATATAGTACGTATTTTATTTCCTGTGCACATTCTATCCACACTCTTTTTTCTTATTTTCCATTTAAGTTTGTTAAAACACCCAAAAAATCCGAAGTCTACTCACTTCTGTTTGAAGCTGTTTTGAAGAAGTCAACCAGATCTCATATTCTTTACAAATCGCGCGTAACAAACTACACCCTGGCTAGGAAACCGGGACTACCTTGTGGTTGAGGCTAATACTGACGGGGAAAACTGCTAAAAGTTTTTTCTTTTTTTTTCTTGTTCTTTACTATCTAAATAACCTTTAAAAAGTACCATCTGCTTCACAACCCTAGAAACCTGTCACAGCCACACCTGGCAGAGCCAAGTAAAACGTCACTTGAAAAAAAAAAACAGCATTATAAAATCCCGCCCTTTCTTTTAATTGCTTCACTATGTTTTTTTATTTTTTTGGTTGTTTTTGTTTTTGTTTTTTGCTTTATTGAATGGAATGTTCATGGTGAGAATTCGTTTACAGAGAAAAAGGAAAATTAGCCAGTCTGCCTTCACTTTCTATTTTGATGTTATACCGGTAGTTTTGCAGAGAACGGCAAAGTGACGTTAAAGCATGAGTAAAGGCACTGCTTAGCTAATCAAACGTTTGTTGTGCTTTGTCTCACGAATTGGTACTGTTCTTTTTGGTGGGAGATTATCACCGACTGTTTGTTGATTTTTTAATTGGACACTCACCCAAGGCTTTTGGGGCAAAATTGCAACTTTTTCACGACTCTGTTGTCTCGCAATTCTCAGAAGAAACTTAAGCACAAAGAAAACCAAACCAAATATAGAAATATGACCAGAAAGACTCGGAGTCATGTTAGAATGTTTTTATATAAACGTGGATTATTACCACGGCTTGGCCTCGATTGCAAGCTAGCTCCAGTCCACTCCGGAAAAAAGAAAGTGGTGAATTGCCTGGGTACAAGTAGTCTTTGCTCGCGTATGTGGCGGAGATGTTACGAGGTCGTCCGCAGGCCAATGCTTCTTCGGCCGAAGGCCGAAGCCACGAGAGGCAAAGATAAAACTTCCGCGCAGGTCACGTCACTATAACGACTTGACCGAAACCGGAAAACGCGCATGTTAAGTCTCTGGCACCCAGGGTATATAGGTTTAGAAAGTTATCTGCTCAATTAACCAGTGAACCAAGTAATTCTTATGGTTAGTGCTAGATGGTCTGAAAATAAGATGTCAGGCGCGGGTCGACCGCAAATAAGGTTGTCTGACTCTCGAGTTAGTAATTACCAGATCTAGTGTATGGCCATGTTCATGCGTTGGTTTCGCCACATGTTGTGTTAACGACATTGACTCCAATAAATCCAAGAAACGACAAGCAGCTGGATCATTGTGATCATCAACATGGGTGTTAAAATCGCCAGTTAGACAGAGGAGATCATTAGATAGTATAACAGATTCCGGGTATTCTGAAAATTCATCAATAACACTGTTGACAGTCACAGGATGATTAGTAGAATACGGCGGTCGATAGATAATGAAAGTCGAATGCGTAAAGAGCCAGTGCAGACGAGATACTCAGAAAATTCAAAGGCATTCCTAGAGCCAGATTCAAGCTTGCAAACATTAATGTTATCCCTAAATAAAAGGGCCGTACCACCGCCTCTACGATCACTTCTAGGGCAGTGGAACAGTTTGTAGCTAGGTGGAGTAAGTACATGTACTGCCGGTCACTTTGGCTACGCTACCATTTTTGTGGAAAGCTAACCGACATAGTTTTTAAATAGAAAAACCGGAAACATTAACATTTGTGCCTAACATCTCTATGGTGGCCGACAATTGCCATTCGTCAAAACGACATAAATTTGTTAATTTTAGATTAAACCTTTATTATTTTGAATTGAAATTGAAGTAAAGGTAAAACGCAACATTATTTTCTTTTCCATTGAACTGGAAATAGATTCTTTTTTGTTTATTTTCAACACAAAACAAAACATTTTTATTATGAAATGAAAATAAAAATAAAAGTGAAATAAAAGCAGAGGTAAAATTAATATGTTCACGACCGGGAACTGCGATTCAAAACAGAAAAAGTAAAATTAGTATGCTCATAGCCGGGAACTGCCATTCAAAACAGAAAAAGTAAAATTAATATGCTCATAGCCGGGAACTGCCATTAAAAACAGAAAAAGTAAAATTAGTATGCTCATAGCCGGAAACTGCTGTTCAAAACAGAAAAAGCCGGAAATTAATATGTTCATGGCCGGGAACTTCCGTTCCAAAAAAAAGAAGACTACTGTCTCCCGCCAAAAGTCTCAGGTTTCTTTTTTTGTCTTTTGAACGGCAGTTCCCGGCCATGAACATATTTATAGTTTTACTTTTTCTGTTTTGAATGGCAGTTACCGGCCATGAAAATACTAGTTTTACTTTTCCTGTTTTTAATGGCCGTGAACATAATAATTTTACTTTTTCTGTTTTGAATAGCAGTTCCCGGCCGTGAACAAAATAGTTTTACTTCCGCTTTTATTTAACTTTAAGCAAGACTTAATCAGAATCACATGAGTTTTTGTTTTTCTCTTGCCTGTTTGACTGAATGCCGGCATCCACTCGGGTAGGGCATGATAAAGATCTCTTTCCTCTACACAAGTTAGGCCCCGTTTACGAGTAGAAAAGTTGTCTTTGTAAAGAGGCTCACCCTCCCCTCCCAGCCAAGTCGACTTTAGCGAACCTTTATATGAGAAAAAAGTTACCTTGAGAAAACAGCCGACATTTGGCGACGCACAAGTGATTTTCCCGCGACATGAAGTCTGAGAAACGAACGCTGAAATCCATACTGATGACGCGTCACTACCCAGATCTGGGTGGTGCTTCTGGTTGGATCAGTGAAGCAAACTTCCAACCAATCAGAAGCACCACCCAGATCAGGGGAATGACGCGTCATCAGTATGGAATTTCTACGCTTGTTTCTACGACGTCATTTCGCGGGCAAATCACCATTGATGTCGCGAAATGTCGGCTGTTTTATCGGGCTAGAAGAAAGGTCGACCTTTTGTCCGAAGCTAAGAACTGATAAAGCCCTAACGCATGCTCTGAATGATTGTCTGGCGTTGGGCCAGTTGACTTCGCCGAGCCAGGGCGAGTTAAAGTGTTTGCATGGAGAAAAGTTGGCCAAGCTAGGCGGGTGACCAGGGCTTCGAAAAAGCCGAGCCAACGTTTTGTTTCCCATGCAACAGTTTGTCACGTTTTGTAAGGAAATGCGTATTAAAAGTTGACTCTTCCCACGGTAGCTTAGACAGTCGAGTGACCCTTCTACGTGCTCGGGACAAGTTTTCTCCATATTAACGGGGCCTTTGATGACGTCGTCAGTGGTGCAAAGGACGTTGTGTAAGCAGCTAAATTCAGTGCACAGATGATCTCAGAGTTCCTGTATGAGGCAGGTGAAGACCAAGCAAGGTAAAGTAATATTTTTTGTTATTGTTTTTGTTGCTTTGGTGAAAATGATTGCCAAAATGCTCATTTCAAACTGCGCTATCCTCCCTATTTTGTTTTGTGCTTTGTTTATTGTTGTTGATGTTTTCTTTTTTGTAACGGATGCTTAATTTTGAACTCTGTCACTGCAGAATGACGCGGATTTTTGCAACTATCTGTTCTATTTATATCGCTCGTTAGCTCCGAAATAAAAATTTCTTTAGCGTTGGAAACCTTTTATAATTAATTCTAAACAAAACAAAAAATTCATTCTTGATCTGTTTTGTAATCCTTTTTATCTGAAAATAAAAATAAAACATGCAAAAATGATGTATTTCTCTAATTATAACAACTTATTTTGTATTTGTCCATCTCTTTTCGAAACCTATCTTAACAAGGCAAAATATAGCATCTAAGAAAAACTCTCAACAGTTTTTAGCTTTGCAGGTTTCTGTCTTGAGGAGAAATAGAGCCACCAACTCCAGTATTTCTAACCGTCCATTTTTCAGCTGCGCTGAAAGCCCTTGTACTTGACATCACATTCGCACGGGAAGTTTTCCACTTGGGGATAAACAGGAAAAAAATATGACAATCACCTTATTCTTTTCATTACCCCAATCGCAAAGTGCCCGTGCGAATGTGATGGAAAATCAAACAAGCTTGATTAAATTACCTAATACAAGGATTTCCGTTGCAGCTGAAAATGGATCGATTAAAGTACTTAATGGGGTCTGTAGCTTTATTTCTCCTCAAGAAGGGAACCTTCGAAACGCGATTCAAAAACGTAACCAACACGCATATAGGTAGGCTCGGGTCACCTTAAAAACCCAAATTTTACGTCACACTTCTTTCATCTATATTTTCTCGGTTATTGAAAAATGATGCTAACCCTTCTTCATATAACCCCGATCATTCGGGCTCATTCCATTGCCTTGCTTTCGTTCGTCGAGTTTTTCGTTCAGGTTTCCACAATATTCCTGCAGCTGGTCGCATCAAGCTTAGGCAGGCCGAGAGAACGAAGGTGTGACGATAGGTTTAGTCAGTTCCAAGCACAATATCGGGGAGATAAGCGTTAAGAGAACTCGAGCGACTTCGGCTTAAGAACAACAAGGAGAAAACTAACTCTACAAGTCGCTTGGCTAGCGGGAAAGGAACTCGTCACTATTCCAAGGTACTAGGATCTGCTACAACTGGAAACAGGACAGGACTCAAACTTGGACTTCAACACTTTAATCTTCAGCTCGTGAACGTAAATCATACAGTCAAATATATCCGCAATGTAAAATCGAAAAACAGGAATAACAGTGCTCTATTTATACAAAGCGACCAACTTATTACAACATCACAAAACAAATGGAAAGAAGGCTGAATAAAATCAGCTGAACAGCGAAAACAAATCTCGATAAATTCAGTTTAAAAGTTCATATGTTAAACTAAATAACTCAAAATTAAATGTCAGTCAAGCAAGTGAATTTTAGGAAACCTACAAAGAAAGATGTGTAAAAGAATTCGAGTTTCCTTTGCTCAGGATCCTTCAAAATGTCAAAACTGAAAACTACGAACGGTTGGTATTTGAACAGGCGAAAGATCCAGTTATTCAGTGACTAAGCTGTATAATTATCCAGAAACAAATTATCCTTTTAAAAGTAAACATTGAAGTAAAATATGTATAATTTAAGGGAACTAAAACAACTCAATGCAAATTCAATGCAAATTACGGTTAACACAACTTCAAAGGGAATATTTAAAAGCTAGATGTGAAATTCGAATCAAATAAGGAATACATGGGAAATCTCTCCTTACAACAGAAAAACTAATTAATTTTTTTCAATTTTAATCTCTGCTGATCTTGGTACCCTTAGACGAACTTTAACATTTCATCCTTTATTGATTTAACCTTCTTTCAATGATATCAATGTTATGCTTTATATTTTATATATTTTTCGGGTGAATTACGGGATAGCGCTGCTGTTTTATTTTCCACTTGATTTAAAGTCTCTTTCTTGTCTTCCTTTATTCAGCTATTAAAACTAAAACTTTCTTTAAATCAAACTCAAAAAGAAATTAAAAAAGAAACATGGTTAGGATTTTAGGATTTGCAAAGAAACATCTTAGAGAATGCCTTAGCATAAAAGCTGTTCATTGTTCCGTAACACACAGGATGCAAAGCGCTTGGCAAACAAATTAATATAAAACTATACCTTCGCATTAGGCTATGATACCGAAATTTCCACTCGTTTACATCAGCTAATCTTTCCCACAAAAACACGGCTTGATATGGGAAATAACAAATCACAAATATTAGAATTATCGCAAATATCATCTTCAGTAAATCTTGCTCGGCGTCAGTGGTGTTTTCTGGCTTGGTGCATCTACGGTTATTCACGTCTATTAAGACTAGGCCTGGTCGGTGTTCTTCTGGCGTCGTAGTTTCTCTCCTCCGATAGTTAGTGTGGAGTTCTAGGGGTGCAACTGAGGAAGGGGTGATCGAGTTACTGCGAGCATAGAAAGTGTTTTGGCCGATTCGCTGTCTTAGGTTCCACGCTACCGCTCCGTAAGATGCTAGCATGACCAGGTAGGGTAGGACATAATTCAGGGTGAATAACACGAGAGAATAGGCATAGACATTCCCAAAAGGATGCAATTCACAATGGCCACCTACGAACCTGTTTCGAATGAATATGGGCACACAGACAGCAGTAGGGAGAAGCCACAAACAGGAAAAGATCACAGTCTTCAATTTCCCAGATACATAATTTTGTATGGGGTTGATGAGTACTCGGTAGCGGTAGAATGCGAGCGCTGCCAGCGAATAAGTTACTACCATCAATGAAATAACTTGGATGGGATTGTCTACGCACCAGATATCGTGGATGACAACATTCTTGTGTCCTTTTTCATACTGCCAGACGAACATGATCGGTAAACAGAGAGAGTTGACGATTTCTGCAAAGGCCATGTTGGCAACGAGATGGTATGAAAACGGCTTGCGGTGAGGCGCTCTCCAAATTGCTTTACAAAGGACCGAGTTACCGATCAAGCTGGCCGAGATGATCAGGTAAACAAGGTATGACGAAAAACACGCAGGGGTAGAGTTTCCTGGTATTGGATCACTCCGTAGTCTTCAGAAGTTCCACTGACAACAGACGTGTTGTTAAGCGATGTCATTGTGTTCTTCCAGTTTAACTAAGTTTTCTTGTAACAGGGTGTGTTCCAAGGCGACTCGCAACCGTCTGACTTCTTCACAACACTGGAGATGTCTTATAAATGTCTGATCTGCATTTTAAATGGCAACTTAGAACTTTACTGACGGTTTTAATAAACACTCCTGAGCGGACACCAAAACATTTGTCAAGATACAACTTGATATGCACTTTAAAAAAAATTAATGGAAATATGCAAAATAAGCATGACGTTTCAGTTAACAGGGATATCAAAAGAACGCATGAATCGAAAACTTTACGGGGATGTTCTCCGTTTTTATATTTCGAGTTTTTTTGTCTTTCCTTTTTTTTCTGATATCATTGTATTTGGTACTTTCTTTAAAAATTGTGAAATTTCCGTCTTTAAAGAAGCCTTAAACCAGGTGCTGTTAAATATTCTTTGCTGAGAACGGTCGTGTGCCAATTTTAGGACAAAGCATAATCGACTTAATTGCCACATTGTCAACGCACTGAGCCACTCAGTTTCATGGTAACACACGCAAAATATTTTGTTTGTTTTTAAAAAAAGCGTTTCGCCTAAAGTTTCACGTTACATGAACATTCTAACCGGTGTAAACTGACAAAATAAAAATAAGGTATTTCAGTAAATTCTTATCACTGGGAGGAAAGGGATTTGGACTGTTACTAAAGCCAACAACTCAAGGCCCACGCCTTTTGACTTTTTTTTTTTCAGTAACATGAAAGCAAACTAAACGTTTTATTCTCTAGAGAAACTGATATGAAAAATATTTGGACGTTTGAGCACGTCTCCTGAATCTACAAGCACATCTGCGTTTTTCTTAAAGTTCTTTACAATAACAGAACTTAGAACTTCAGGCGCAGAGTTCAGATCTGCACAAACATGCATTGCGGTCCTTTCTAAGCAAGTTGATAAGATGGCTCCTAACATTCTTCACAACGCTGACTATTTGCTTTTTCAGTCCTTGCTGATGGTACAACGCCCGAATGTAAAATGACGTTGTCAAATTTGTACGTTTTTTCTTTCAGTGCTACTAACTCATACTAAGGGCTGTGGTCTCTGACATTCATCATCAATTGTGATCAAAATATTTCTTTTCCTATTTTAACAAAAAACGCGAAAAAAGTCATGCAAACATGAGGTTGAACCTGAAGAACCAACATTTTTAAAAGAGCAAAGAAAAAAACATCAGACTATTTTAATTTGGCATTTAAAAACCTTAGCATTAAAAATGGCCCCATTATGTCCAAGTGTTATTATTTTCTTTACCCGAAAAAAATAACCTGGTCTTGCTTAGTAACATGACCCTGCGATACTAAACGTCATTAGTTATCTAGAACTAAAACTAAACGAATTCCACTTCTCTCCTGTTTCTACTCTAATTTCCATCCACTCAACACTACTTTTCCCGTAAAATAAGTTCAATGTCACTGATATAATTACAGCTTTTTCTTCCTGTTTTCAAATGTTCTACTACGTCTCCCATTTTCACATAAACACAAACGGCACGTTCACCAAACTTTATTATCATTCGTTTCATCGGTTTAGTACATCTATTCATCGGTATCTCTTTCGCGTCGTTTTCTACATTCTTGACCACTAAAAACAGAAAAACGTTGCAAACCTCTCTTAGTCTGGCGTACATCATCCTTTTTTACATTCTTGTTATGATCCAGAAAAGCACCTACCTTTCCATCCTCTTGCAATAAATCCACAAATTGACAAGAACGAAAAAAACTTGTCTTCTCATGCAGTCAACTAACTTGATCATACATTTGTGAAATATTGTTTTTAATTTCCTGTACGATAATGAAACTGTTTTTTTTCCTTCATCTTAGATCATCGTTAAACTACAATTTTCTTTTCTCTAATTAACCTAAAAGAGCAAAAAACAAGAAAAAGTGTGTTAATGAATAATTGGTCAGTTCATGACGCCAAACCGATCTTCAAATTGTTCATTTATCATGAGATAAATAAAAATTCTGTTTCATAAAATGTTTCATTTATCATGCAACAATTACGACAACAAATTAGAATACCGTAAATTATCTATTAAGTCCCCCCTCTCAAATAAGCACCCCCTCTCTATTAAGCCCCCCCCCTCCCCCTCCCCCAATCCTTATTCTTCACCAAAAAATTAACAATTAATGTGGACTGATCAGTTATGGTTCATTCAGGCTGGAAGTTCATATTGTTTTTGGTCTTCGGCTGCATGACCTCCAACTTCATATGCTTAACTTTCTCAACTTTGCGCTCTTGTTCTCTGTGGAGAATTGTCACAATTTTCTTATCGTTAGACAAAGCAGTATACCGCCCAGTAACCACAAGTCCGTCCTCGAGAAACCTTGCTCCTGTCGATGAAAATTCTAAGCTGCAACCTTCACGAGATAAAAATTTACACAGCAGAAATGATAATTCTACAGGTGATGCGTTTCGCTAAATTAAATAAGCCCCCCCCCCCGTCTCTTTTAAGCTCCCCTCTCTATTAAGCCACCCCCCCCCCCCTCAAAAGTGCTTGAAAAAAAAATAAGGCAAAAATATTCGAGGATTTACGGTAGTTCCATTTTCACCAAAGTTTGTGGAATAATAACTTAGTGTTTTATTTAAAATACGGTTCATCTTTCATAACATATACAACGCTAACTTCACCTCAAAATCAACTAAAAATACGCATTATTTACTAAGAGATGCTCTGGATTTTGGGCGCAGGAACAAAGTTCAATCTTTGACAAAGGTCCTCCAATGGTTCCTCAAAGTGTTTCTCAAAATAAACGTTCATGAAAAACTTAGATTGATAGCCACAGTACACAGCCCAGGGGATGTAATATTTCCTCAGGTTAGCGCGTTCCCTGTAGAGAAATTTACAGCGCAAGAGTTATTAATAGGCGAGACTACAAGACAGTATTGAAATGGAATATTCGAAGGAACTCTGAGCCTCTCTGCGAGAACCTGGGCTGCCTCGTTCCCAGGCGTCTCAACTGTGGAAAACAGAAAACGCCACTGCACGAGCCATCAAGGAGTATCGCGCAATGGACCATGGGAACATCTAGCGTGGACGCAAAAGACGCTGGGATACCTAGCGCGCAACCAAAATCCCAGTCGCTCTCGAATCCGCTAGAACGCGCCCGGGTACGAGGCAGATACCTTGGGACGTCGTTTTTGTCGCGCGTTTTCCATCAAATCGTCGGTTTTTCAACGAAATGGCCACAATTTAAGACTGAATAGTTTTGCGTGGTGACGCTACTAGCAAGTTCGAGCAACTAAGACGAAGACAACGGAAACGGAAAAATAAATAAAGTAACAGCTGTTTAACACTAGCAAAACAAAATTCCTGAATAAGAAGCTAGCGCTTACAGCAGACGTTTTGCCAGATTTCTTTGCCATCATCGCTCGTCTAACGTTGTCAAAATTGATCGGAAACGCGATCATCGCTTTCATCTCCAAGATCGTCGTTTCATCAATAGCGATCGTTACGTCTTTGATTTCGTCGGAAATGCCCATAGAGAGTTCCAACTATCGCATTGTTTATTTGAGTTAGAGTAGAGCGAGTTTGTAACTATAAAATTAAAATGTAAATGATTGAGTAGAGTTTGGTCTGAAATCGGTTAAGATAATCGCAGTTTTGGTGTTAGTTTTCCATACGTAAGTACGTTTGACATGATTTTCATGTCCCAAAGGGATGGAGAATGTTCCAGCTTCTCATCTGAAAAAGGTACCGTGCTTGAAGGGTCCAACCAGTAAGGTTTCCTGTCAGACTACACAACCTCTCTATTTTATTAAGTCGTAGCCTGCAGTGCGAGCGTATTTTGGGCAGGCGAAACCTTGTTCGTCTTCGTATCGCTGTAGCCACCATCTTTGATTTTATGACAGAGGAAGATTGGGGAGAGTAGAAATAGTAACCCTTAGGGTAGGCCCCATTTCCTCCTCTCTTCGGGAAGTTTCAACATGGCGCTTTCGCGAGCAAATACATTTGCACGCCCGAAAAAAACGCCTGCACTGCAGGCTAGTTAAGTCGGCATTGAACAAAACAGGAAAGAACGAAACAAACAGCTGAAAGGGTGCGCGTAGGATTATATAATTGGCGCGTTCATCTAATGCACCTATCAATGTAAACCCCGTGGGGGGGAGTGCGGGCAAGGGGAGGGGATTTGATGCCTGGGACTATCCCCGCTGTCGGGCTTTTGATCGTGTGAAGCGACCCCGGGGTCGGGACATTTGACTTTGACCGACAGAAGCCTGGTATCAATTCAGAAGCAGTTTCCAAGTCCGTCCCTCGAGGCTTCCTGAAAGTCACGTTGTTGGAGAAAGGTATGAAGTTTTCATTTGTTTTAATCGCCATAATCCGATACTTTAAACTGTCATCTAAACAGATAATGTCTATTTTGAGGAAGTTTTTATCTTCAAGTTCCCATCTGATTGTAAAACTCGATTGAAATCGAATTCCACCATGAAAGTCAGAGGATTTTTTTATGGGTCACTGATCCGACCTGTTCCGACATGTTGAGCAGATGTTATAAAGCATTTTACGTTTTATTAATATTATATAGCACGGTCAATCTTCCTGGAGTGATTTTGTTGTTCAAGATAAGAGATGCTAGTGGAGAGAGAAAATACTTAATTACAGCGAGTAATTTAATGGAGCTTCCGTTAACCGTAAATAAAAGTAGAAACAACGTGTTTGAAATGTTCTTTTATTCGTTTTATATAGTATTATAGCATTGTTTGTTTAGATTTTTTCCCCTGGGGTGGGGGCTTTTTTGACACTTTTGATTGACCTTTCGTTTCCCACCCTGGGGAATTTGATCGAAAAATTTTAAAATTTGTCAAATCCCCACCCCTTGCCCGCACTCCCCCCCCCCCCCCCCCCCCACGGGGTTTACATTGATAGGTGCATAATTACAAAATAGAGTGCCTCTTCTTTCACGACATTAGGTAGCTTAAGCAACAAGGACAGCGACGGCTACGAAAACGTCACTTACTGAACTAAAAGTGGGAATTGGCGTTGCTTCAAACTTTACCGCTCTTATTCCATCTCGCCTCAATTTGTCAAATGTTGGCAAATTTTTCTGGAGTTAAATTCTAAAAGATTGTATCGAAGTTCAGGAAAAGAAAAAGACAGTCGTTGTCTTGTGCCCAAAGTCCGCCAAAAAACGCGAAATTAGGAACATTCACGTCGTAGTCTTGTAGTGACGGTAAAGAAATGTACCACAAAAAAGGGATGCACGTGCAGAGTTGTTGTTTTTGCTAATGTAAGGGCCTGTTGACATGGAGGTGGGGGAACCCAGGTAGATGAGGTAACCCATTTTAGTGGGGTAACCCGCCTGTCCATATAATATCTCATTTTAATGTGATCTGCTCATCACGTTTACATAATAGGTGGGGTGACCCGCTGCGGGTTACCTCAGCTACCTGGGGTCCCCCACCTTCATGTAAACAGCACCTAACCCTATTGCTTTTTGGCCGTTCTCGTTGCCGTCCCCGTCGTCGTTGCTTAAGCTCCTTATTATCCGATATAAGCGGTTTTGTTTTAGATGCTTACACTAACAAAGCAAATGAATAAAACTGTACACACTCTTTTCCTTATTTTCACACATATTAATAATACGTATTTCACCCGTGATATAATACGTATTTTATTTCCTGTGCACGCTCCATTCCGCCCTATTTTTTGTTATTTTCACACATATCAATAAAATGTATTTCACATGTGATATAGTACGTATTTTATTTCCTGTGCACATTCTATCCACACTCTTTTTTCTTATTTTCCATTTAAGTTTGTTAAAACACCCAAAAAATCCGAAGTCTATTCACTTCTGTTTGAAGCTGTTTTGAGGGAGTCGGCTAGACCTCATATTCTTTACAAATCGCGCGTAACAGACCACACCCTGACTAAGAAACCGGGACTACCTTGCGGTTGCGGCTTATAGTGGCGGGGAAAACTGCTAAAGGTTTTATATATGTTTTTCTCGTTCTTTACTATCTAAATAACCTTTAAAAAGTACCATTTGCTTCACAACCCTAGAAACCTGTCACAGCTACACCTGGCAGAGCCAAGTAAAACGTCACTTGAAGAAAAAACAGCGTTATAAAATCACGCCCTTTCTTTTAATTGCTTCACTGTGTTTTTTTTTATTTTTTTGGTTGTTTTTGTTTTTGTTTTTTGCTTTATTGAATGGAATGTTCATGGTGTGAATTCTTTAACAGAAAAATAGGAAAATTAGCCAGTCTGCCTTCACTTTCTCCTTGGACGTTATACCGGTAGTTTTGCAGAGAACAGCAAAGTGACGTAAAAGCATGAGTAAAGGCACTGCTTCTTAGCTAATCAAACGTTTGTTGTGCTTTGTCTCACGAATTGGTACTGTTCTTTTTGGTGGGAAATTATCACCGATTGTTTGATTATTTTTTATTTGTACACTCACCCCAGGCTTTTGGGGCAAAATTGCAAACTTTTTCACGACTCTGTTATCTCGCAATTCCCAGAAGAAACTTAAGCACAAAGAAAACCAAACCAAATATAGAAATATGACCAGAAAGACTCGGAGTCATGTTAGAATGTTTTTATATAAACGTGGATTATTACCACGGCTTGGCCTCGATTGCAAGCTAGCTCCAGTCCACTACGGAAAAAAGAAAGTGGTGAATTGCCTGGGTACAAGTAGTGTTTGCTCGCGTATGTGGCGGAGATGTTACGAGGTCGTCCGCAGGCCAATGCGTCTTCGGCCGAAGGCCAAAGCTACGAGAGGCGAAGCCTCAGGTAAAGATAAAACTTCCGCGCGGGTCACTATAACGACTTGACCGAAACCGGAAAACGCGCATGTTAAGTCTCTGGCACCCAGGGTGGCTACGCTACCATTTTTGTGGAAAGCTAACCGACATAGTTTTTCAATAGAAAAAACGGAAACATTAACATTTGTGCCTAACATCTCTACGGTGGTCGACAACTGCCATTCGTCAAAACGACATAAATTTGTTAATTTTAGATTAAACTTTAATTATCTTGAATTGAAATTGAAGTAAAAGTAAAACGCAACATTATTTTCTTTTCCATTGAACTGGAAATAGATTCTTTTTTGTTTATTTTCAACACAAAACAAAACATTTTTATTTTGAAATGAAAATAAAAATAAAAGTGAAATAAAAGCAGAGGTAAAATTAATATGTTCACGACCGGGAACTGCCATTGACTATTTTCCAATTGCCCATAATACACTCTGTTTGCCCCCCAAATTTTGCATAACTTATTGTCTTAAAATGCCCTTGGGAAAATGCAATACTCCCAAGAGCATTTAAAAACAATGGTTTATGCAGAATTTGGGGGGCAAACAGAGTGTATTATGGGCAATTGGAAAATAGAGAATTCAAAACAGAAAAAGTAAAATTAGTATGCTCATAGCCGGCAACTGCCATTCAAAACAGAAAAAGTAAAATTAGTATGCTCATAGCCGGCAACTGCCATTCAAAACAGAAAAAGTAAAATTAGTATGCTCATAGCCGGAAACTGCTGTTCAAAACAGAAAAAGCCAGAAATTAATATGTTCATGGCCGGGAACTTCCGTTCCAAAAAAAAGAAGACTACTGTCTCCCGCCAAAAGTCTCAGGTTTCTTTTTTTGTTTTTTGAACGGCAGTTCCCGGCCATGAACACATTTATAGTTTTACTTTTTCTGTTTTGAATGGCAGTTACCGGCCATGAACATACTAGTTTTACTTTTCCTGTTTTTAATGGCCGTGAACATAATAATTTTACTTTTTCTGTTTTGAATAGCAGTTCCCGGCCGTGAACAAATTAGTTTTACTTCCGCTTTTATTTAACTTTTTTTTTTTTTTAATTTTAAACTCTGTCACTGCAGAATGACGCGGATTTTTTGCAATTGTCTGTCCTATTTATATCGCTCGTTAGCTCCGAAATAAACATTTCTTTAGTGTTGGAAACCTTTTATAATTAATTCTAAACAAAACAAAAAATTCATTCCTGATCTGTTTTGTAATCCCTTTTTATCTGAAAATAAAAATAAGACATGCAAAAATGATGTATTTCTCTAATTATAACAACTTATTTTGTATTTCTCCATCTCTTTTCGAAACCTATCTTAACAAGGCAAAATAAAGCATCTAAGAAAAACTCTCAAGAGTTTTTAGCGTCGCAGGTTTCCGTCTTGAGGAGAAATAGAGCCACCAACTCCAGTACTTCTAACCGTCCATTTTTCAGCTGCGCTGAAAGCCCTTGTACTTGACATCACATTCGCACGGGAAGTTTTCCACTTGGGGATAAACAGGAAAAAAATATGACAATCACCTTATTCTTTTCATTACCCCAATCGCAAAGTGCCCGTGCGAATGTGATGGAAAATCAAACAAGCTTGATTAAATTACCTAATACAAGGGTTTCCGTTGCAGCTGAAAATGGATCGATTAAAGTACTTAATGGAGTCGGTAGCTTTATTTCTCCTCAAGACGGCAACCTTCCAAACGCGATTCAAAAACATAACCAACACGCATATAGGTAGGCTCGGGTCACCTTAAAAACCCAAATTTTACGTCACACTTCTTTCATCTATATTTTCTCGGTTATTGAAAAATGATCCTAACCTTTCTTCATATAACCCCGATCATTCGGGCTCATTCCATTGCCTTGCTTTCGTTCGTCGAGTTTTTCGTTCAGGTTTCCACAATATTCCTGCAGCTGGTCACATCAAGCTTAGGCAGGCCGAGAGAACGAAGGTGTGACGATAGGTTTAGTCAGTTCCAAGCACAATATCGGGGAGATAAGCGTTAAGAGAACTCGAGCGACTTCGGCTTAAGAACAACAAGGAGAAAACTAACTCTACAAGTCGCTTGGCTAGCGGGAAAGGAACTCGTCACTATTCCAAGGTACTAGGATCTGCTACAACTGGAAACAGGACAGGACTCAAACTTGGACTTCAACAGTTTAATCTTCAGCTCGTGAACGTAAATCATACAGTCAAATATATCCGCCATGTAAAATGGAAAAACAGGAATAACAGTGCTCTATTTATACAAACCGACCAACTTATTACAACATCACAAAACAAATGGAAAGAAGGCTGAATAAAATCAGCTGAACAGCGAAAACAAATCTGGATAAATCCAGTTTTAAAGTTCATATGTTAAACTAAATAGCTCAAAATTAAATGTCAGTCAAGCAAGTGAATTTTAGGAAACCTACAAAGAAAGCTGTGTAAAAGAATTCGAGTTTCCTTTGCTCAGGATCCCTCAAAATGTCAAAACTAAAAACTACGAACGGTTGGTATTTGAACAGGCGAAAGATCCAGTTATTCAGTGACTAAGCTGTATAATTATCCAGAAACAAATTATCCTTTTAAAAGTAAACATTGAAGTAAATTGTGTATAATTTAAGGGAACTAAAACAACTCAATGCAAATTCAATGCAAATTACGGTTAACACAACTTCAAAGGGAATATTTAAAAGCTAGATGTGAAATTCGAATCAAATAAGGAATACATGGGAAATCTCTCCTTACAACGGAAAAACTAATTAATTTTTTTTCAGTTTTAATCTCTGTTGATCTTGGTACCCTTAGACGAACTTTAATATTTCATCCTTTATTGATTTAACCTTCTTTCAATGATATCAATGTTATGCTTTATATTTTTATATATTTTTCGGGTGAATTACGGGATAGCGCTGCTGTTTTATTTTCCACTTGATTTAAAGTCTCTTACTTGTCTTCCTTTATTCAGCTATTACAAATAAAACTTTCTTTAAATCATACTCCAAAAGAAAATAAAAAAGAAACATGGTTAGGATTTTAGGATTTGCAAAGAAACATCTTAGAGAATGCCTTAGCATAAAAGCTGTTCATTGTTCCGTAACACACAGGATGCAAAGCACTTGGCAAACAAATTAATATAAAAATATACCTTCGCATTAGGCTATGATACCGAAATTTCCACTCGTTTACATCAGCTAATGTTTCCCACAAAAACACGGCTTGATATGGGAAATAACAAATTACAAATATTAGAATTATCGCAAATATCATCTTCAGTAAATCTTGCTCGGCGTCAGTGGTGTTTTCTGGCTTGGTGCATCTACGGTTATTCACATCTATTAAGACTAGGCCTGGTCGGTGTTCTTCTGGCGTCGTAGTTTCTCTCCTCCGATAGTTGGTGTGGAGTTCTAGGGGTGCAACTGAGGAAAGGGTGCTCGAGTTACTGCGAGCATAGGAGGTGTTTTGGGCGATTCGCTGTCTTAGCTTCCATGCTACAGCTCCGTAAGATGCTAGCATGACCAAGTAGGGTAGGACATACTTCAGGGTGAATAACACGAGAGAATAGGCAGAAACATTCCCAACAGGATGCAATTCACAATGGCCACCTACGAACCTGTTTCGAATGAATATAGGCACACAGACAGCAGTAGGGACAAGCCACAAACAGAAAAAGATCACAGTCTTCAATTTCCCAGATACATGTTTTTGTATGGGGTTGATGAATACTCGGTAGCGGTAGAATGCGAGCGCTGCCAGCGAATAAGTTACTACCATCAATGAAATAACTTGGATGGGATGGTCAACGCACCAGATATCGTGGATGACAACATTCTTGTGTCCTTTTTCATACTGCCAGACGTACATGATCGGTAAGCAGAGAGAGTTGACGATTTCTGCAAAGGCTATGTTGGCAACGAGATGGTATGAAAACGGCTTGCGGTGAGGCGCTCTCCAAATTGCTTTACAAACGACCGAGTTACCGATCAAGCTGGCCAAGATGATCGGTGTAAACAAGGTATGACGAAAAACACGCAGGGGTAGAGTTTCCTGGTATTGGATCACTCCGTAGTCTTCAGAAGTTCCACTGACAACAGACGTGTTGTTAAGCGATGTCATCGTGTTCTTCCAGTTCAACTAAGTTTTCTTGTAAAAGGGTGCGTTCCAAGGCCACTTGCAACCTTCTGACTTCTTCACAACACTGCAGCTGTCTTATAAATGTTTGATCTGCATTTTAAATGGCAACTTAGAAGTTTACTGACGGTTTTAATGAACACTCCTGAGCGGACACCAAAACATTTGTCAAGAAACAACTTGATATGCACTTTTAAAAAAAATAATGGAAATATGCAAAATAAGCATGACGTTTCACTTAACAGGAATATCAAAAGAACGCATGAATCGAAAACTACACGGGGATGTTCTCAGTTATTATATTTCGAGCTTTTCTGTCTTTCCCTTTTTTTCTAATATCATTGTATTTGGTACTTTCTTTAAAAATTGTGAAATTTCCGTCTTTAAAGAAGTCTTAAACCAGGTGCTGTTAAATATTCTTTGCTGAGAACGGTCGTGTGCCAATTTTAGGACAAAGCATAATCGACTTAATTGCCACATTGTCAACGCACTGAACCACTCAGTTTCATGGTAACACACGCAAAATATTTTGTTTGTTTTTAAAAAAAGCGTTTCGCCTGAAGTTTCGCGTTACATGAACATTCTAACTGGTGTAAACTGACAAAATAAAAATAAGGTATTTCAGTAAATTCTTATCACTGGGAGGAAAGGGATTTGGACTGTTACTAAAGCCAACAACTCAAAACCCAAGCCTTTTGATTTTTATTTTTATTTTTCAGTAACATGAAAGTAAACTAAAAGTTTTATTCTCCAGAGAAACTGATATGAAAAATATTTAGACGTTTGAGCACGTCTCCTGAATCTACAAGCACATCTGCGTTTTTCTTAAAGTTCTTAACAATAACAGAACTTAGAACTTCAGGCGCAGAGTTCAGATCTGCACAAACTTGCATTGCGGTCCTTTCTTAACAAGTTGATAAGGTGGCTCCTAACATTCTTCACAACGCAGACTATTTGCTTTTTCAGTCCTTGCTGATGGTACACCGCCTGAATGTAAAATGACGTTGTCAAATTTGTACGTTTTTTCTTTCAGTGCTACTAACTCATACTAAGGGCTGTGGTCTCTGACATTCATCATCAATTGTGATCAAAACATTTCTTTTCCCTTTTTGTCTTTTTAACAAAAAACGCGAAAGAGGTCATGCAAACATGAGGTTGAACCTGAAGAACCAACATTTTTAAAAGAGCAAAGAAAAAAACGTCAGACTATTTTAATTTGGCATTTAAAAACCTTAACATTAAAAATGGCCCCATCATGTCCAAGTGTTATTATTTTCTTTACCCGAAAAAAATAACCTGGTCTTGCATAGTAACATGACCCTGCGATACTAAATGTCATTAGTTATCTAGAACTAAAACCAAACGAATTCCACTTCTCTCCTGTTTCTACTCAAATTTCCATCCACTCAACACTACTTTTCCCGTAAAATAAGTTCAATGTCACTGATATAATTACAGCTTTTTCTTCCTGTTTTTAAATGTTCTACTACGTCTCCCATTTTCACATAAACACAAAGCAGGTTCATCAAACTTTATTGTCATTCGTTTCATCGGTTTAGTACATCTATTCATCGGTATCTCTTTCGCGTCGTTTTCTACATTCTTGACCACTAAAAACAGAAAAACGTTGCAAACCTTTCTTAGTCTGGCGTACATCATCCTTTTTTAGATTCTTGTTATGATCCAGAAAAGCACCTGCCTTTCCATCCTCTTGCAATAAATCCACAAATTGACAAGAACGAAAAAAATTGTCTTCTCATGCAGTCATCTAACTTGATCATACATTTGTGAAATATTGTTTTTAATTTCCTGTACGATAATGAAACTGTTTTTTTTTTCCTTCATCTTAGATCATCGTTTAACTACAATTTTCTTTTCTCTAATTAACCTAAAAGAGCAAAAAACAAGAAAAAGTGTGTTAATGAATAATTAGTCAGTTCATGACGCCAAACCGATTTTCAAATTGTTCATTTATCATGAGATAAATAAAAATTCTGTTTCATAAAATGTTTCATTTATCATGCAACAATTACGACAACAAATTAGAATACCGTAAATTCTCTATTAAGTCCCCCCCCTCAAATAAGCACCCCCTCTCTATTAAACCCCCCCCCCCTCCCCCAATCCTTATTCTTCACCAAAAAATTAACAATTAACGTGGACTGATCAGTTATGGTTCATTCAGGCTGGAAGCTCATATTGTTTTTGGTCTTCGGCTGCATGACCTCCAACTTCATATGCTTAACTTTCTCAACTTTGCGCTCTAGTTCTCTGTGGAGAATTGTCACAATTTTCTTATCGTTAGACAAAGCAGTATACCGCCCAGTAACTACAAGTCCGTCCTCGAGAAACCTTGCTCCTGTCGATGAAAATTCTAAGCTGCAACCTTCACGAGATAAAAATTTACACAGCAGAAATGATAATTCTACAGGTGATGCGTTTCGCTAAATTAAATAAGCCCCCCCCGTCTCTTTTAAGCTGCCCTCTCTATTAAGCCCCCCCCCCCCCCCTTAAAAGTGCTTGAAAAAAAAATAAGGCAATAATAATAGAGGATTTACGATACGGTACGGTTCATCTTTCATAACATATACAACGCGTACTTCACCTCAAAATAAACTAAAAATACGTATTATTTACTAAGAGATGCTCTGGATTTTGGGCGCAGGAACAAAGTTCAATCTTTGACAAAGGTCCTCCAATGGTTCCTCAAAGTGTTTCTCAAAATAAACGTTCATGAAAAACTTAGATTGATAGCCACAGTACACAGCCCAGGGGATGTAATATTTCCTCAGGTTAGCGCGTTCCCTGTAGAGAAATTTACAGCGCAAGAGTTATTAATAGGCGAGACTACAAGAGCCTTTCTGTGAGTACCCTGGCTGCCTCGTTCCCAGGCGTCTCAACTGTAGAAAACAGAAAACGCCACTGCACTCTATTCAGCACTCTTTTTCTTTATTTTCACATATACTAAATAAAATGTATTTCACATGTGATATAATACGTATTTTATTTCCTGTGCACATTCTATTCCACACTCTTTTTTTTTTCTTATTTTCCATTTAAGTTTGTTAAAACACCCAAAAAATCCGATCGTTACGTCTTTGATTTCGTCGGAAATGCCCATAGAGTTCCAACTATCGCATTGTTTATTAGTGTTAGAGTAGAGCGAGTTTGTAACTATAAAATTAAAATGTAAATAGTTGAGTAGAGTTTGGTCTGAAATCGGTTATTTATTTCCTGTGCACGCTCCATTCCGCCCTATTTTTCCTTATTTTCACACATATTAATAAAATGTATTTCACATGTGATATAATACGTATTTTATTTCCTGTGCACATTCTATCCACACTCTTTTTTCTTATTTTCCATTTAAGTTTGTAAAAACACCCAAAAAATCCGAAGTCTATTCACTTCTGTTTGAAGCTGTTTTGAGGGAGTCGGCTAGACCTCATATTCTTTACAAATCGCGCGTAACAGACCACACCCTGACTAAGAAACCGGGACTACCTTGCGGTTGCGGCTAATACTGGCGGGGAAAACTGCTAAAGTTTTTATATATGTTTTTCTCGTTCTTTACTATCTAAATAACCTTTAAAAAGCACCATTTGCTTCACAACCCTAGAAACCTGTCAGAGCTACATCTGGCAGAGCCAAGTAAAACGTCACTTGAAAAAAAAAACAGCATTGTAAAATCACGCCCTTTCTTTTAATTGCTTCACTATGTTTTTTTTATTTTTTGGTTGTTTTAGTTTTTGTTTTTTGCTTTATTGACGTGAAGGGAATGTTCATGGTGTAAATTAGTTTACAGAGAAAAAGGAAAATTAGCCAGTCTGTCTTCACTTTCTCTTTGGACGTTATACCCGTAGTTTTGCAGAGAACGGCAAAGTGACGTAAAACGCACGAGTAAAGGCACTGCTTAGCTAATCAAATGTTTGTTGTGCTTTGTCTCACGAATTGGTGCTGTTCTTTTTGGAAGGAAATTATCGCCGATTGTTTGTTTATTTTTTATTTGTACACTCATCACTCATAACATAACTTCGAGGCTTTAAGGGGGGAAAATTGCAACTTTTTCACGACTCTGTTTTGTCGCAATTCCCAGAAGAGACTTGAGCACAAAGAAAACCAAACCAAATATAGAAATAGAGCGGTTTTCATTTGAGTGTCGAAAAGTAATTGGTTTTGCACTTTCTACAGGATGCGATTGGCTTAAAAGATTCGCGCCACCTTTTCATCCAATCAGAAGTAAAACCAAAGCCAATTGTGACGCGCTCGCATGCATTTTCCCGCGCTTTGCGTCAGCCACATGTAATTACTTCGAGTTTTGATTGGTTCAATGTATTGTCTGTGTCCTATGTGATTGGCCAGAGTAATTACTTTGGTTTTGGTTTTACGACACTCAAACGAAAACCACTCTATGACCAGAAAGCATCGGAGTGATGTTAGAATTTTTAAATATCAAATGTGGGTTATTACCACAGCTTGGCCTCGATTGCAAGCTAGCTCCATTCCACGACGGAAAAAAGAAAGTGATCAATTGCCTGGGTACGAGTGGTTTTTGCTCGCGTACGGGGATTTAATGTGGCGAAGATGCTACGGGGTCGTCCGCAAGCCAATGCGTCTTCGGCCGAAGGCCGAGCAGCGAAGCCTTGAGATAAAACTTCCGCGCGGGTCACTATAACGACTTGACCGAAACCGGAAAACGCGCATGTAAAGTCTCTGGCACCCACCCTAGGTATATAGGCCGGAGTAGAAAATTATCTGATCAATTAACCAGTGAACCAAGTAATTCTTATGGATAGAAGTATTAATTAGAATAATTTCCTTCCGTACCTTGGTGTTACTCTAATAGGTGCCACAATGGAACTCAAAGCGCACATGGGCAATCCAGTTTGTATCATCTCGTACCACTTTACAGCTATTTCATGAGGAACACTATTAAAAATGAACAAATAAAATGGACTTTAGAGTTACTTGAATATTCATGTTATTAACCTTTCCACTGCCGACAAGGACATGGTAAGAGATATGATAACTATTCCAAAGAACATTAAGGAAATTTGAAATACGTCAAGTATGTCCACTTTGAATCATACTACAAGACCATTACCAGACGTTCAGTCTCTTATAAGGAGTACCATCTGAGAACAGTGAAGGTAGTTACCATTTTTTTCATGAAATAGTTAAACGGCAACATCAATCGTCCGTTGAAGTTCTTGATTCGAGATCCAAGCACAAACAAAGTTTAAAACTCTTTCCAAAGCCGGGGTGAAGGGAGACTGATCACAGCCCTATTTGTTTTGTTTTGTTTTTGTTGTACGGATGGCTCGTCAATTTCAACTATGTAAGCACTTATAGCAGGCTTTTAGGTAAAAGCGATCACCTATCTACTTTACTCCTTTAATACATAAGTGAAATGTATTGTTATAATGGATAAATAGGCCATCCTAAAATGAATTGACCCATTTTTTAATTTTGAATAAATTGAATGAAGGACACTTTTTTTCACCTACAGTACAAATATTCTGGTACGTTTGCTAACCGTAAATATGAAGAACTTTTTTACCCCAAAATTCGAAAATGTGCGACCCCGTTCTAGTAAATCTATTGAAAATGCGACCCCATTATAATCAATCCAGTCGTGAAAATGCGACCCCATCCAGCGGCCCCTTCTCAGTAGCCTCTTATAAGGAAGTGCGCCCCGTCCCCCGGTCTGCGTGTTTTCTAATCTCACCTAAAGCGCCGCGCATTTGAGTCTCTTGTCGAAAAAAGTCAAATCTTTATAATCTTGTTCGTTTGGTGTTTTGATTTTGTTCGTTTTGGTAATTTCAATGTCAAAAGAAAAGAGCTCTATCCTTTGGGCCCAACAAACGACTTGACTTTTGAGTAAATTTTCCTAACAAGTAACATAAGAACTGTATGGAGTAATACGGAGAATATGTATGCGAGACTACAGTTGAAACAGGTAAACAGTCTCAGTACCATATTGAGTCTGGTTGCTTCACAATTAGCCTTACTCCAAAGTACTAATGACTTTGAAATATAACAAACTAAAACAACGCCATTGAACATCTTGCGAACTTAATTATGTTGGGTGGAATTGTATGACGACAGAATACCCGCCGGCCCCTTCATGCCACTTTATTTGCATGTGTCGGAAAGCTTTGATAAAAGAGGCCTTACAACAATGGATCAGCTTTTGTTATTCAACAAGCTGTATATGAAGTGGCCGGGTATTCTGTAGTTTAGCTAAAGAAAAAGGCGCTATTTAAAGGATTGATAAGGTAGATACAAAAATAGAAAGTGACTAAGTTGGGATCGCGAAAATTACATATTTGCCCAAAAGTGACTAAGATGGGGTCTACAATTGGCCACAAAATAGACTATAATGGGGTAGGGGCTCTGAGAGGCCAGCGGCACATACCCAGCAAAAATTAACCCAAGTAATCCCCCCGGGCATGCAATGCACTATCAGCTGTAAAAACATCGTTAAACTGCGGCAAAAACCACTGGGCTATCGATTGGAAAATCGAACGATGCTTTTTTCATCTTAGGGGTTTCTTTAGCGGCAAGATGACAAGTCACTATTAAAGTCACTAACAGAGGGGGACATGGGGGTTTACGGTATTGCGGTTTTGGGCTTTTTTTCATGCGGTATTTCGGTAATTTTAACTTTAACGTGCGGTATTGCGGTATCATCTAGCTCTGCGGTATGCGGTTTTTCATCATTTTGGCTGACGGTATTCGGTGAAATAAGATTGTTCACGGTATTACGGTACCGTTTATTTGCGCTTTCCTTTCGATACAATACGCAAAACAAAACACAGTAAGACATAAAGGTCAATAAAAGTTAATATTTAGAAGTCTTGAGACATAACGGTAAATGATTACACCATTTGTGGGTCATTTTGTGACAGTTAATGGTCGATAATATACAATGTGATTGTTGTTGCATCCAATGATAATGAGTCGTCTCAAGTTACCTTACCAGGCTGGTCGATCTGTGTACCTGTGCCGGTAATTCGAGCCGGAGGTCTTAAACGTTTTCTCACAATGTCTGAGGTCGCTGAGGTTGAAGACGGCGTGGTCACCATTGACTGTGTGGCAATTTTTTATGAAGAGGGCGAAGGAGGCGAACATTATGGCAACAAGAATAAGTTTAGATGTTGGGTTTCGAGAATTGAAAAACGCGTTGTAAAGTTAAAAGCGAAAATTTGGTAAGTTTGCCTCTTAACAGCGCGGCGTCATCCTCGGAGACCCGGGCAGATAAAGGGGGCGAGGGAAAGTCTAAACGGGCGGAAAAATATATATGGAACGAAGAAAAGTAAAGAACGGCGAGAAGAGCCCCTGGGACAATGTCTTACCAGACCAGTTCCAAACGGTCGCCGCCGTTCTGGCTTCTGATTGGTGCCAGAAAACTTGTGTTTTTCTGGCACCAATCAGAAGGATTGTATAAATAAGTTCGACCATTCTTTATTAAGGATACCAAAAATCATAGAAATCGGTCGAATCTTTCCTGCCGAAAAACGCGATTTTAAAACATAACCAACGCCGCACATTTCTTTCCTGTTTTTGCACGACTACGAAGTGAAAATGCCTTATTTCGCGTTTTATGGAAGACGTAAACAAACAACGACGAAATTTTCTCTCTCTTTCTGAGCTTGAATATGGTCACTTGAAATTCAGCTTCAGGAGGGTTCGCCTACATTTGAAAAAGTAAGTGGGTAGGAATAATCGCTATTAAAACTGAAAGAACGCAAATTTACTTTTTAAGCGAAGTTGTCTTTGTCGTCGCGTCGCTGGATCTTAAAGTCCCTTATATAATGTCACTGCACGCGATGTGTTATCGACCATTTGATAGGCCAATAAGCTTATGAATTATTAATGAGTTTGAAAGGCTATTAACACTCTCCAATTCGGCTCCAATTAGGCAATGAGCTTCCATAATTTCGCCCACCTGCGAAGTTTCGAGAAGTTTGAATATTAATTACATTGAACTCTTTGCCCCCTTGGATGATCTCCCAACAGATCGGGGCATTATCAGAAGTCTCCTCTTGTCTACTTGAATTTTTCTTCAAATTGGCTTGTGACATTGGCATTGGTTATTAAAACGCTTTTTTGGGTTTTTTAAAATAGTCAGTGTTTATTTTGTGTTTAAAAGAATGAATAAATAATCTCTGATATTAAAAATGCAGTTTGAAATTCCATATGCACATCCGCTCATTTTTTTTTTCTTTTGTCATTTCAAGTAGTTTGTTCGTGAAATTTTTTATCATAATCTACTTCTATTTTTGTTCCGCGATAGATCCTGTCTTTTTCAGAGGAAGTTAACTCCCAAACCGAATATTGCGCCTTTTTTACTAAGTTCCTCCTGTCAGCCTTCAACAGCATACATTATTTAAACCTTTTCCTACCTTCATTAACATTTCAGTGTCTGATCTACCTTACTTTACACCTGGTTTATAACATCTTAAGTGACTCGGCCTTAAAAACTGTAGAAACAGTTCGAATTTTTGGGCCGTTCAGTATACTAAGTGAAGTCTAATTTTACCGACCGCGACCTCGTGTCCCCAAAAAAACTACAAAGTGTAAACTCGCAGGCCAACCTTATCGTTACAGAACTCATTTGTATTACGTTAATTTTTGGCACTAGGCATTTCCTTATCAGCAACTTGCATTTTGTTTCCCTTACAGTTATGTAACTTATTTCTGAATCTTGTAACAAAATATATGTTTTAAAATTATTTGCTTTGTACGTTTGAATTGTGAATAAAATGTACATTTGCTGTAGTCTCCAATCATGATTCTTTAAATTGGCTATTCTGTTCTTTATGTCAAGCGGCCTCTCCGAGTAGGCAATCAGCTCTGTACGGGAGGGTGTTCCGTCATATTATAATGATACTTTTTTTATTGTAGTTTTTAATAGTTTCTCACGCTTTAGTCACCTTTAACATAAATTTAATAAAACATTATTGTAAAGCGCAACCGAATATATTCATAATAGAGGTTTGCGCTATATAAATGTAAATTACAATTATTATTAATGCCTACATCTTTTATAAAGTCAACAGACTAAGGCCTCATCCTAAAATTTTTATTCCTCCTATCATTATCTTACGACATAGCTAGATATTATTTGAACAAAGCGAATGATACACTGTCAATATCGTTCACCATGCCGGTGTTTCTCACCTGCAGGCAAATTATTGAGCGATTTTCAGGCGTCAACTTGTTGAACGAATAAAGTACACATTCGACCTGGCTGAATACTTGTACTGACTGTTATTAAACAAAGTTCTCTGACATGTTGAGTGAACTATCCAAACATACAGAAAATGATAAACGTACTGTTCAACTAAATAAACAGTTGCAATATTTGTAGGTCAGCAATGTTGAACGGTGATCAGATGTCAGCGATTCTGAATCATAACACATGTTTCTTTTATGTACATTCTTTACTAATATAGTATATAGCACAAGCAAAAAGACAAAATAAAAAACCTTACAAAAAAATGACAAGACCCTACCCTACACACCTGCATACATTCATAACACAGAAATCAACTGAACCGGGCGAACACTAAAAACGTGATACTTGTTGAGCAAACGAATTCGAGCTGCTTGAAGCTTGATAATTTTAAAACGCTCACCTAACTTTCTTCTTTTTTCCAAGTCACTAAAAATTAAGTGCCCCAGCGAATATTGGAGTGCGAATGCAGTGCTCTCGTTTCGGTTTTTTTTTAATTGAGACCAGATTTACGAAAGAACACTTCAGTTTTTATCCTTAAAAGGTGACTAAAAACCTGAATGTCTGTTCTCGCAAGATAACTACACTGAAGCACTCGGACACTTTTCAGACACGGTTTGTACAAACTTCTGCCGAATAATTGCCGTCCATAAAAATCAAATAACAACTAACTCATTTGAATTTATGCTTAGCGCGTCAAGTGGAAAGGAAGACTTAGAGTCGGATAACTTCCCATATTGAGATCGGATGGCGTCCCTGAATCCCTGAAAGGCATGCATGAAAGAGTGACGCATATAAAACAAGGCTTATAATAAAATTTTAAATATATTTTCTATTTCTCGGCGCGAAGCCAACTACTTGCCATTATTCGACGAAAAACGGCCATGCACGCGTGGTAACTAACAGCAAGAACGAAACCTTGTCATTTTTATTACTAAGGCCCAGTTCAGACGCCGCTCCACTCATGTGCCGAACCTAACTGATGAATTAAGTACGGCAAAAGAGCGGCGTCTGAATCAATTTGGTACGACAGTTTTAGTTTGGTGCGGCAAATGCGTAAAGTTCGACAGAGTCTGTCGAACTTTTGTCGAACTTAACTTAGGTTCGACACACGGTACGCCGTCTGAATCAGATGTCGCGCCAGTGTCGCTCCAAATTCGAACTTATTCAGTTAGGTTTGGCACATAAAAAGTACGGCGTCTGAACCAGGCCTAAGTTTTCGTACGATCCAGATTCTCAACGAGCCGACACAGGGGCACCCAACGACAGTTTCCTCCTAAATACATTATCCAGAGTACTCAAGTTAGAAGTGCATCCTAAACGGCGCCATAAAATTTGTATCAGTTCGGTCATCCTAGGTCAACTTGAGTCTTTTCGAAATTACAAGGGCTTGAGTATTATTTTCCCGAAAATTTTAGATGCAATTTGACGTGTTACGAAAGTGAGACATTTTCTGATTCCTCTCTCCATCGCCTTTTTAAATTCTAAAATTTTAGGTTTCCTTTTTTCTACGAAAAATAGCCTGAACCTGGGCAGTGAAATGCGGAAAATTAAACTTGCGAAAATCGTAGAGAATTTATTACATGAGCTTGAAAAATTGTACATGAATGGAACGGTCATCTGGAAATTTTTAGCCGTCCTCAAGTAATAGAAAAATTCTAGGCAATATTTGGTTCTCCGAACACGGATATTTTACTGAAAACAGTCGTTGGGTGCCCCTGTCGACAGTCATTCTAGTATCTCTGACCCATAATAGCAATTCCCGTAAAGCATCAGGTTTAGCTAGGGTTTACACAGGAAAATCTTCGAGAATGCCTTTGCATAAAAACTGTTCATTGTTCCGTAACACACAGGATGCAAAGCACTTGGCACACAAGTTAAAATAAACGTGTATCTTACCATCAAATTGTGATGCCGAAATTGCCAGTCGCTTATTCCAGCTAATTTTTGCCACAGAAAGACTGCTTGATAAGGAAAATAACAAAACACAAAGATCAGGATTATCACAAATATCATCTTCAGTAAATCTTGTTCGGCGTCAGTGGAGTTTTCTTTCTTAACACATCTGCAGTTATCTACGGCGACCAACACTTGTGGTGCGGTTTGGCAAGCTTGTTGCTGTTCTTCTTCTCCCTCCTTGCTGTTTTTCAATGCATGAAGTTCTACCGGCTCATCAATATCGACTTCAGCGGTATGCGATGATGGAATGATCGAGCCCCTTGCCTCGGCTGCCTTTTGGCCGATTCTCTGTCTTAGGTTCCACGCTACAGCTGCGTAAGATGCCACCATGACCAAGTAGGGTAGGACGAAATTTAGGACGAATCTCACAAGATCGTAAGTTAAGGTACTTCCAACACTGGATCCATGATATAGACGGCAATGGCCATTTTCAAACTTAAACGAGAGGAACAAGGGGATACAAACAACTGTGGGCAGTAACCACAGACAAAAAAATGTGACAAGTTTCAGTTTAATCGACAGAGTTCTTGCAACTGGGTTGATGAGAACTCGGTAGCGGTATAATGCGAGAGCGGCCAGCGAATAAGTTACTACCATCATTGAAAGAACTTGGATGGGATTTACAATGCAATTGATATCGTGGACAATTTCAATCTCGCCCCCGTCTTCAAAACCGAACACCATCATGACAGGCAAACACAGAGAGCTGATGATTTCTGCAAAGGCCATATTGGCAACAAGATGGTATGAAAACGGCTTTCGGGAAGGCATACTCCATACCGCTTTACAAACTACCGAGTTACCGATTAGGCTGGCCAAGATAATCAAGGAAAACAGTGCAAGACGAAAAATACGCAGTGGAGGGGATTCTTCATATTGAGGTTCATCATCCTCGTCTGTGGCATTCGTGTCGTTAGGCGATGACATCGCGTTCGTCTGAGTACAATCTCTTTATCTGTACACTGCTCCAAGACGATGGGAAGGCAAACTTTGCTAGTAACTACCTGCTTCGACAATTAAGGTTTCAGAGCTTGTGGCAGGTGTGTCAATTACCATCTGCATTTCAAATTAATCGTTATTCTGTTCAGTGTTGCTTTTTATTCATTATTATAATGATTGTCATTTCTTTTCTTCTGTCGACTGACGTTGGCCACTTACAGTTGGCGGTTATGGCAGATTGACTGACGACAAAGCGTTCCCTGGAACTGCAAATGATGGCAGTTAGAATTTTGAAATATTCAATTTATCTTTCATAAAAGTGTATGCAGGTGACAGGTGTCGCATTTAAGGCCAATAAATAGTTAGTCGAAGAAAAATTGGAAATACAGTAATTGACCAGGTATTAATTTAAACAACGACGGCCAACAGCTAAATTACCCATCTAAATTAATATCAACCTCAGGGTGTCTTTTTTTCCCTTTTGTTTTTTTTTTTAAGGAGATGAGAGGTCAAAAATAAAGTGATCAGTATGCCAGTTAGTCTTTCATGCACGCAGGCGTTTTTAGGGGAGCTTGTCTTTCATCCCTGCATGGAAGGCTATATTGCAGTTCAACTGCATATTGTATACTTCGTTTCCAGCCTCTTTCGGCTCTCCAGATAAGAGACACTGGTAACTAGGCTATGAAATTAGTCTGCAATATCAGCTTTGGGGAGTGACTTTTCAGATTTTTATGGAATAAACTTAAAACACTGAATAACACTGGATGTTACGCAGCTTTAATCAAGACATTTACAGCATGGCGGTGGAATTTAATACAGCTGCAAGTCGTATCATGGATTTGTCTAATTCCTACACGGTCTACCCGAAGTTAAAAACGTTCCTGGCTGACCTACAGAAGCTTACAGAGAAGGACCATCTCGGTGCTAATCGCAATTTAAGCAATTGCAAATGAAGCCCGAAAAGAAAGCTTCAAAGGGATTCGAAACCCTGGCCCGTTCGTTAGCGCTGAAGTGCTCTACCAACTGAGCTGTGAAAACCTATACATTTGAATTGGAGAATGCCAATTTGTTTAGTTCATCTTAACCCGTGAAAAGGAATGAAACATATAGAATGAAGATCAGTGAGAGAAACTGCGGAAATACAAATCTACTTGAAGATATATCTATATTACTGTCGCCATTTCTTATTCATTTGCTTTGACTTCCTGTAATAATTTCGCATAAACTTGCAGATAATTACAATCGATTTACTATGGTTTCTTTCCGCAGAATAATCAGGAGCACAGCGACCAGAAATGTCTAAATGGTTTTCTTTATGTTTCAGAAGCTGTTTTGTTAATTTGAAGTTTCCCTAAATACTATTGATGGGCTCCTGTATCTGTCTGTTCGGATGCTTTAAGGGAACTAGTGGCTGTCTCGAACCCCGCGGGTCTTATCGAAACTGCGAGGGAATGGAGAAGCTATACTTTCATTAAAACATTTTAGGAGGTGACCTTAAAATCCACTTCCGAAAATCTAGCTTAGGGTGGTTAATTATAAAAACTCCGAATAGTCAGAAATTTTTATCCTTTCTTGTGGTGTAAAACCTATAGGCAATACTTGCTTCTTCGAAAAGACATTTCAGTAAACAGTTGTTCGGTGCCCCTGGTTAATGAACACCTCGCATATAAATCTACCATCAAACAAAGACTTTAAACGTACCCTCGACCGGTCCAACTCTCCGGCTGTGCCAGCGCCTTTACAAGCTCGGTAAACGGTGTATGCGTTTACAGACGTTGGCTTTAATTTAATAACCTCTTTTAAAAGTAGTCGTCAAAGCCGGTTGGGATGGTGGATCGTAGGCGGAGGCTAAAGGCAATTTGTCTTTTGAAAAGAGAAGATTAAATCAAAGAAGACGGTGATGAGACTTTAAATTGAGGTTTGTATTGTATGCATGTGCCAAGTGTGGGTGTAGGCTAAAACCAAAACACTGTGACATCCTCCGTTAATTATGATAACTTTCGGAAAAGGAGTCAGGCTTGGTATTTGAAAACAGAAACGACAGAAGGGGGCGTTTTTAGCCACCAGATTTTTTTCAGTCTTGCCAATCTATAATCCTATTGCTTAACTCTACAACAAACAAAATCTTATTAATATCCGTAAGCAGAGCACGTACTACAAATTATTTCAGGGATTTTATCGGGACTTCAAGAAAAACGTCAACCCAACCGAACTATTGCGCGTCTAAATTACATAGCTAAAAAAGAACACGTCAAACCCTAAAATTTAGTTCAGGGGAATTGGACACCTACTATTCCGCTACTGCTGGTTGTTATTGCGGACCGGTTTCGCACCCAAAGAGTTGTTCGCTTTATAGAGACCTCAATATACACCGTTTCCGTGTACGGGTGGGAGTAAATTACCCGTACGCGCAGCCGTAAACACGGCTAGATTGCCTCGCACCCTACAGAAACGGCTAGGCTACCAGGTAGAACGGTGATGCCATTATCACATTTGGGATTGAATTACCATGGTTGCCGTTTGTATAACTACGTGGCAAACGTGTTCTTCGGTGTGTCAGTCTTAAGATCCCTAATCTCTTTACCACAAACGCGGCTTAAGGCTCGTTTACCAGACGCTGTTTTTGGAAATGATCTCCCGCTACTCCTTAGCTTCTTCAGCTCAAATTCCCGAGTCTTGTCGGGGAGGAACAAAGGTAACACGAGGGTATGAGGTGGAAATCCGGCCAATTCACCTCACTACATTTTGCATGTACTATATTTTTTAAAATTTCTCGTTTCGCAGAACGCGTAGCTTTATCTATTCAAGTTTTTCAGTGTAGTTCCGGTATCCGTTTCATGAGGATGCAAACTGCATGTAGCCTACGACGGTACTTAATCGTGGACTGTTTCTGTGGGCGTCTTAAAAATTTTCGTGTAGCTAAGAGCCTTTAATTTGAATTTTTTTTCAACTATTTTGTGCGTTTATTTTGCGAAAACTGTGCAACAGGGCCCTGGGGTCAGGGAATAAGGTGTACATTGGCAAAACCGCGTAACTCAATTATTTTTCTGTTATCGCGGAAATTTATACTCACAAAATACAGCTCCCGAATTTTGCGAATTAAAGACGCGCGAAAATTATAAAGTTAAAGGTATCTTTTATTTTATTTTATTGAGCTGAATATTGTGAATATTTATGCTTCACTTTTTATCCTCATCACCATCGCAAATAAGTTCTACTAGGGATATATTTATATACATAACTAAGTAATAGAATGAAATTATTCTATTATTTATGATCTGCTGACTGATAGATTAGTCGGGTCAGGGTTTGGAAGGCGGTTTTCGCCGATGTTTCGAATTGTCTGAGCATAGAAAAGACTTGACTCCCAAACTAGAATTTTGTGTTATGTTATTTAAATATGTCTATTTACACAGCTAGACGATAAAAGGGTGAAAAGGCAAAACGGAAAAGAGCCGTGCGTTCAGAGAATATTTGGTATTATCATCGCGGCAGGTGATGTTTTGATCAATTTCACTGTTATTTCGCCGAAATTTGCCACCCTCGATAAACGAAGAAAACATAAACGAAGACGACAACAAATGTCAAAATGTCTGGCAAAAATGGGCAAACCGTTGAACAAATTTTCGACAGAGCTACCGTGTGGCAATTAAAGATTGCCGGAGTTTAATTTCGCACAGGGAATTTTAAAGATCATTTTTCAAGTAATTTTCCGTCAAGAAATTTTTAAGTCTTCAAGGACCGGTTTTGCCGGTGTTTTCTGCAAGTTTTCGTCCTGTTTCTTGGAAAACCATAATGATTGTGATTTAAAGGCACGCTTTCCAGGCAAAATTTGTAGTAGAAA
>NC_133205.1:29184821-29217321 GCF_958299795.1 Porites lutea
ACGTGATTACCAAATTTTCTGGGATGGTTAGATTACCTTAGCTATGGGGCTCCGCTCACGCGCGCGCTTCGCGCGCGAGGAGCTCCGCTAAAAAGTGAGTTTCATCTTCAATTCTGTTACAATTGCAGGGATTGCATAACCTTTCCTCACGTAGTATATTGTCGTATCTACCTGTCTCAATCCTAAGTTTGTGACTGCTTATTCTCAGTTTCACTAATGTTTTCCTAGAAGGGTTCTTTCTTGTTAGATCTAGGTAGACAGAAGGGCTATAATTCGTTTTGATTTTATAGATGATCTCAGACTTCCTGTATGAGGCAGGTGAAGACCAAGCAAGGTAAAGTAATATTTTTTGTTATTGTTTTTGTTGCTTTGGTGAAAATGATTGTCAAAATGCTCATTTAAAACTGCGCTATCCTCCCTATTTTGTTCTGTGTTTTGTTTATTGTTGTTGATGTTTTCTTTTTTGTAACGGATGCTTAATTTTGAACTCTGTCACTGCAGAATGACGGGGATTTTTGCAACTATCTGTTCCAGGGCGGATAAAGGTTGGGCGGTGAAACGAGCGCTCCGCTCTTCATTTAATGTGTGATGCGGAGTAGGACTGGCACGAGTGCTCTTTCCGCGCTTCCGGTGCGCTTGAAGGCCGGCGAAATTTTCCTCTTTGCGAACCGGAAATCCCATTTTCTTTCTGTAATTTCAGGCTACAATGTCAAAACAATAAATTCGTTTCATAACAATATTAATAAACAGTTCCATATGTTTGTGTCTGTACGTCTATAAGTCAAACTTGTTGGTCGTATAATGCCAAAATTTGAGTTTAATTTGAAAGTGTTGAATACCTCCTCCTTCCACTGAATATCACCTAATCGTCTTTCGCCATTTCGTTTGCAAAAGCTTAACACTTCTTAACCTCAATTTTTACATATGTTAAAGGGGGATAAATTTTATATAACATAACAAAAAATTAGATTGATATATATTGATATAGTGGCGTTGTACTTCTTCAAACTTTGCTTCTCGGGTGTAACGCTCCATGGCGATTCGCGCAATGCGTTGCAAATCCGGCAAACGCATGTAAACAAAATTTATTGAGGTTAGTTTTAAGGTTTTTCTCCGTTTTTCTCTCTAAAACAAAACAAGGTAAACAATAAAAACTGAGGGGAAACTAATTTTGAAGTTTCGAAGAAACAGAAACACGTATGAGATGTTTTTTTCAAACTTAAAAAGAAGGATAATGGTGATTGAAATTAGCATAATTTCACCTTGCACGAGCTGCACGCATTTATAAAATACACGTCATCTAGTCAGTGAAACACCATCTGCTGTCTTTTAGTTTTGCCATGGATGAGATTTTCCTTCGTGTTTTAGACAGTACTTAGTTGTTTTTGTTTTGGAATAACATCGACATTGGCGAGTAGCAGAACGAAAATATAATTCAGTGGTAGAGTCATGGAAGTAATAAAAGAAACCATTTGAAAGAGATGTTTGTCTACTCCAACTAAACTTCCCGCAAAAAATAGCAACATTTGCCTCTCGGAGACAGCGTACCAGCACAAAGGAACGAGGAAGAAGTGTAAGAAAACAAATCAAGCCGCCATAATTCAATGACAGCGGCAGTGTGTAATGTACAAACCGCATCGCAAGCCCTGGCCGAAGTCGAAAACAGGCGACATTTCTAAGCAGAGCACCAGTCCACTGCATCACACCTTTTTGCTCGGACGCGCTCGTTTCACCGCCCAACCTTTATCCGCCCTGATCTGTTCTATTTATATCGCTCGTTAGCTCCGAAATAAAAATTTCTTTAGTGTTGGAAACCTTTTACAATTAATTCTAGACAAATCAAATAATTCATTCCTGATCTGTTTTGTAATCCCTTTTTATCTGAAAATAAAAATAAAACATGCAAAAATGCTGTATTTCTCTAATTATAACAACTTATTTTGTATTTGTCCATCTCTTTTCGAAACCTATCTTAACAAGGCAAAATATAGCATCTAAGAAAAACTCTCAACAGTTTTTAGCATCGCAGGTTTCCGTCTTGAGGAGAAATAGAGCCACCAACTCCAGTACTTCTAACCGTCCATTTTTCAGCTGCGCTGAAAGCCCTTGTACTTGACATCACATTCGCACGGGAAGTTTTCCACTTGGGGATAAACAGGAAAAAAATATGACAATCACCTTATTCTTGTCATTACCCCAATGGCAAAGTGCCCGTGCGAATGTAATGGAAAATCAAACAGGCTTGATTAAATTACCTAATACAAGGGTTTCCGTTGCAGCTGAAAATGGATCGATTAAAGTACTTAATGGGGTCGGTAGCTTTATAATTATTTCTCCTCAAGACAGGAACCTTCGAAACGCGATTCAAAAACGTAACCAACACGCATATAGGTAGGCTCGGGTCACCTTAAAAACCCAAATTTTACGTCACACTTCTTTCATCTATATTTTCTCGGTTATTTAAAAATGATGCTAACCCTCCTTCATATAACCCCGATCATTCGGGCTCATTCCATTGACTTGCTTTCTTTCGTCGAGTTTTTCGTTCAGGTTTCCACAATATTTCTGCGGCTGGTCACATCAAGCTTAGGCAGGCCGAGAGAACGAAGGTGTGACGATATGTTCAGTCCTTCCAAGCACAAATCGGGGAGATAAGCGTTAAGAGAACTGGAGCGACTTCGGCTTAAGAACAACAAGGAGAAAACTAACTCTACAACTCACTTGGCTAGCGGGAAAGGAACTCGTCACTATTCCAAGGTACTAGGATCTGCTACAACTGGAAACAGGACAGGACTCAAACTTGGACTTCAACAGTTTAATCTTCAGCTCGTGAACGTAAATCATACAGTCAAATATATCCGCAATGTAAAATCGAAAAACAGGAATAACAGTGCTCTATTTATACTAAGCGAACAATCTATTACAACATCACAAAACAAATGGAAAGAAGGCTGAATAAAATCAGCTGAACAGCGAAAACAAATCTGGATAAATCCAGTTTTAAAATTCATATGTTAAACTAAATAACTCAAACTTAAATGTCAGTCAAGCAAGTGAATTTTAGGAAACCTACAAAGAAAGCTGTGTAAAAGAATTCGAGTTTCCTTTGCTCAGGATCCCTCAAAATGTCAAAACTAAAAACTACGAACGGTTGGTATTTGAACAGGCGAAAGATCCAGTTATTCAGTGACTAGGCTGTATAATTATCCAGAAACAAATTATCCTTTTAAAAGTAAACATTGAAGTAAAATGTGTATAATTTAAGGGAACTAAAACAACTCAATGCAAATTCAATGCAAATTACGGTTAACACAACTTCAAAGGGAATATTTAAAAGCTAGATGTGAAATTCGAATCAAATAAGGAATACATGGGAAATCTCTCCTTACAACGGAAAAACTAATTTTTTTTTTTTCAATTTTAATCTCTGTTGATCTTGTTACCCTTAGACGAACTTTAACATTTCATCCTTTATTGATTTAACCTTCTTTCAATGATATCAATGTTATGCTTTATATTTTTATATATTTTTCGGGTGAATTACGGGATAGCGCTGCTGTTTTATTTTCCACTTGATTTAAAGTCTCTTACTTGTCTTCCTTTATTCAGCTATTAAAAATAAAACTTTCTTTAAATCATACTCCAAAAGAAAATAGAAAAGAAACATGGTTAGGATTTTAGGATTTGCAAAGAAACATCTTAGAGAATGCCTTAGCATAAAAGCTGTTCATTGTTCCGTAACACACAGGATGCAAAGCACTTGGCAAACAAATTAATATAAAACTATACCTTCGCATTAGGCTATGATACCGAAATTTCCACTCGTTTACATCAGCTAAACTTTCCCACAAAAACACGGCTTGATATGGGAAATAACAAATTACAAATATTAGAATTATCGCAAATATCATCTTCAGTAAATCTTGCTCGGCGTCAGTGGTGTTTTCTGGCTTGGTGCATCTACGGTTATTCACATCTATTAAGACTAGGCCTGGTCGGTGTTCTTCTGGCGTCGTAGTTTCTCTCCTCCGATAGTTGGTGTGGAGTTCTAGGGGTGCAACTGAGGAAAGGGTGCTCGAGTTACTGCGAGCATAGGAAGTGTTTTGGCCGATTCGCTGTCTTAGGATCCACGCTACCGCTCCGTAAGATGCTAGCATGACCAGGTAGGGTAGAGCATAATTCAGGGAGAATAACACGAAAGAATAGGCATAGACATTCCCAAAAGGATGCAATTCACAATGGCCACCTACGAACCTGTTTCGAATGAATATGGGCACACAGACAGCAGTAGGGACAAGCCACAAACAGGAAAAGATCACAGTCTTCAATTTCCCAGATACGTGTTTTTGGATGGGGTTGATGAGTACTCGGTAGCGGTAGAATGCGAGCGCTGCCAGCGAATAAGTTACTACCATCAATGAAATAACTTGGATGGGATTGTCAACGCACCAGATATCGTGCACGATACTATCTCTGTATCCGCCTTCATACTGCCAGACGTACATGATCGGTAAGCAGAGAGAGTTGACGATTTCTGCAAAGGCCATGTTGGCAACGAGATGGTATGAAAACGGCTTGCGGTGAGGCGCTCTCCAAATTGCTTTGCAAACGACCGAGTTACCGATCAAGCTGGCCAAGATGATCAGTGTAAACAAGGTATGACGAAAAACACGCAGGGGTAGAGTTTCCTGGTATTGGATCACTCCGTAGTCTTCAGAAGTTCCACTGACAACAGACGTGTTGTTAAGCGATGTCATCGTGTTCTTCCAGTTCAACTAAGTTTTCTTGTAAAAGGGTGCGTTCCAAGGCGACTTGCAACCTTCCGACTTCTTCACAACACTGCAGCTGTCTTACAAATGTTTGATCTGCATTATAAATGGCAACTTAGAACTTTACTGACGGTTTTAATGAACACTCCTGAGCGGACACCAAAACATTTGTCAAGAAACAACTTGACATGCACTTTAAAAAAAAATAATGGAAATATCCAAAATAAGCATGACGTTTCACTTAACAGGAATATCAAAAGAACGCATGAATCGAAAACTACACGGGGATGTTCTCAGTTTTTATATTTCGAGCTTTTCTGTCTTTCCTTTTTTTTCTAATATCATTGTATTTGGTACTTTCTTTAAAAATTGTGAAATTTCCGTCTTTAAAGAAGCCTTAAACCAGGTGCTGTTAAATATTCTTTGCTGAGAACGGTCGTGTGCCAATTTTAGGACAAAGCATAATCGACTTAATTGCCACATTATCAACGCACTGAACCACTCAGTTTCATGGTAACACACGCAAAATATTTTGTTTGTTTTTAAAAAAAGCGTTTCGCCTGAAGTTTCGCGTTACATGAACATTCTAACCGGTGTAAACTGACAAAATAAAAATAAGGTATTTCAGTAAATTCTTATCACTGGGAGGAAAGGGATTTGGACTGTTACTAAAGCCAACAACTCAAAGCCCAAGCCTTTTGATTTTTTTTTTTTGTTCAGTAACATGAAAGTAAACTAAAAGTTTTATTGTCCAGAGAAACTGATATGAAAAATATTTGGACGTTTGAGCACGTCTCCTGAATCTACAAGCACATCTGCGTTTTTCTTAAAGTTCTTTACAATAACAGAACTTAGAACTTCAGGCGCAGAGTTCAGATCTGCACAAACACGCATTGCGGTCCTTTCTAAGCAAGTTGATAAGGTGGCTCCTAACATTCTTCACAACGCAGACTATTTGCTTTTTCAGTCCTTGCCGAGTGATGGTACACCGCCTGAATGTAAACTGACGTTGTCAAATTTGTACGTTTTTTCTTTCAGTGCTACTAACTCATACTAAGAGCTGTGGTCTCTGACATTCATCATCAATTGTGATCAAAACATTTCTTCTCCCTTTTTGTCTTTTTAACAAAAAACGCGAAAGAGGTCATGCAAACATGAGGTTGAACCTGAAGAACCAACATTTTTAAAGGAGCAAAGAAAAAAACATCAGACTATTTTAATTTGGCATTTAAAAACCTTAACATTAAAAATGGCCCCATTATGTCCAAGTGTTATTATTTTCTTTACCCGAAAAAAATAACCTGGTCTTGCATAGTAACATGACCCTGCGATACTAAACGTCATTAGTTATCTAGAACTAAAACCAAACGAATTTCCACTTCTCTCCAGTGTTTACTCAAATTTCCATCCACTCAACACTACTTTTCCCGTAAAATAAGTTCAATGTCACTGATATAATTACAGCTTTTTCTTCCTGTTTTCAAATTTTCTACTACCGTCTCCCATTTTCACATAAACACAAAGCACGTTCATCAAACTTTATTATCATTCGTTTCATCGGTTTAGTACATCTATTCATCGGTATCTCTTTCGCGTCGTTTTCTACATTCTTGACCACTAAAAACAGAAAAACGTTGCAAACCTCTCTTAGTCTGGCGTACATCATCCTTTTTTACATTCTTGTTATGATCCAGAAAAGCACCTGCCTTTCCATCCTCTTGCAATAAATCCACAAATTGACAAGAACGAAAAAAAATTGTCTTCTCATGCAGTCATCTAACTTGATCATACATTTGTGAAATATTGTTTTTAATTTCCTGTACGATAATGAAACTGTTTTTTTTTTCCTTCATCTTAGATCATCGTTAAACTACAATTTTCTTTTCTCTAATTAACCTAAAAGAACAAAAAACAAGAAAAAGTGTGTTAATGAATAATTAGTCAGTTCATGACGCCAAACCGATTTTCAAATTGTTCATTTATCATGAGATAAATAAAAATTCTGTTTCATAAAATGTTTCATTTATCATGCAACAATTACGACAACAAAATTAGAATACCGTTAATTCTCTATTAAGTCCCCCCTCTCAAATAAGCCCCCCCCCCCCTCTCCATTAAGCCCCCCTCCCCCCCCCCTCCCCCAATCCTTATTCTTCACCAAAAAATTAACAATTAACGTGGACTGATCAGATATGGTTCATTCAGGCTGGAAGCTCATATTGTTTTTGGTCTTCGGCTGCATGACCTCCAACTTCATATGCTTAACTTTCTCAACTTTGCGCTCTAGTTCTCTGTGGAGAATTGTCACAATTTTCTTATCGTTAGACAAAGCAGTATACCGCCCAGTAACCACAAGTCCGTCCTCGAGAAACCTTGCTCCTGTCGATGAAAATTCTAAGCTGCAACCTTCACGAGATAAAAATTTACACAGCAGAAATGATAATTCTCCAGGTGATGCGTTTCGCTAAATTAAATAAGCCCCCCCCGTCTCTTTTAAGCTGCCCTCTCTATTAAGCCCCCCCCTCCCCCCCCCTCAAAAGTGCTTGAAAAAAAAAATAAGGCAATAATAATAGAGGATTTACGGTAGTTCCATTTTCATCAAAGTTTGTGGAATAATAACTTAGTGTTTTATTTAAAATACGGTTCATCTTTCATAACATATACAACGCTTACTTCACCTCAAAATAAACTAAAAATACGTATTATTTACTAAGAGATGCTCTGGATTTTGGGCGCAGGAACAAAGTTCAATCTTTGACAAAGGTCCTCCAATGGTTCCTCAAAGTGTTTCTCAAAATAAACGTTCATGAAAAACTTAGATTGATAGCCACAGTACACAGCCCAGGGGATGTAATATTTCCTCAGGTTAGCGCGTTCCCTGTAGAGAAATTTACAGCGCAAGAGTTATTAATAGGCGAGACTACAAGACAGTATTGAAATGCAATATTCGAAGGAACTCTGAGCCTCTCTGTGAGTACCTGGGCTGCCTCGTTCCCAGGCGTCTCAACTGTGGAAAACAGAAAACGCCACCGACGAGCCATCAAGGAGTATCGCGCAATGGACCATGGGAACATCTAGCGTAAACGCAAAAGACGCTGGGAAGGGTGAACGATACCTAGCGCGCAACCAAAATCCCAGTCGCTCTCGAATCCGCTAGAACGCGCCTGGGTACGAGGCAGGTACCTGGGGACGTCGTTTTTGTCGCGCGTTTTCCATCAAATCGTCGGTTTTTCAACGAAATCGCCACAATTTAAGACTGAAGAGTTTCTCGTGGTGACGCTACTAGCAAGTTCGAGCAACTAAGACGAAGACAACGGAAACGGAAAAATAAATAAAGTAACAGCCGTTTAACACTAGCAAAACAAAAACCCTGAATAAGCAACTAGCGCTTACAGCAGACGTTTTGCCAGATTTCTTTGCCATCATCGCTCGTCTAACGTTGTCAAAATTGATCGGAAACGCGATCATCGCTTTCATCTCCAAGATCGTCGTTTCATCAATAGCGATCGTTACGTCTTTGATTTCGTCGGAAATGCCCATAGAGAGTTCCAACTATCGCATTGTTTATTAGTGTTAGAGTAGAGCGAGTTTGTAACTATAAAATTAAAATGTAAATAGTTGAGTAGAGTTTGGTCTGAAATCGGTTATTTATTTCCTGTGCACGCTCCATTCCGCCCTATTTTTCCTTATTTTCACACATATTAATAAAATGTATTTCACATGTGATATAGTACGTATTTTATTTCCTGTGCACATTCTGTCCACACTCTTTTTTCTTATTTTCCATTTAAGTTTGTTAAAACACCCAAAAAATACGAAGTCTATTCACTTCTGTTTGAAGCTGTTTTGAAGGAGTCGACGAGATCTCATATTCTTTACAAATCGCGCGTAACAGACCACACCCTGACTAAGAAACCGGGACTACCTTGCGGTTGCGGCTTATACTGGCGGGGAAAACTGCTAAAAGTTTTCTCTCTTTTTGTCTTGTTCTTTGCTATCTAAATAACCTTTAAAAAGTACTATTTGCTTCACAACCGTAGAAACCTGTCACAGCTACATCTGGCAGAGCCAAGTAAAACGTCACTTGAAGAAAAAACAGCATTATAAAATCACGCCCTTTCTTTTAATTGCTTCACTGTGTTTTTTTTATTTTTTTGGTTGTTTTTGTTTTTGTTTTTTGCTTTATTGAATGGAATGTTCATGGTGTGAATTCGTTTACAGAGAAAAAGGAAAATTAGCCAGTCTGCCTTCACTTTCTCTTTGGACGTTATACCGGTAGTTTTGCAGAGAACGGCAAAGTGACGTAAAAGCATGAGTAAAGGCACTGCTTAGCTAATCAAATGTTTGTTGTGCTTTGTCTCACGAATTGGTACTTTTCTTTTTGGTGGGAAATTATCACCGATTGTTTGTTAATTTTTTATTTGTACACTCACCCCAGGCTTTTGGGGCAAAATTGCAACTTTTTCACGACTCTGTTGTCTCGCAATTCCCAGAAGAAACTTAAGCACAAAGAAAACCAAACAACTTTTTGCAACTTTTTCACGACTCTGTTGTCTCGCAATTCCCAGAAGAAACTTAAGCACAAAGAAAACCAAACCAAATATAGAAATATGACCAGAAAGACTCGGAGTCATGTTAGAATGTTTGTATATAAACGTGGATTATTACCACGGCTTGGCCTCGATTGCAAGCTAGCTCCAGTCCACTACGGAAAAAAGAAAGTGGTGAATTGCCTGGGTACAAGTAGTGTTTGCTCGCGTATGTGGCGGAGATGTTACGAGGTCGTCCGCAGGCCAATGCGTCTTCGGCCGAAGGCCAAAGCTACGAGAGGCGAAGCCTCAGGTAAAGATAAAACTTCCGCGCGGGTCACTATAATGACTTGACCGAAACCGGAAAACGCGCATGTTAAGTCTCTGGCACCCAGGGTATATAGGTTTAGAAAATTATCTGCTCAATTAACCAGTGAACCAAGTAATTCTTATGGTTAGTGCTAGATGGTCTGAAAATAAGATGTCAGGCGCGGGTCGACAGCAAATAAGGTTGTCTGACTCTCGAGTTAGTAATTACCAGATCTAGTGTATGGCCATGTTCATGCGTTGGTTTCGCCACATGTTGTGTTAACGACATTGACTCCAATAAATCCAAGAAACGACAAGCAGCTGGATCATTGTGATCATCAACATGGAAGTTAAAATCGCCAGTTAGACAGAGGAGATCATTAGATAGTATAACAGATTCCAGGTATTCTGAAAATTCATCAAAAACACTGTTGACAGTCACAGGATGATTAGTAGAATACGGCGGTCGATAGATAATTAAAGTCGAATGCGTAAAGAGCCAGTGCAGACGAGACACTCAGAAAATTCAAAGGCATTCCTAGAGCCAGATTCAAGCTTGCAAACATTAATGTTATCCCTAAATAAAAGGGCCGTACCACCGCCTCTACGATCACTTCTAGGGCAGTGGAACAGTTTGTAGCTAGGTGGAGTAAGTACATGTACTGCCGGTCACTTTGGCTACGCTACCATTTTTGTGGAAAGCTAACCGACATAGTTTTTAAATAGAAAAACGGAAACATTAACATTTGTGCCTAACATCTCTATGGTGGTCGACAACTGCCATTCGTCAAAACGACATAAATTTGTTAATTTTACATTAAACTTTAATTATCTTGAATTGAAATTGAAGTAAAAGTAAAACGCAACATTATTTTCTTTTCCATTGAACTGGAAATAGACTCTTTTTTGTTTATTTTCAACACAAAACAAAACGTTTTTATTTTGAAATGAAAATAAAAATAAAAGTGAAATAAAAGCAGAGGTAAAATGAATATGTTCACGACCGGGAACTGCCATTCAAAACAGAAAAAGTAAAATTAGTATTCTTATAGCCGGCAACTGCCATTCAAAACAGTAAAAGTAAAATTAGTATGCTCATAGCCGGCAACTGCCATTCAAAACAGAAAAAGTAAAATTAGTAAGCTCATAGCCGGGAACTGCTGTTTAAAACAGAAAAAGCCGGAAATTAATATGTTCATGGCCGGGAACTTCCGTTCCAAAAAAAAGAAGACTACTGTCTCCCGCCAAAAGTCTCAGGTTTCTTTTTTTGTCTTTTGAACGGCGGTTCCCGGCCATGAACATATTTATAGTTTTACTTTTTCTGTTTTGAATGGCAGTTACCGGCCATGAACATTTCATAATAAAAATGTTTTGTTTTGTTTTGAAAATTAACAAAATGAATATATTTCCAGTTCAACGAAAAACAAAATAATTTGACGTTTTACTTTCGCTTTAATTTCAATACAAAATAATTAAAGCTGAATCTAAAATTAACAAATTTATCTCGTTTTGACGAATGGCAGTTCGCGGCCACCATACATCTCGACCTTATTTTGCCAAATCAAAGTTTGGGAAAATTCAAGGACTTTTCTAGGACTCTTGCAGAAGTTCAAGGTCTTGATCCATTGAATTCAAAGATAATTCATGAACAAGTTTCTCTGAAATTCAAGGAATTTTCACCGAGACTGTCCGATCCCTTGTTTTAAGTAAACTAAGTATTAAGTAAGTTAAAGATGGGGGATCTTGTATGGGGCATTAACTTTTCCGATACTTACAAGTTTCACAGGAAACGTTAGAGTTTATTTGCAGATCTAGAGCTCTCTACACAAGCAGTTTACTCTATTCTTAAACTACACCAAAGGCCCTTTCACTGCCCGAATATCTGTGAGATTAGCCGATTAAATTTTCTGTTCTTTTCCTTGCACAACTGGTTTGTCCAGTCAATGCTTTTTTTACCAGGAGTATTGCGTTGTGTTATGATCATGAGGTGTCAATGAATTCAGATGAATTGTCACTTCCATTCTCGTCCCCATAGCCCGTCGTTTCTTGGTCACGTGGTTTTGAATTAAGCCGAGTGGCTCCGGGGACGAGAATGTGTCACTTCCGGATGAGATCCAACATCAGGCATGCGCAGCTGTAATTGGGAATCGGGACCTTTTTCTGACAAAAAGGTAACAACGTCCCCTCTCTCCTCTTCTCCACGCTTCTTTTCTTTTCTTTCCGTTTATTCTTTTGCTAAGCATTTACTAAGCTCCATTTCGATGAGAAACTTAAAAATTAAAAGGGCGTAGCCGGTGGAGCAAGACTTAATCATAATCACATGAGTTTTTGTTTTTCTCTTGCCTGTTTGACTGAATGCCGGCATCCACTCTGGTAGGGCATGATAGAGATCTCTTTCCGCTACACAAGTTAGGCCCCGTTTACGAGTAGAAAAGTTGTCTTTGTAAAGAGGCTCACCCTCCCCTCCCAGCCAAGTCAACTTTAGCGAACCTTTATATGAGAAAAAAGTTACCTTGAGAAAACAGCCGACACTTGGCGACGCCACAAGTGATTTTCCCGCAACATGAAGTCTGAGAAATGAACGCAGACATTCATACTGATGACGCATCACTACCCAGATCTGGGTGGTGCTTCTGGTTGGATCAGTGAAGCATACTTCCAACCAATCAGAAGCACCACCCAGATCAGGGAAATGACGCGTCATCAGTATGGAATTTCTGCGCTTGTTTCTCAGACGTCATTTCGCGAGCAAATCACCAGTGGCGTCGCGAAATGTCGGCTGTTTTATCGGGCTAGAAAAAGGATCGACCTTTTGTCCGAAGCTAAGAGCTGATAAGGCCCTAACGCATGCTCTGAATGATTGTCTGGCGTTGGGCCAGTTGACCTCGCCGAGCCAGGGCGAGTTAAAGTGTTTGCATGGAGAAAAGTTGGCCAAGCTAGGCGGGTGACCAGGCCCGGCCAGCGAAAAAGCCGAGCCAACGTTTTGTTTCCCATGCAACAGTTTATCACGTTTTGTAAGGAAATGCGTATTAAAAGCTGGCTCTTCCCACGGTAGCTTGGACAGTCGAGTGACCCTTCTACGTACCCGGGACAAGTTTTCTCCATATTAACGGGGCCTTTGATGACGTCGTCAGTGGTGCAAAGGACGTGGTGTAAGCAGCTAAATTCAGTGCACAGATGATCTCAGAGTTCCTGCATGAGGCAGGTGAAGACCCAGCAATATAAAGTAATATTTTTTGTTATTGTTGTTGTTGCTTTGGTGAAAATGATTGCTAAAATGCTCATTTCAAACTGCGCTATCCTCCCTATTTTGTTTTGTGTTTTGTTTATTGTTGTTGATGTTTTCTTTTTTGTTACGGATGCTTAAGAGTGGTTGTCAGAGAAAACCGGGCAAAATGTTTAAAATGTCAAAGGAAGGGGGTCAACAGAATAAGTTCATACTAACATCATAGATAGGTCTGGTGGAGTAATGGACAAATATACCAAACATAGGTTCTTCACTGCTCTTGTATTAGAGATACGAGCATCACTGTTTTCGACCCCCTCGGACGCCTTTTTTATAAGCAAATTTTCACCATTTTCTGAAACTCACAGAACCCTCCAAATTTAACGAGCGAAGTTTATTTTTTGTATGCGATACAACACATCACAGAACTACTTTCTAAAACCATAAGATTTGTTAGGTATCCACGGACAAGACTAAAATTTTCTTTGTTTATCTGACCTAAACTCAGTGTCTGCAAACGAGCAAAAAATCGGGCATTTTTTAATTGATCTACAGCACACAACTAAAACGACAGAACAACTCTGACAGCCAAATTGCAGTCTACTATCATCCATGTAACCAAAACACTAATAATCATTTTGGGCCATTGAAACAGGAAGAAATTAGAAAACTCACATTTGTTATAGTTTCCAAGCTTTTTCTTGCAGACAGGCCGATCCCTTTGTGTTTGTTTTAAGTCCTCTTCGTGAATTTTCTTTCATATTTCGCTGTAAAGGATGTTTAGCAGCTGAAGGACATATCAAGAAGCTCGAAATACTGCCTAGGTTACATTTTCAAAGGGCAAAAAGTGCTGAACGATAGGATGAAAGCAGAAAATAACAAAGCGACGCCATCTTAAAAATTCAGCACTCAGGAGGGACTGGCACTAGTAGTTGCCTTGTCCACAAGTGATGAATTACCAAACAGATAAAAAACAAGACGCCTAAAGTCGTTTCCGTGGGATGCGTTGGTCCATGGAAGCATAATAGCGTTCTATCTGAATTTGGAAAAATTAGGGAAACCGGAAAGATGTGTCATGTTATGAGCACGCAGTCTACTATTTCTTCCTAATCCACATCCCCTTTTTGCTTCCTCCCTATCCCCTACCACTTTCGACACCTGCTACGCAAGCTAAATTTATAGTTGTCAGTGGTCGCAAGGATGGAGTTGATCTTGTTTTGATCTATCGCTATGTAGTTATTTTCGTAGCACGATTTGGATAAGAAAAAGAAGTTATTTTGCATCAAAACAAGGTTTACCCGTGTAACTTAAATTGGAATGTTAACGGACACAAGTAATGGAAAACATGCGCATAATGCTCTCTGATTAACCTGAACAGGAACTATTATGTATAAAGATAGGTCATATCATGGTAGTAAGTTGCCACAGGCAACTTTTTCAAAGAGAAATAAACATTGTAGTTTTAGGTTAAGGGAACAAAACAAAACAAAACTTCCGCTTGCTTTTTCTAGGGTCGAACCCAGGGTTACAAAGTTCGATAAAGTTCCAATGTTTTAATCCAAGATGAAAGTTTAATATTCCAAGATGCTCTTGATATGGTTAAAAATTAATTGCAATGTGTTTCCAAGGTCTCAAAGTTAACATAGTTCCAATGATTATCCCTGATCCCAAGGAAAAATAAGTTTACTAAGGTCCTGATCCGTGTCCCATCCAGAAGTCCAATCCATACCAACAGCGAGTCGTCGATCGACGAGGACAATATTTTCGCGATTTCACCGTCAATCGTCAAGGGTACGAGTTGAAATTTACGCGATTTAACCTCCCATCGTCAAGGTGTTTTCGATAAAAAAAGGAAAAAACTGAACTCTAGCTGTGCTCGGCAAAAACTGGCGAACCCCGATCGGAAATCACGGCCCGCGACCAGACGCTACTAAAATCTTATGAAAAAGCTAGACCTAAATAAAAAAGAATCATGAAGGGAAGAAATAATTTGGCTTAGGTCGCCTTTCGTGACTTACCAGTATCTCGAAGGATTTCCCTGGTTAACAAGCCATCCTAAACCACGTGTGGAAAAACTCAATTCGACTTTCTTCAGAGGAAGCAAATCGATTAAAAATCGATACAGATTTTGTACAATCTGATTGGTCGGCTTGGAAGAAGCATTAATCGATAAAGATTTTAGGCAATCCTATTGGCTGGCTTTGCAATTTTGGGTACAACCGAACCGGATTTTTACCGTGGGAGTGCCACAGGCATCCCACGGAACAATCAAACCGGCTTATCAGCGACCTATTACAGTCCTATTTCTTCTTCTTCTTTCTACTTTTAGTTAAATTGTAGTCGTTTTTTTTTTCGGCGGAGTGATGGGGTGTGGTGAACAGGTGACCAATTGGCATTACTTTATTCAGTCTTCATTTGCTCTTCATTCACTTCATTTTGAGTTATCCCATATAAGTCTAAGCGTTTCTTTGGACTCTTTTTTGTATCATTTATTTTTGCGTTAGTCTTCAATCACCGTCCATGTCCCAGGGTCCACTCATCTCCTCATGATTTCCTGATGCACAGTTTCATAGTCCGGAAGGCTTCGCCCGAAGGGTACCTCTTTCAAGCATCAGGTGTATCAAAGGGTAGCTAGGAAATCACAAGTTGTAGTATGTGAAAGGAGAGGAAAATCTTTCATTAAGTATTTTAAAGAGCCTATTATTAAAATGCTTCGAAGAAACACGCCTTATGGCAATATCATTTACATGTTAAGATTACTCGAAAATGACCGGAAGACCTCCTTTCTTACCGATTTATTCTCACGAAGCAGATATAAAGGGTACAACTTTTTAATGGAAGATACACGAAAGGAGTACCTTTTGTCAAAAATAGTATATTTAAGGGTAAGGGACTGGACCTCGGGGCGAAGCCTCTCTGAACAAAGCTTTATTGAGTAGCCTCCCACCCCTCCCACCCCTCCCCCCACTCTCCCTTCTCCCTAGAGCTTTCCACAAGTTGCTCGCCAACTTTTTGGCAACTTATAGTATTTCGAGCAACTTTTTTCGTTTCAAGCAACTTTTTGCGTAATTTCTGATCAATTTCTCCTACTAGTTTTCTTCCAATTCTGAGATATCTGAGCAGTTTTTAGTGCTTAAATTGGCCTTGCTTCCATATTGCACAGTGTTTTAGTAGACAATTTATGAATTTCCTATGAAAAAGGAGCCAGATCCTCACGCCTTGGGGGCAGATGATGGGCGCAAGATGCAGCCGGGCTGCTAGGTCAGAGGTTTTTTTGAACAAAATTCGAAATGGCGGAGTCGATTCACAGAAGAAGGTCATTCAACAATTTTAATGGCTCATACTAGAATTTTTACAATTATTAATATTAATATTGATGTGTAGTCTTTACTTATACATTTTTATATATTGTGGTTTACGGGCTTCTGATGGCGGACAGAGTTATCTAGCAACGCTAATTACGCTGCAAAATTGCACAAAATTACTTTTTTACACTCTGCCAGGAGCCATATACATATAAGTCGGGGTAGTAGACCGTAACTGGATACCTTTTCCAGGGATGGGGCTATATATATATATATATATATCATAGCCATGATATATATAAATCCAGTGACGAAGAGATGTAGAAGATGTCAAAACTCGAGTTAACACTCAGACTCCTATTAAAAATTTTTGAACTGCCAAAAACTTGCATGGATCCGCCTTTTCTTTACATTCTTTACATGCAACCCACGGAACCGTAAAGTTTTTGAGCTGCAAACAGTATTGCAATCTATGGGGAATTTTCACGTTCCCTCTAAACGGGTTGCACAGGTAAAAATTCGTCCGGACCCGTGGCGTTTAGCTTGTGTGGACCGTGCAAAGAGCATACTGAAAAAGAAGTGAGCAGGAAAAACAATGAGGGGAAGGGGTACGGAGTGACAGCCGTAGGAACCCCTGTAATGGTACTTTCAACAAAAGCTCCTTCGGGATCCTTCCGGTAAACCAGATCTGGTAAACCCTTTGAATGGTTTATTTTGACAGCTCTTGTCAACATTCTATTACCTTATGGAAATGCGAAGTGATAACGATGAGATCATCAGTTAGAAGGCTTACTTTTAAACCGGGGGGAGGGACTACGCATATGAAAGGGGTGGGGATGCTCGTCGGAAATTTTGAATTAAACCCCTAAAGGAGACCGATCTGGGCGTGGCCCAAGCCTTTTTTGATCCCTAAAAGAGACCATGTTGAAACACAGACAAATGAGAAAACTTGGATGATATGAATGGCGTAAATAAAACGAATTAAAAATATACATATCAAAGATATATTTTTATCTTTTTTCGCGTGCTACCCTAAACGAGACCTTCACGGCTAAATATGATGGCGTTTTGCCCAGAACACCCTAAATGAGACCAAAATCCGAAATTTACACCCCTAAGCGAGACGACGAGCATCCCCACCACTTTCATATGCGGAGTCTCCCCCCCCCCCCCCCTCCCCCCGGGCTTTCAAAAATTACTTCGTTCGCTCTCTTGGCCGCTTTGCGGCCTAAAATGCCCGCTCCGCACGCTTATTCAACTGTTTATTTTAGGTGATAAAAATTACTGCAAATTTTACAGCAAGCAATATCTACTGCCCGTAGTTAGGCCGCACGCTTAGAAACTCGCGAGGTTAATATATATAGCAAGTCTAGCTAGCTCCCATGAGAGCGAAGTTAAGTGATTCATGAAGAGACAAAATAGATCTTTATATTTATATCTAGATTCACGGGACACCTCGAAATGAGGAGGCTAGGGAATGAAGCAATTAACCTGCGATCAAGCGTTCTTCTTGTTTTTTCCTTTGAAAGAAAAACAAGCTAAATTCAACTAAAAGAAGTAACTGAAGAAGAAATAAGACTGGAGTAGGTCGCTGATAAGCTGGTTTGTTTGTTTTTTGTTTTTTATCTTACTGGTAATTACAGGAGCCCATAGGCTCCTGGTAATAGTTCGTAATACCCAACGTTCGATAAAGGAACTTCTTACATGAATCCGAGGCTTTCTGGTTACATTTCTGTATTAGGTTTGGTTTTCTATGTGCTCAAGTCTCTTTTGGTAATTACGAGACAATTGAGTCCTGAAAAATTTGCAATTTTTGTCCTTATGTTAGATATCGAACGCAGCTACTAGTGCCAGTCCCTCCTGAGTGCTCAATTTCAAGATGGCGTCGCTTTGTTATTTTCTAGTTTCATCCTATCGTTCAGCACTTTTTGCCCTTTGAAAATGTAACCTAGGCAGTATTTCGAGCTTTTTGATATGTTCTCCAGCTGCTGAACATACTTTACAGCGAAATATGAAAGAAAATTCACGAAGAGGACTTAAAACAAACACAAAGGGATCGGCCTGTCTGCAAGAAAAAGCTTGGAAACTATAACAAATGTGAGTTTTCTAATTTCCTCCTGTTTCAATGGCCCAAAATGATTATTAGTGTTTTGGTTACATGGATGATAGTAGACTGCAATTTGGCTGTCAGAGTTGTTCTGTCGTTTTAGTTGTGCGCTGTAGATCAATTCAAAAATGCCCGATTTTTTGCTCGTTTGCAGACACTGAGTTTAGGTCAGATAAAATAAGAAAATTTTAGTCTTGTCCGTGGATACTTAACAAATCTTATGGTTTTAGAAAGTAGTTCTGTGATGTGTTGTATCGCATACAAAAAATAAACTTCGCTCGTTAAATTTGGAGGGTTCTGTGAGTTTCAGAAAATGGTAAAAATTTGCTTATAAAAATGGCATCCGAGGGGGTCGAAAAAAGTGATGCTCGTATCTCTAATACAAGAGCAGTGAAGAACCTATGTTTGGTATATTTGTCCATTGCTCCACCAGACCTATTTATGATGTTAGTATAAACTTATTCTGTCAACCCCCTTCCGTTGACATTTTTAACATTTTGCCCGGTTTTCTCTGACAACCACTCTTAATTTTGAACTCTGTCACTGCAGAATGACGCGGATTTTTGCAACTATCTGTTCTATTTATATCGCTCGTTAGCTCCGAAATAAAAATTTCTTAAGTGTTGGAAACCTTTTACAATTAATTCTAGACAAATCAAATAATTCATTCCTGACTGTTTTGTAATCCCTTTTTATCTGAAAATAAAAATAAAACATGCAAAAATGCTGTATTTCTCTAATTATAACAACTTATTTTGTATTTGTCCATCTCTTTTCGAAACCTATCTTAACAAGGCAAAATATAGCATCTAAGAAAAACTCTTAAGAGTTTTTAGCGTCGCAGGTTTCCGTCTTGAGGAGAAATAGAGCCACCAACTCCAGTACTTCTAACCGTCCATTTTTCAGCTGCGCTGAAAGCCCTTGTACTTGACATCACATTCGCACGGGAAGTTTTCCACTTGGGGATAAACAGGAAAAAAATATGACAATCACCTTATTCTTTTCATTACCCCAATCGCAAAGTGCCCGTGCGAATGTGATGGAAAATCAAACAAGCTTGATTAAATTACCTAATACAAGGGTTTCCGTTGCAGCTGAAAATGGATCGATTAAAGTACTTAATGGGGTCTGTAGCTTTATTTCTCCTCAAGACGGGAACCTTCGAAACGCGATTCAAAAACGTAACCAACACGCATATAGGTAGGCTCGGGTCACCTTAAAAACCCAAATTTTACGTCACACTTCTTTCATCTATATTTTCTCGGTTATTCTCAAACTCATTAATAATTCATTAAGAAAATACAAAGGAAATTAATGTTTAATGAGTGTTTGGAAATCGGATAAAACACTGCTTAGTATTTGCATCCTTAATTTCTCCTTCAAAAATGATTTTGTTTGAGAAGAAATATCAAACATTCGACACAGTGTTTCATCACCAGATGAAACACCTCGAAGTTCGTCAAAAATACTCCGCTGCGCGTCGTATTTTCAACTCTCTTCTCGGTGTTTCATCTGGTGATGAAACACTGCATCTCATGTTTGATATATTACTTGAAAAATGATGCTAACCTTTCTTCATATAACCCCGATCATTCGGGCTCATTCCATTGCCTTGCTTTCGTTCGTCGAGTTTTTCGTTCAGGTTTCCACAATATTCCTGCAGCTGGTCACATCAAGCTTAGGCAGGCCGAGAGAACGAAGGTGTGACGATAGGTTTAGTCAGTTCCAAGCACAAATCGGGGAGATAAGCGTTAAGAGAACTCGAGCGACTTCGGCTTAAGAACAACAAGGAGAAAACTAACTCTACAACTCGCTTGGCTAGCGGGAAAGGAACTCGTCACTATTCCAAGGTACTAGGATCTGCTACAACTGGAAACAGGACAGGACTCAAACTTGGACTTCAACAGTTTAATCTTCAGCTCGTGAACGTAAATCATACAGTCAAATATATCCGCAATGTAAAATCGAAAAACAGGAATAACAGTGCTCTATTTATACAAACCGACCAACTTTGCCTTATTACAACATCACAAAACAAATGGAAAGAAGGCTGAATAAAATCAGCTGAACAGCGAAAACAAATCTGGATAAATCCAGTTTTAAAGTTCATATGTTAAACTAAATAACTCAAAATTAAATGTCAGTCAAGCAAGTGAATTTTAGGAAACCTACAAAGAAAGCTGTGTAAACGAATTCGAGTTTCCTTTGCTCAGGATCCCTCAAAATGTCAAAACTGAAAACTACGAACGGTTGGTATTTGAACAGGCGAAAGATCCAGTTATTCAGTGACTAAGCTGTATAATTATCCAGAAACAAATTATCCTTTTAAAAGTAAACATTGAAGTAAAATGTGTATAATTTAAGGGAACTAAAACAACTCAATGCAAATTCAATGCAAATCACGGTTAACACAACTTCAAAGGGAATATTTAAAAGCTAGATGTGAAATTCGAATCAAATAAGGAATACATGGGAAATCTCTCCTTACAACGGAAAAACTAATTTTTTTTTTTTTTCAATTTTAATCTCTGTTGATCTTGTTACCCTTAGACGAACTTTAACATTTCATCCTTTATTGATTTAACCTTCTTTCAATGATATCAATGTTATGCTTTATATTTTTATATATTTTTCGGGTGAATTACGGGATAGCGCTGCTGTTTTATTTTCCACTTGATTTAAAGTCTCTTACTTGTCTTCCTTTATTCAGCTATTAAAAATAAAACTTTCTTTAAATCATACTCCAAAAGAAAATAGAAAAGAAACATGGTTAGGATTTTAGGATTTGCAAAGAAACATCTTAGAGAATGCCTTAGCATAAAAGCTGTTCATTGTTCCGTAACACACAGGATGCAAAGCACTTGGCAAACAAATTAATATAAAACTATACCTTCGCATTAGGCTATGATACCGAAATTTCCACTCGTTTACATCAGCTAAACTTTCCCACAAAAACACGGCTTGATATGGGAAATAACAAATCACAAATATTAGAATTATCGCAAATATCATCTTCAGTAAATCTTGCTCGGCGTCAGTGGTGTTTTCTGGCTTGGTGCATCTACGGTTATTCACATCTATTAAGACTAGGCCTGGTCGGTGTTCTTCTGGCGTCGTAGTTTCTCTCCTCCGATAGTTAGTGTGGAGTTCTAGGGGTGCAACTGAGGAAAGGGTGCTCGAGTTACTGCGAGCATAGGAAGTGTTTTGGCCGATTCGCTGTCTTAGGTTCCACGCTACCGCTCCGTAAGATGCTAGCATGACCAGGTAGGGTAGGGCATAATTCAGGGTGAATAACACGAAAGAATAGGCATAGACATTCCCAAAAGGATACAATTCACAATGGCCACCTACGAACCTGTTTCGAATGAATATGGGCACACAGACAGCAGTAGGGACAAGCCACAAACAGGAAAAGATCACAGTCTTCAATTTCCCAGATACGTGTTTTTGGATGGGGTTGATGAATACTCGGTAGCGGTAGAATGCGAGCGCTGCCAGCGAATAAGTTACTACCATCAATGAAATAACTTGGATGGGATGGTCAACGCACCAGATATCGTGGATGACAACATTCTTGTGTCCTTTTTCATACTGCCAGACGTACATGATCGGTAAGCAGAGAGAGTTGACGATTTCTGCAAAGGCCATGTTGGCAACGAGATGGTATGAAAACGGCTTGCGGTGAGGCGCTCTCCAAATTGCTTTACAAACGACCGAGTTACCGATCAAGCTGGCCAAGATGATCAGTGTAAACAAGGTATGACGAAAAACACGCAGGGGTAGAGTTTCCTGGTATTGGATCACTCCGTAGTCTTCAGAAGTTCCACTGATAACAGACGTGTTGTTCAGCGATGTCATCGTGTTCTTCCAGTTCAACTAAGTTTTCTTTTAAGAGGGTGTGTTCCAAGGCGACTTGCAACCTTCTGACTTCTTCACAACACTGCAGCTGTCTTATAAATGTTTGATCTGCATTATAAATGGCAACTTAGAACTTTACTGACGGTTTTAATGAACACTCCTGAGCGGACACCAAAACATTTGTCAAGAAACAACTTGACATGCACTTTAAAAAAAAATAATGGAAATATGCAAAATAAGCATGACGTTTCACTTAACAGGAATATCAAAAGAACGCATAAATCGAAAACTACACGGGGTTGTTCTCAGTTTTTATATTTCGAGCTTTTCTGTCTTTCTTTTTTTTTCTAATATCATTGTATTTGGTACTTTCTTTACAAATTGTGAAATTTCCGTCTTTAAAGAAGCCTTAAACCAGGTGCTGTTAAATATTCTTTGCTGAGAACGGTCGTGTGCCAATTTTAGGACAAAGCATAATCGACTTAATTGCCACATTGTCAACGCACTGAACCACTCAGTTTCATGGTAACACACGCAAAATATTTTGTTTGTTTTTAAAAAAAGCGTTTCGCCTGAAGTTTCGCGTTACATGAACATTCTAACCGGTGTAAACTGACAAAATAAAAATAAGGTATTTCAGTAAATTCTTATCACTGGCAGGAAAGGGATTTGGACTGTTACTAAAGCCAACAACTCAAAGCCCAACCTTTTTGATTTTTTTTTTTTTTCAGTAACATGAAAGTAAACTAAAAGTTTTATTGTCCAGAGAAACTGATATGAAAAATATTTGGACGTTTGAGCACGTCTCCTGAATCTACAAGCACATCTGCGTTTATCTTAAAGTTCTTTACAATAACAGAACTGTTACAAGTGTCTAAATTGCTTTTGCTTTAAAAGCACCCTTTTTATCGAAATTTTATAATATGACGGCGCCAAATAATTTTTGCACTTAAAAATAATGGTAAAATCTCAAAAAATTGCCAAAATTCCAGAACACCTTGTTTCTTTTCTTGAATCCATAAATCTTATCTCTCCATAAAAAAAAATTACTCAATATCTTCTTTTTACTGTTTTATGCTATTTTTTTCCAAAAAAAGATAAACAAAATTTGACTTCCGTTTTATCGTTTTGTGTTTTTTCGAAAGAAGAAACACAAAAAACGAAAAACGAAATTCGACTTCCGTTTTATCGTTTTTCCTTTTATGTACAAACAAACAAAAAAAACGGAAAAACGAACAATGACTTCCGTTTTATCGTTTTTCTTTTTATGTACAAGAAAACACAAAAACGGAAAAACAAAAATCGACTTCCGTTTTATCTTTTTTCGTTTTTTGTACGAACAAACACAAAATACATTATTGCTTTAACCTTCTTTCAATGATATCAATATTATGCTTTATATTTTTATATATTTTTCGGGTGAATTACGGGATAGCGCTGCTGTTTTATTTTCCACTTGATTTAAAGTCTCTTACTTGTCTTCCTTTATTCAGCCATTAAAAATAAAACTTTCTTTAAATCATACTCCAAAAGAAAATAAAAAAGAAACATGGTTAGGATTTTAGGATTTGCAAAGAAACATCTTAGAGAATGCCTTAGCATAAAAGCTGTTCATTGTTCCGTAACACACAGGATGCAAAGCACTTGGCAAACAAATTAATATAAAACTATACCTTCGCATTAGGCTATGATACCGAAATTTCCACTCGTTTACATCAGCTAAACTTTCCCACAAATACACGGCTTGATATGGGAAATAACAAATTACAAATATTAGAATTATCGCAAATATCATCTTCAGTAAATCTTGCTCGGCGTCAGTGGTGTTTTCTGGCTTGGTGCATCTACGGTTATTCACATCTATTAAGACTAGGCCTGGTCGGTGTTCTTCTGGCGTCGTAGTTTCTCTCCTCCGATAGTTGGTGTGAAGTTCTAGAGGTGCAACTGGAGAAAGGGTGCTCGAGTTTCTGCGAGCATAGGAGGTGTTTTGGGCGATTCGCTGTCTTAGCTTCCATGCTACCGCTCCGTAAGATGCTAGCATGACCAGGTAGGGTAGGACATACTTCAGGGTGAAATACACAAGAGAATAGGCATAGACATTCCCAACAGGATGCAATTCACAATGGCCACCTACGAACCTGTTTCGAATGAATATGGGCACACAGACAGCAGTAGGGACAAGCCACAAACAGGAAAAGATCACAGTCTTCAATTTCCCAGATACGTGTTTTTGGATGGAGTTGATGAGTACTCGGTAGCGGTAGAATGCGAGCGCTGCCAGCGAATAAGTTACTACCATCAATGAAATAACTTGGATGGGATTGTCAACGCACCAGATATCGCGGATGACAACATTCTTGTGTCCTTTTTCATACTGCCAGACGTACATGATCGGTAAGCAGAGAGAGTTGACGATTTCTGCAAAGGCCATGTTGGCAACGAGATGGTATGAAAACGGCTTGCGGTGAGGCGCTCTCCAAATTGCTTTGCAAACGACCGAGTTACCGATCAAGCTGGCCAAGATGATCAGTGTAAACAAGGTATGACGAAAAACACGCAGGGGTAGAGTTTCCTGGTATTGGATCACTCCGTAGTCTTCAGAAGTTCCACTGACAACAGACGTGTTGTTCAGCGATGTCATCGTGTTCTTCCAGTTCAACTAAGTTTTCTTTTAAGAGGGTGTGTTCCAAGGCGACTTGCAACCTTCTGACTTCTTCACAACACTGCAGCTGTCTTATAAATGTTTGATCTGCATTTTAAATGAGAACTTAGAACTTTAATGACGGTTTAAATGAACACTCCTGAGCGGACACCAAAACATTTGTCAAGAAACAACTTGATATGCACTTTAAAAAAAAATAATGGAAATATGCAAAATAAGCATGACGTTTCACTTAACAGGAATATCAAAAGAACGCATGAATCGAAAACTACACGGGGATGTTCTCAGTTATTATATTTCGAGCTTTTCTGTCTTTCCTTTTTTTTTCTAATATCATTGTATTTGGTACTTTCTTTACAAATTGTGAAATTTCCGTCTTTAAAGAAGCCTTAAACCAGGTGCTGTTAAATATTCTTTGCTGAGAACGGTCGTGTGCCAATTTTAGGACAAAGCATAATCGACTTAATTGCCACATTGTCAACGCACTGAACCACTCAGTTTCATGGTAACACACGCAAAATATTTTGTTTGTTTTTAAAAAAAGCGTTTCGCCTGAAGTTTCGTGTTACATGAACATTCTAACCGGTGTAAACTGACAGAATAAAAATAAGGTATTTCAGTAAATTCTTATCACTGGGAGGAAAGGGATTTGGACTGTTACTAAAGCCAACAACTCAAAGCCCAAGCCTTTTGATTTTTTTTTTTGGTTCAGTAACATGAAAGTAAACTAAAAGTTTTATTGTCCAGAGAAACTGATATGAAAAATATTTGGACGTTTGAGCACGTCTCCTGAATCTACAAGCACATCTGCGTTTTTCTTAAAGTTCTTTACAATAACAGAACTTAGAACTTCAGGCGCAGAGTTCAGATCTGCACAAACATGCATTGCGGTCCTTTCTAAGCAAGTTGATAAGGTGGCTCCTAACATTCTTCACAACGCAGACTATTTGCTTTTTCAGTCCTTGCTGATGGTACACCGCCTGAATGTAAAATGACGTTGTCAAATTTGTACGTTTTTTCTTTCAGTGCTACTAACTCATACTAAGGGCTGTGGTCTCTGACATTCATCATCAATTGTGATCAAAACATTTCTTTTCCCTTTTTGTCTTTTTGACAAAAAACGCGAAAGAGGTCATGCAAACATGAGGTTGAACCTGAAGAACCAACATTTTTAAAGGAGCAAAGAAAAAAACATCAGACTATTTTAATTTGGCATTTAAAAACCTTAACATTAAAAATGGCCCCATCATGTCCAAGTGTTATTATTTTCTTTACCCGAAAAAAATAACCTGGTCTTGCTTAGTAACATGACCCTGCGATACTAAACGTCATTAGTTATCTAGAACTAAAACCAAACGAATTTCCACTTCTCTCCAGTGTTTACTCAAATTTCCATCCACTCAACACTACTTTTCCCGTAAAATAAGTTCAATGTCACTGATATAATTACAGCTTTTTCTTCCTGTTTTTAAATGTTCTACTACGTCTCCCATTTTCACATAAACACAAAGCACGTTCATCAAACTTTATTATCATTCGTTTCATCGGTTTAGTACATCTATTCATCGGTATCTCTTTCGCGTCGTTTTCTACATTCTTGACCACTAAAAACAGAAAAACGTTGCAAACCTCTCTTAGTATGGCGTACATCATCCTTTTTTAGATTCTTGTTTTGATCCAGAAAAGCACCTGCCTTTCCATCCTCTTGCAATAAATCCACAAATTGACAAGAACGAAAAAAAATTGTCTTCTCATGCAGTCATCTAACTTAATCATACATTTGTGAAATATTGTTTTTAATTTCCTGTACGATAATGAAACTGTTTTTTTTCCTTCATCTTAGATCATCGTTTAACTACAATTTTCTTTTCTCTAATTAACCTAAAAGAGCAAAAAACAAGAAAAAGTGTGTTAATGAATAATTAGTCAGTTCATGATGCCAAACCGATTTTCAAATTATTCATTTATCATGAGATAAATAAAAATTCTGTTTCATAAAATGTTTCATTTATCATGCAACAATTACGACAACAAATTAGAATACCGTAAATTCTCTATTAAGTCCCCCCTCTCAAATAAGCACCCCCTCTCTATTAACCCCCCCCCCCCCCTCCCCCAATCCTTATTCTTCACCAAAAAATTAACAATTAACGTGGACTGATCAGTTATGGTTCATTCAGGCTGGAAGCTCATATTGTTTTTGGTCTTCGGCTGCATGACCTCCAACTTCATATGCTTAACTTTCTCAACTTTGCGCTCTAGTTCTCTGTGGAGAATTGTCACAATTTTCTTATCGTTAGACAAAGCAGTATACCGCCCAGTAACCACAAGTCCGTCCTCGAGAAACCTTGCTCCTGTCGATGAAAATTCTAAGCTGCAACCTTCACGAGATAAAAATTTACACAGCAGAAATGATAATTCTACAGGTGATGCGTTTCGCTAAATTAAATAAGCCCCCCCCCGTCTCTTTTAAGCTGCCCTCTCTATTAAGCCCCCCCCCCCCCCCCTTAAAAGTGCTTGAAAAAAAAATAAGGCAATAATAATAGAGGATTTACGATACGGTACGGTTCATCTTTCATAACATATACAACGCGTACTTCACCTCAAAATAAACTAAAAATACGTATTATTTACTAAGAGATGCTCTGGATTTTGGGCGCAGGAACAAAGTTCAATCTTTGACAAAGGTCCTCCAATGGTTCCTCAAAGTGTTTCTCAAAATAAACGTTCATGAAAAACTTAGATTGATAGCCACAGTACACAGCCCAGGGGATGTAATATTTCCTCAGGTTGGCGCGTTCCCTGTAGAGAAATTTACAGGGCAAGAGTTATTAATAGGCGAGACTACAAGAGCCTCTCTGTGAGTACCCTGGCTGCCTCGTTCCCAGGCGTCTCAACTGTAGAAAACAGAAAACGCCACTGCACTCTATTCCGCACTCTTTTTCTTTATTTTCACATATACTAAATAAATTGTATTTCACATGTGATATAATACGTATTTTATTTCCTGTGCACATTCTATTCCGCACTCTTTTTTTTTTTCTTATTTTCCATTTAAGTTTGTTAAAACACCCAAAAAATCCGAAGTCTATTCACTTCTGTTTGAAGCTGTTTTGAGGGAGTCGGCTAGACCTCATATTCTTTACAAATCGCGCGTAACAGACCACACCCTGACTAAGAAACCGGGACTACCTTGTGGTTGCGGCTTATACTGGCGGGGAAAACTGCTAAAGGTTTTATATATGTTTTTCTCGTTCTTTACTATCTAAATAACCTTTAAAAAGCACCATTTGCTTCACAACCCTAGAAACCTGTCAGAGCTACATCTGGCAGAGCCAAGTAAAACGTCACTTGAAAAAAAAAACAGCATTTTAAAATCACGCCCTTTCTTTTAATTGCTTCACTATGTTTTTTTTATTTTTTGGTTGTTTTAGTTTTTGTTTTTTGCTTTATTGACGTGAAGGGAATGTTCATGGTGTAAATTAGTTTACAGAGAAAAAGGAAAATTAGCCAGTCTGTCTTCACTTTCTCTTTGGACGTTATACCCGTAGTTTTGCAGAGAACGGCAAAGTGACGTAAAACGCACGAGTAAAGGCACTGCTTAGCTAATCAAATGTTTGTTGTGCTTTGTCTCACGAATTGGTGCTGTTCTTTTTGGAAGGAAATTATCTCCGATTGTTTGTTTATTTTTTATTTGTACACTCATCACTCATAACATAACTTCGAGGCTTTAAGGGGGGAAAATTGCAACTTTTTCACGACTCTGTTTTGTCGCAATTCCCAGAAGAGACTTGAGCACAAAGAAAACCAAACCAAATATAGAAATATGACCAGAAAGCATCGGAGAGATGTTAGAATTTTTAAATATCAAACGTGGGTTATTACCACAGCTTGGCCTCGATTGCAAGCTAGCTCCATTCCACGACGGAAAAAACTGAAAGTGATCAATTGCCTGGGTACGAGTGGTTTTTGCTCGCGTACGGGGATTTAATGTGGCGAAGATGCTACGGGGCCGTCCGCAAGCCAATGCGTCTTCGGCCGAAGGCCGAGCAGCGAAGCCTTGAGATAAAACTTCCGCGCGGGTCACTATAACGACTTGACCGAAACCGGAAAACGCGCATGTAAAGTCTCTGGCACCCACCCTAGGTATATAGGCCGGAGTAGAAAATTATCTGATCAATTAACCAGTGAACCAAGTAATTCTTATGGATAGAAGTATTAATTAGAATAATTTCCTTCCGTACCTTGGTGTTACTCTAATAGGTGCCACAATGGAACTCAAAGCGCACATGGGCAATCCAGTTTGTATCATCTCGTACCACTTTACAGCTATTTCATGAGGAACACTATTAAAAATGAACAAATAAAATGGACTTTAGAGTTACTTGAATATTCATGTTATTAACCTTTCCACTGCCGACAAGGACATGGTAAGAAATATGATAACTATTCCAAAGAACATTAAGGAAATTTGAAATACGTCAAGTATGTCCACTTTGAATCATACTACAAGACCATTACCAGACGTTCAGTCTCTTATAAGGAGTACCATCTGAGAACAGTGAAGGTAGTTACCATTTTTTTCATGAAATAGTTAAACGGCAACATCAATCGTCCGTTGAAGTTCTTGATTCGAGATCCAAGCACAAACAAAGTTTAAAACTCTTTCCAAAGCCGGGGTGAAGGGAGACTGATCACAGCCCTATTTGTTTTGTTTTGTTTTTGTTGTACGGATGGCTCGTCAATTTCAACTATGTAAGCACTTATAGCAGGCTTTTAGGTAAAAGCGATCACCTATCTACTTTACTCCTTTAATACATAAGTGAAATGTATTGTTATAATGGATAAATAGGCCATCCTAAAATGAATTGACCCATTTTTTAATTTTGAATAAATTGAATGAAGGACACTTTTTTTCACCTACAGTACAAATATTCTGGTACGTTTGCTAACCGTAAATATGAAGAACTTTTTTACCCCAAAATTCGAAAATGTGCGACCCCGTTCTAGTAAATCTATTGAAAATGCGACCCCATTATAATCAATCCAGTCGTGAAAATGCGACCCCATCCAGCGGCCCCTTCTCAGTAGCCTCTTATAAGGAAGTGCGCCCCGTCCCCCGGTCTGCGTGTTTTCTAATCTCACCTAAAGCGCCGCGCATTTGAGTCTCTTGGTGAAAAAAGTCAAATCTTTATAATCTTGTTCGTTTGGTGTTTTGATTTTGTTCGTTTTGGTAATTTCAATGTCAAAAGAAAATAGCTCTATCCTTTGGGCCCAACAAACGACTTGACTTTTGAGTAAATTTTCCTAACAAGTAACATGAGAACTGTATGGAGTAATACGGAGAATATGTATGCGAGACTACAGTTGAAACAGGTAAACAGTCTCAGTACCATATTGAGTCTGGTTGCTTCACAATTAGCCTTACTCCAAAGTACTAATGACTTTGAAATATAACAAACTAAAACAACGCCATTGAACATCTTGCGAACTTAATTATGTTGGGTGGAATTGTATGACGACAGAATACCCGCCGGCCCCTTCATGCCACTTTATTTGCATGTGTCGGAAAGCTTTGATAAAAGAGGCCTTACAACAATGGATCAGCTTTTGTTATTCAACAAGCTGTATATGAAGTGGCCGGGTATTCTGCAGTTTAGCTAAAGAAAAAGGCGCTATTTAAAGGATTGATAAGGTAGATACAAAAATAGAAAGTGACTAAGTTGGGATCGCGAAAATTACATATTTGCCCAAAAGTGACTAAGATGGGGTCTACAATTGGCCACAAAATAGACTATAATGGGGTAGGGGCTCTGAGAGGCCAGCGGCACATACCCAGCAAAAATTAACCCAAGTAATCCCCCCGGGCATGCAATGCACTATCAGCTGTAAAAACATCGTTAAACTGCGGCAAAAACCACTGGGCTATCGATTGGAAAATCGAACGATGCTTTTTTCATCTTAGGGGTTTCTTTTGCGGCAAGATGACAAGTCACTATTAAAGTCACTAACACTTATGGCAACCATTCTTCAAGGTGAAAAGAACCTCGATCTAAATCTGTTACAGTGGAAACTCGATTTCACGAACCTCTATATAACGAAGTCCTCGATATAACGAACGATTTTCTTTACCCCAGTAATTGTGATAGTAAAATATATGAAAAAGAACCTCGATATAACGAAGCCTCGAAGTGGCGAACAAATTTTGTCAGTCCCTTGGCCCTTCGTTAAATCGAGGTTCCACTGTATTTAGAAAGTAGGCACTGTGAGTACTGAAGACTTGTTTACCATAAGAGAGACTATTAGAGGTACAAAATGAAATTTTATCAGGTTGTTGTTCTTTTTTGGCATCAACTCTAACTGTTGAGTTAAAGGTCACTTTAACACACATCTGCCATCACTCTGCTCACAATGTACCAAATTCTCGTATTGAATGAATAAAATTGAACATATTTAAAAGCTTATTTTGTGCTCAAACCTTATTGATAAGCCAGCCAGAGTGTGGACAAAATCGTGAACCTCCCTGTACCGCTGCATTACATAAGCGAGATCAGAGTCATCTATAAACTTCACCTAAATAAAGGACCAAAAGATATCTTAAATTTCTACCTTTGGGTAAAAGTTGTTAGTCAGATATCTCATTAGAACGGCAGCTATGAGTCACACACAGCACTGCCACTTATCCTGGATGGATGCAAGTCCATACTACATGTAGAGTTACAGCCCTTCTACACTGGACTGAGAAATTTGTTTATCTCATCTAAAAAATCAAGAGTGTGCCTTTATCAAATTTTACCCAAGTGCAATGAGACTGAAATGCATAGATATTAAGTACATGAAGAAATTCTCGCATGTTCAATCAAGCCTTCACCATATGAGACAGTCTTACCGCTCAGTGGTTAGAGCATCCAACTGGTAACTGGACTGTTGTGGGTTCAATTGCTACCACACGGCCTCAGATTATTTTCATTACTTATCACTACTTTAGTTTCATTACACTTGGGCGGTTGGTTGGTTCAAAGTGTACACAACACTATCTTACTTCATCTGCTTGTGAGATGCAGGTAATTTAACTTGTTGCTTTGAATAGTGTCCAGTAGTACTCGCAAGATAAAAAGCCCTGTGACTACCCAAAGCGTACAACCTGCGCTCTACATGAGTCACCTACAGATCAGTACTTCAAGCACCAAACAGTTAACTGAAAGATTGTGAGTTCCATTCCTGCTGGGAGGGCCTGGATTTTTTCCGAGCATTTGTTCATATACTTAATATTTAACAAACTGGAAACAAGGGTGCATAAATCACAAAGCAGCATGGAATTTTAATCCTCAATAGGGTATTCCTCCTAAACCCCCTCCTTTTTTTGCTACACAAGAAAAGGAAAAAATGTACTTTAAATGAGTGCTCGTGCCTGTGCTTATTCTATGCTGGTTCTCAAAATATTTTTCTTTGTGCTTGGAGTATGGCACAAATGTGAGTACAACCTTAATAGTGTTTAAACTGAAAACTCTGACTAAGGTACAGAAACTTTAGATTTATGAACCATTACCAAATTTGTACCGAAAAATATGTTTCATGGCACTGTATAGGTCCTGTGCCATTATACAAATGCATCAGAAAACGTTTTTCTTGGACATGACTCCCATGATATTCTTAGTTTCAATCAAATTATATTAAACTATAGTTATTTTACAAAAAAATAGTTTCTTCTTACCTCATCTCTATCAGGAGAAAG
>NC_133205.1:29222321-29287321 GCF_958299795.1 Porites lutea
AGCTGTCAATTTACAAATGAACCGAACCGTGAAATATCAAGGGGCGTTTTTCAGAATCGTGGGGTTTGCGGGCAAGCGTTTCCTCTTCTCCCATCCTCTTTCCCACCCCCCCCTCCCCCCCCCTTTTTTCTTTTTGCTCCCGCTCTAACTTTCGCGCAAACGCTTGCTACGCAGGCTAGGAAATGAGAAGCGAAGGGTTGCGAACAACAGAAGAAGGGCTATTATACCAATTTTTCATATTTACGTTTTGGTTTTATCACTTTTTGGGACTATTAACAGATTTAAGAATCGAAATGAGCTTGCAGTCTCTAAACGACCTTCAGTAGTTTATACGCTTAGTAATTGACTACGAGCTATGGAAAGATCCGAGTACGTTCAGGTTATTAAACATTACCTGCTGAAACAAACCGCCTTCCCTCTGATTTTCTCCAGGAATTAAACAGAAATTTCAGAGCACGACGACTCCGAACGCTGGAGACCGCCATTTTGTTTCCAGTCTAAGTCCTAGACCTTTCACTGTCAAGATAAGATTACAGGCAGCCCATTCTCACGCACAGGAATACTACCAGTAAATTGCAAGAGTACGTAACCTAAAAAAAGGGTTTATGTGGGAACAGTAAAATGCACCTACTTTTAAGTTTAAACTGAATAAGAATAAAATTTTAGGCATTCTTTTGCTAAATTTCCATTGTTACAATCTGGGCAATCCAGCAAGCCGGAGCGAGGGACTCATTCCATCCCCGCCACACACCCAATTCATTTTTCAATTCCCTCGCCGTCTACTTGCGATTTACCTCCAAAACGGAGAGTATGCTCACAGGCTGCCCCCTGGTTCTCCACTTTGAAAGGCGTGGGCCGATCATTCCGTCCCATCAAACCAAACAGACTTCAGAAACCTGCACCTCGAAATCATCCTACTCGGCTCGTGTGACCACTGTGGTACCTTACCTTGGAAAGACTGAAATGAGACTGTCCAAGTCTTAACGCACCCGCTAAGATTCCGGAAACTGAGAATTGATTATTATGTTATCCAAAATGTCTCGCGACTTTAACTACCGGTATTCAGGTTTGGTGGCTAAACGGTTCATCTCCCCCGAAGTTGTTATCCAATTACGCATGCTTAGCTTGTACCACGAAGCCTTATACATAAGCATTATATCACTTTCAAAACGTGGCGTGTATTTGTCGTTTTAAGAATAACTAGACCCGTTCTGACGGTACACAGAACGCGGGCAAGTTTCATGCATCGCGTTTCCTTTTTAAATTACCACCAAAGATGGTCGGATATCTTCTATCCCTTTGAAAATTATATGACTGATCTCTCTATATTCCCCTATTCCAATAAAAACAAAGCAGCGATTAACGCACGCATTTGTTGCGGGAGCGCAAATTTTGCCCATCAAGTCTTCTTTTCGAAACTGCAAAAGTATTTGCGTCTATATTTGCTATATCATTTTCTTGTAGGATTTCTTAAACCCCCGCGCCTCTTGTGGTGGCGTGGGCTTGAGCAAGTTACTCCTTACCGAAATCATGGTTTTCACGCTTAAACGCTGACAAAGAAAAAACACAAGTGATCTGAATGTGTTTGCAATCTAGGAAATCATTTCAAAGGAGCTTTATCTGAAAGGATTTTTTCACAACTTTGCAGAAGTGGACTGCGTAAGTCCCAAAGGGCCTTTTCTATCTTTCGCACCAATTGTTTTTATTTCCTTGTCACGGTCAATGACTTGGCGTGTCTTAGTGAACTAATAATACATGAGAAAAATGTAAATAAAAGGCTTAAAACTGTTTTGATTTTCTGATCGCATGTCCGTAAATGAAGCTAGCAGTGCGACTGTAGACAATCCCTGAACAAGATATCTGCCATTATAGTCAATATAACATTTAGATACGGTGGCAGCTTGTGCGAAACACTCTAACAAGAGTTAGATACATAAAGAATGACATTCTGAAAGAGTAAATAAGCAAGATTAAAATAAGAACACTGATTAGATCAGCGATTTGGTAACTGTATAATGTATGATTGAGTGTGACTACGCTTTGTTTCATAACATAAAAAACGAGTGAGAAAATTATCCGCACCAAATAACCAGAGTGATTATTGGCTGACCATCGTCAAAATGTCAAAGTCAACTTTAATTTCATTCCTACGCTCATAAGAGAAATATTTCTTGAGAACAAATGTTACATCTCTGCTAAAACAATCAAAGCTCTTAGCATTGCTATTGCCGGATTCATCTGCGCGCAGTGCTTGTTCCGGGTTGGCGTGTTATGATCTTTATTTGCTTCTCTTGACACAGAGCACGCAGCGGTGAAATCACCCTCAACACACTTATTTGCGCAAATCAATTAGGCTGCTTCCCTAACTTTTAAACGTTTGTGGTCATCGTGGACCTTTGTTGCGCGCGCTTTATCTGAATACTATCAGCTGCGTCATAAGCCAGTCTTCAGAAAGTTTTAATTGGCCGGTATTAATCCTAACCGATAAGACACAAAACCAAAAACCTCAACGTTTTACACCTGCCCCAACCGCAGGCGAAATTTCTTTCCTAGACTGCCTTGCGCTAAGCAGGACCGCCCAATCACAAGCTCTTGAATACAGACTTTGTGAGCAATTAACGCCCAACAGTGAATTGTTCGCAAGACACCTTTTGCACTTCAAAGCAGTTTTGTATAAACTTGGTGTCTCGAGGGTCAATTAGGGGGATTGTTTATGCCACTAGCCAATCAATTTGCACGTCGCACAAGAGCGATCTAGTATTCATTGTGTGGCGCTGTTAGACCAAACGCGGTGTAGAGGTGATACTTGTTATAAACCAACCGTGTTACTGACTTCTGGAGTTGTCTTCTGACGAAAGTGATCAAAACTCAACGGGAACAAAACCATGAGTCAACGAGCAGAAGACAGTGAAAATCTCTCACCAAAAGCGGCAGCTTTCTCTATCGCCAGCCTACTGACAAAGGATCTTCAAGGAAATTCCAACGCTAGTAGAACAAGAGAGATGAATCCGCCCTTGACAGTTTACACAGAAAGAGAGAATTGTTGGACTGGACACAAAAATGACCTGTCTGCACACAAGGCTATGAGCTGTGCTCCCACAAAGGAAGAATGCGAGAGCTATTCCATCCAGAGCATTTTAAACGGAGAATATCCGAGAGGCGATAAATACGCTGACGGCAATGTCAAACGAGAAATGGAAAAAAATGGTTCAAACAGCGATCCTCTGCATCAGTTAGCAGCCTGTTGCGATCTGGTTAGAACTATAGACACTTTGAAAGACCCAACTTCACTGTTATCGCCTCAAATGAGAATTTTGGATGTCCAACGCGAAGTACAAGTTGCAATGCAGCAAAGTGACCTTTGGTGGAAATTTTACGCCTGCGGCACAGAAATGGTCATCACTCGCACTGGAAGGTGAGAAAATTTATCATTTAATGTGTTGTAAACTTGCTTTATTTAGTAACAGATCATGTTTCGCTACAGCGTAAAGGCAAAAAGTTTGAAATATGACTTTTCAAAAAGTCACTTCAAATGTTTATGTACCACTTGACATAAAAACAAGATTCTTTATTACATATTGCTTGAGACAACCGTGAAAATTACCCAAATTATTGGAAATGAAAAGTTATTAAATAACTAAGGAATTCCGCCACATTTTACAAAATTTCACACCTTTGAAAATGGCTGCGTGTTAAGATTTGTTTTAAAACAGCCTGTAGTATCCTTTCTTGTCAGTTCACCTTACGTTGCTTTTGAAAAGCAAAAAAAAGAAAGATTGTGAGCAGACTTAAACATCGGTGGTTTTGGTGTAAATTCCCTAACCGCTCGCGTGAAACAACTTGCTACCTTGACTTAACAAACTTTACCGGAACTCCAATACTAAGAAACTTCTCCCCACAATACAAAGAAACGATCTTTCTTCCATTCAAATCCAGAGCTGTCACAATTGTCGTCTTTGAAACACAAACTAAAACTAACTCACCAGAGGAATAATTCTTTTCGCATTTAATTCAGGCAACGATTATTTTCGCTGCGGGCAGCTCGGTTTTCTTAATTCGTGTTTCGATAATTGCACAAAACATCCGACCCGGCTAATCCCTCGCCAGAAGTATGAAAAATAATATATCTGTTTAGCTCCTAAGTTATTATCTGTCATTTCTCTTTTGAACTCCGCATTTTTACCATTTCGTGACGTCATGTTAAAAGATATTTTTCGTATTCACCCGGGTTTCTGAAAGTGAAGAATGGGGTCGCGTGCCACTGAAGTTTTATGTTCTGTTCTATGATACTCCCATGTGTAACAAACAAAGCAAATCTCTTTTTGCTTTCCTTTAAGCTGTTGATTTGCTTTCTCCGCATGTGCCTTTGATACAAGTCAATTTGTTCATCACGATTCAATTGTGTTTAGGCGTGGGGATGAAATTTAGACCAGCAAATAGTACGTTTATTGTGCGCAATTAAGTCTTTTCAGCTACTGAGTGTGTGAGAAACTTTTTAACTCTTGCATGGTAAAATGTTGTCTATAACTATGCAATTGAAGGAATCCTTGAGTGTGAATTTAGTGCGTCAATGCATAAATAACATTTGCACTTTATCAATACTAAATAATTCTGTTTTCAAAAACCAAAGAAGCGTTTATTAACAATATTCTTTCAAACTATGTTTTGTGTTTAGTGTCAGATAAGGCTTTTAGTAGAGCAACACAAAATACTGTATCATTAATCCACTTTAAACTCTCTTAATCGAGCCTCAGCGTTTTCAAACTGGCTAAGTTGAAGACTTAAGGGCGATCTCTAATACCTGCAATGGAAGCTTTTAAAGATCAAGATTGCTATTATCACTTCCAGGTGTAGTGTTATTAAAATTCAGGCTAGTGACTTTTAATATGCAAAAAAATCCCCAGATATAATGAAGATAAGTATTATTCACATGTGGGCACAAAGAGGTTTTTGATCGCTTATCTTTCCAAGCACTGAAAATGTCCTAAAAGTAATTTAATTGTGTGTCCTCCTTGATCAATCACGCTTACACAAAAGTTTTAGATAATCCCTAAGACCGATACAACAAACATAATGCCCCGAGGGATGGAAAGATTTCAAGTATAGAGCTCTATGCCTGGTTTATTAGATTATTTAATTGTTTTTGTTTGGGTATAGGAAAAGAGCCCTTGCTTAGACTGGGGGTATTTGTTAGTGCTTGTAAGGGATTTAGAAGGAGCTTAAACAGATGTGGTGGATTCTCTTCGCTGGCTAGAGTTTTATTTGCAGATAAAACTTTATTTATAAATGAGAACGGCATGTTTTTCTTGTTGGCTAATACAGAACTGGATATTTTCTAGTATCGTTAACAGCCATAACACCATGGCCAGCAACACAGAGCAGGGATGTTTCTTTCAGCTTCTTCGTTTTGAAAAGCCAGTGTATATTTGATGAAAAGCTCTGCTGTTCATAACCTCACTCTGCTATAAAATTCGTCGCAGCGAAGGAGGAGAAAAGGCGCAGATAGCAACAAAACCACAAAGGCAGATAGGCATATGGAGCTAGTAAAGTAAACAACCACTTAGGGATTTAGCGCAGATTGTGTTTAGCACGTGCCCCGCTTTTTATGGGTGTGTCTCTTTGTTTGTGACTCTTAAAATAATGAACGATGTTTTTTCCTTCCGCTAATGAGAGGAGAGATCATTTGAAACAGATGACATTAGGCACCTAGCATGTGCCCCGTAGATTACTTTCAGTTCAAATCTCTGAGTTTTGCATTCTCTGTGATTCAGACCCGGAATCGTTTAAGCCCTACTGCGGGTCACGCATAACTAAACGACCGGGGTGCTTACCCCTTCTAAGAAGGGTCTCAACAGCTTCTTAAGTCCACTCACATTGAACAGCTTCTAACAGCTCGTAGTGCCCAGACAATGACAGAAAACTTTCATCACGAAAGCGCATGTGTAGAGATCTTTCACCTGCTACTGATGTAGCTATTGCGGTGAGTACAGTCTAAATGATTATTAAGCAGCAGTCCCAGCCGGGGTACCTGACACTTTATCTATTTACTTTAACTTATCTGATGCTAAAATGATTGATTTCTTGCAGGAGAATGTTCCCAACTCTTGCTCTGTCGTTCCTTGGCATGGACCCGAGACGATACTACTCCGTACATGTCGATATCGTTCCCGTCGACGGCTACGCTTACACCTTTGTCAACAATATATGGCAAGTGAATGGAATGGCCAGCGAAATGCATGCGTTGCCGTACATACAGTCCTACCAAGCCGATGAGGTGGCGCATACAGGCCTGTACTGGATGAAAAACGGCGTCGACTTTAAGAAGGTTCGACTCACAAACCGAAGAGTTGGTCCATTCAAAGATGGCGAGGTAATGCAATTTTGTAATTACATCCGAAAAGGATACTGTACCTAATGAAAGTTCAAGTTTTAATTAATCTCGAACGCAATCTTTTGTATTTCGATATTTCCACCTTATTTTAATAAAATTCACGTGGTTTTCGTATCTGAAACTGAAGATAAAAATGGCGTTTTTATGAACGCTTCGCCCCGTTTTCATCAAAGACAAAAACACAAAGAATGACGGGAACGAATTTCAGTACGCATGTGTTGTGAAAAGCCAAAATGTCAGAGAAACTAAACGCACTAAAATACTCTAACATTTTTAGCTGTTTTCGTCTACATAAACCAACATATCGAGTCGATCAAAGGTTTCTCAGTTACTGCGGCATAAATTCTCGGTGTGCATAAAGCCGCAGGAGATGTCATGGGGTATTAAGAGACTTTTTTGCCATAGCGAATTGGCAAATTTTGTAATTTTCCAATTGACCGAGCTCATTACTTATTCATAAATCGCTCTCTTTGTCTCTGGTATTCATACGTTCCGCGACCTCGTGTTTAATTTTGAGTTGTTCGTATTTTGTTACAGTTTTATGAACGATTTAAGATATTACTTAGCCAACGCAAGCCGTCGATTAGGATAAAAGAATTTAAAGAGATATTCAATAAATCAAAAGAAAGCAAACGTGATATTAAACTGGAAAACCTCAAATTATAAACTTTGTTCATGAAGAAACTAACAATGCAAATTTGCGAAAGCGACTCACGGCTCGCCAAAACGAACTACGAAGCGAAATAATCTAATTTGAAGTAAACTATTTTGGTGAATTTACACTAAAAGGAAAAGTTTTTATTTGCCCGCCAGAACTTATGTATTATATATCTATTCATTTTTTTAGTACGAGTCGAAAGCTTCATCTATTATTTGATGTACTTCTCCGGGGTGTTCGCATATCACTACAATCAGAATTAGGTAGAATTACTATTTTAAAAGGGGTTCGAAACCAATAATAAAGGTTTTGAACGCTTTTAGGCTTAATGTGTATTTTAATTATCATTGACAGCTTCACCTTAGTCCAAACAGAAAATATCAACCGAGGATTCACGTTGTAGAGGAAACTGAAGAAGGCGCAAAGGTTTCCTGTTCAACATACGTGTTTCCCGAGACAACATTCATTGCTGTAACAACGTATCAGAACGAAGAGGTATGAATTGTATAAAACTGTGTTCCATTTTTAAGACCAGCACTAAACTTTCAATAGTCACTTTTATTTTCAAAGTAATTTAATCAACTAATATTCTTCAATTTTAGAGTTCCCTGAACTAAACGTTTAAAGCTTTCTTACGTTTACTTGAAGTGATGCTACAAAGTAACCAATTATAATTATCTATTTGCGAATAAGAACTGGTCGCGGAAAAGAGTCTTTATGATTTTAGATCAACATGATATAACAACAATAGGTGGCTACTTTTGACGAAGTATTTTGGTAGAGAAATAAAGCATAGGTATCTATGGAATGTATAAAAATGTCAAATTAGAAATAGTTCAATTTTTTCCCTTAAAGATACATGCAGTTTTCTACAAAACTGATCCTTATTTGACACACTTAAGATTGTTTGTTTGTTGTTTTTTCAGTTGATTCAGATGAAAATCGACCATAATCCTTTTGCTAAAGGATTTCGCGACAAAGGATCTAGGTACGTAAACATTAAATTTTTTATGATTTTTTTTTTAAAGATAAATAACTATTATCCGCAACCAGCTGATTATTCGATCGGTTTGTGACTTTCTTGTTATTCATATCATTATCGTATCACTCAGCAAAAAGTCGCGAAAATCTGACAAAACGGGCAAAATTTGTTTTATTTTATCTACTGAGCAACATTTACATGCGAGATAAAAACGGTAATAAGAAAAAGCTTTTTATCTTAAAAGTGAATCGCAAGCGATAACACAATTATTGGACAAAGATTCGATACATGAGTGTATTTTGAAACAATACACAAAAAATACACACCGCCGGTAAATTAGCTAAATGCGTCGGATTTCATGTCAAGCCCGTTTTATAAAGCGAAATACAGTTTTTGTATGGAACGATTCTTAACTCTAATCCATTGGAAACTGAGTTACTATTGAATCAAACCAAAACAGTTTAAATTTGGGTACTGATTGTAATATGCGCGATTCTAAAGAAGGGGTTTTTCAGAGGCTTTACTTGTTCCGGTTATCACTTTGGAAAGTCGGTACTATTTCAAAACCAGAACGGCAAAAATGATCTAAAAAGTTATTTTTTCTCTACAGCACTAAAATCATTTCACAAAGGGCTTAGTCTGTTTGCTTGCAATTTAGGCAACAATTAGCTTATCTAGAATTCAGATAAGCCTTCACAAATGAAAAAAGAAAATTATGTAACATTCATTATTAACCTAAAGAAAACACAAATAGGTTCAAGGAACCATTTTCATCCTTTTGATTCCTTTGTCACTCATGCATTTGATCGCGCTTTTCTAAGTTTAAAAAGTTTTTAAATGAATTAAACAGCGTTTTTTGAATTATGTCGATTCGAAGAAGGGAAAACGAAAAGATATATTGTTAAAAAATCACATAAAGCTGTGAGATATAATAGAATAAACTGAAAGCATGCACTTGATCATGTTAAGTAGTAGCATCTCATCGCACTTGCAATGTGCTGCATTTGACAGTGTTTATAATATATATCAGTTGCTGCGACGAAACTTAGAAAGGCACGGACTCTTCGTAGCCTAACTTTTAATCCGGGTGTGGGTGAAACATGTTTTTCCTTTGTTAAAATTATATGGAATTAATTTTTCTTAAAAAACTGTTTTATTTTATCTGTGTCATCAGATATAGTTCGTTCGCGTTTCTAACTTTTATGTCATATCCGTAAAACTAAAATTTTCTAAATTAGCATAATTGACTTTTACACTAACAATACGAAACGAAGTACAGATAAAACACAATGATAGAAAAGTTCAAGCATTGTTACTCTCAGAGCTTTTTTTATTGTCAAAAACCATATAATGAAAGTTAAGATTTCACTGTTAAGGGTAAAAAAGTTGAACGACTTTAAGGACAGTAAACATTGCACTAGATATCCTTCAGAAATCTTTTTTGCAGTTTACAAGTCCGTGGATAGAACCCACTTTTCCAGAGCCACGTGGTGGGCAGCTAGTGTTGCAGAAGTAGAAGGGAAATAAGGGTCGGGTTTTTTGGAAATAATCTGAAACGGCTGCCTATTATGGCAATCTAGTCCAGTTTGTTAAATGTGAACCAATATAGGCTACAATCATCACCCTGCTCCGAGGCTTAATTATGTACATGTTCAACTGCGGACCCATTTAACATGATTTAAGGCCAAATTAAAACACTGTTTCTGAAATCATCTTGTGCTGAGTTAAGTTGAGGCATGAAGAGCGGCATTCGTGGAATCTTTTTTTTTTTCTTTTTTTTTTTTTCAGTTTCTTGAGTTTTGTATGACGAGCAACTATTAGCAGAGGCCATCGCATTTATTATCTAAAACTGGAGCGGCAGTTTATTCAAACGGCGATCATATGTGCCTCGAGCTGGCTCGTATTGTGCCGTATCTTCACATAATTTAACTCACATTTCCCAAACTTCAAACTGATATCTTTTGACTGATTTCTTTGAGTTTCCTTCCATTTTTTATCGTTTTAATGAGCAAAATCGTCGCTTTGTATTCGACCCCAGGAAAAGTGAATTTATCAACTTAGGCTCGAGCGTAGAATGCGCTGCATTTGAATCGTTAAATTTCATTAAATTACTGCGTGGAGTACAAAGACCAATCCTGTTAGCAAAGAGGACTTTGTCAAGTTTATACAGGGGACTGGAAGTAAAATCGGACACAGACAAATGTTCACTTGTCATTCAGCAGATGTATAACAACATACCTTATGGATATTTTTCGAGGGAGTCTAAAAAGGCCGTTTTCTGGCTCCGTTATTTAGATTACACTCTTCAGTCTTCTTGACCGTGTTTGATATTAATCTTACCTTGGATAAATTTTACAAACACTTCTTGGCGGAAGTGACATAGTTTTCATTCTTGAGCTTCCAATTGATAATTCGTCGTCTTTCACAGACTGACTCTATTTATTTCAAGGGTTCTTCAGGTCAATAACAGTCTTGGCTCTTCAGACACAAAGCCAGCTAATTAATGATCTATGTTTCTTTCACAGAGATGATCATATTGCCTAATTTGATCTTTTATATCCATCTCAAAAAATATGCCCTTAGGTACTTTTTTTGTATGTCAGCCGTTTTGAGTATATCTTCAGATCTTAGAAATATGAATCTAGTTTTCTTAGTTAACTATGTTTTTATGTATTCTATATGGATTTAGAGTACACGGTTATCGTTATAGTCTGAAAGCATACCTACAAAAGACCGTATTCGGGAACATTCATCGTCCTTCATCATATTCAGCTTTTCACATATTGAAATTTTACAACCCCTACCACGTGGACAATTGTCCAGAACTAACGTGCGTGGAAACGTATAACTCTAAAAGAATAGAGATTTACATTTTTGTGGCTTCTTGCGCAACTGAACTCTTGAATACGACCGTAGCTGGAGTGAAATTGAAAGAATGACACCGGTGGTCAGGTATACTTGGTGTAAGTGTTCTAAGAGGTTTCTAGACCTTATTAGCAGCAGATATCTTTCTGGAAAATCAAATTAAGCGCCATACTTCTTTTCTTCCACTATCGGATGGACACTTAAGCTTTCATCAGCATTTTCTTTTAATAACATGCGCGTGTTTTGTACAAAATGAATTCACATATGAGAGAAAAAAAACTCATTCAATATTGGTATAAATATCTTTTCGATCTTATAATCATTAATTAATTTTGTGGCCTTTTATGGCACCAATCAGATACTCAACATAAATGAGATATTTTTCAATTATTCTCTTAAGCATGTCGATATTAAGAAATATACAAGATCAGGTCTTGTTAACATGCATGTTAAGTTTAAAGTTAGTGCCATTTAGACATTCCAGCTTATAGTTACTCAATTACTATGAAAGTTTTAACAAAACATTTCTTTTGTTGTCGCCGCGTGCCGCGTGCCGGGCACACGTCATTACTGTTTTACTTTCCTTAAAAGAACAAAAGAGATCGAAATCAAAATGCTTTCCTTTTTAGAAAATAGAAATGTGCTCTTAAATGAGAGATTAAAGCACGAAACAAGCAAAGAAACTCAATACGTGACATCGGCTAATAGCATTGTTGCGCCACTTTCAGTTATTAAGATATCAACTAGTTTTCGGACTAAAAATATACCTTCATTTTACTGTCATCTGTAGGTCTGAAAAGAGTATTGGAGGTTATTGTCATGAGCAAATTTAATTCTCTTTTCTAATTGACAAGGAGTTAAATTTAGACTGAAATGAGTATCCTAGTAGCGTTTCATTGGTTTCTCTCATGTCGCGTGCCACACTATTGAAGGAACCAATGAACGACTGAGCTCTTTGCAATTAATAACGTATCCGATTCTAGAATGTTTAAGAAATCTACTTCCTTTTCTTAAAGCGGATTAATTAACTTAACCACTAAGTAACAAATAGAGAGGAAAAGATAAATTTATGGTGGCATCAAGTGAAAACAGTATAATATGTAATGAACATAGAACAGATTGAGAATATTAACACTTTGAAGGTCTTTTCAAAAACTATTTTTTGACGTAATACTTACCTCGGGGGGACCATATTGGATTCGAGCTAGCAAAAATTTTACAAACTCTACCTGAGTATCACTTCTATAACAGGATCTCATGTGCTTTCAGTTACTTATATTGCACAGCCCAGCTTGGATACTTTATTTCAGTTTTAAAATTTGCCGGTTTAGCAGGATAGTAACATATCCAGGATCGTTAAATTTGGAACAGGAGTGCATAATTATCTTTTTTAATTGCAATATATCAGTTCGAACTTAATCAATGGGGCCACCCAATGGAACGTTTTAAACACTGATAAAGTTTGTTTTTGAAACATCCAGTCTTTTGAAACCTCTTTTGGTTAGATTTTTCTCGATTTTTCAACATACAAAAAGGTTTTATTTCATTCCATTCTCGACCTGTCCAGAATTGCTGACCAAATGATGTCACCCTTTAAGTGGGGAAACATGTGGTGGTATATTCACCTCTTCAGTTAAATTAACTTACAGGAGTCTGGAGAAAAAACTTAAGAGAGATTAAGATTAAGGTCACAAAAGGGTTCAATAGCATTTTTCCACTGATTTTTTATTTTTTATTTTTTTAATTAATGACATTTGAAGAGATTCTTACTGAGTTACCAAATTTTGGTAATAATACCTTTGGGTAAATTTATACAGACTTAAGAAAGACAAAATTTCGAATGATTTCCTTAGAATTTAAAGAACCTACCGAGAACCAACAAAGACATCAGTTTATCGTGTCCCGAATGTCAGGCGTTGTCTTTGTTGCGATTCGCTTTGTAAAAGGCAATTTTCCAATCAAGTCGTTGGTTTTTCATGTTATCTGCATGGGGTACTACGATTAATCGAACTCACTTAAAACACGCGCCTTGATTCTAATGAAAACATGCAATTAAAACTAATAGTAAAAATAATGAACTTTAAAAAGAAAAGCTACTGTAGCAGCTACTTGTACACTGAACATGCCCAGTCGTAGGCCAGTTGACGTAACATTGCTACATCACAGAAGAGTGTGGACTTGCTGTTTTATTTCAAAAGCTGCACCGGTGTTGAATTGAGTTCGTTTTTCACAGAGATACGTGTTTTGTTTTATTTTGATTTAATAACAATTTCTTCGAATTCAGTTATAGAAAAAGTACACCACGTTTAATCTTGAGGGATATTTTGTTTCTGTTTGTTTACCCTCGTGTCGCGTGCCACTAAAACAACTAATTAACGTTAATCTGAAGTAGAATACTTCCCAGCGGGAGTCCTACCGGAGTAAATATCGCTATTGTGGTAGAAGCGTGCACCATGTTTGAGCGTCAAGCTGAGCCACTGTTGTGTATTAATCGGAAAACATTTTGGCATGTGGTAATGGCTCCCTTAGCACGTGTAAGACGGTTTCATGAGAATCAAGTGTTACTTCGAAATTTTCTTGTTGCAACACCATCAAAGCGAGTTACATTAGATATTATTGGCGAGGAACAAAGGAGATGAATAACGGAGCATACGATAGTTAACCGTTGCAATGTAATGAAGGCATCTCCAGGACGTGTTGAAAGGCACGGAAAACTAGATTTAACTCCAACAAATTATAACTTTTTAAACTGATGTAACATTCCAACTTACTTATCCTGGCCTGCCTCCTTAGTAAAGCACTTGATTCTTTCTGTCTACCGAAGCAACTCCTCGAAGCTAATGAACTAAAATTACATTCCTATAGGATCATCTGGTTAACTACAGATTGCAATATCATAAAGAAAGTTTTGCCATCGCCATTCAAATCGGAGATGTAAAAATAAAATATACATTTTTTTTTCTTACAGACGAAGGTACGCCCCTTACGAACAGCGAGCGGATATCCACGATAGTTCCCAGACTTCCCTGAACAGACTTTGCTTCTCGTCATCAAGACATTTAGACAGAACAGCGGACTCCACACAAGTCACTGTGCCCATGCATTTAAAACTAAACAATCTATCTCAATATTGAGAGAGGGACCGTAACAGACAAGGCTCAGCGAAACCAGAAACTGCAATTAGTTGATGATGAATATGAACTGTAACTTGTGATTCAAGTTGAAAATGAAATTTCAGTTGTATAACTGGAACAAGTGAGATTTAGGGATTTTGACACAATAACCAAAAAAATTCTAATCACAGAACGCTACACCCAAGTTTTGTTGACTTAAAGATGTAAATAGACCTATTTATGTAGTTGGTTATACGGTTTGCAGACTATGTGCAGTAAACTTTTTTGTGCAAGTTTGTGTACATGAGCTATTAGTATTATTTTCGCCTACGAGCAAGCTGTCCATTTGGAGAAGTCGCGAGCAGTCACGTGAGTAGCACCCAAAATGAGACGCGAGCTCGCGGCTCGCGCCTTCGTTAGCCATGAATGATTAGTGTTATGGTACATCACATTAAATTACATCGTTCAAGCAGAAATCAAATTAGAAAATTTGTTACCACCCTTCAACTGACGATTGATACCCAAATATCCAAACTCCAACGCTGGTGTCGCTGTTGTTGTAATTGTTTATTATTTTTATTATTTTGTGGTGGGGGGGGGGGGGGGGGTGGGTGATATTGATTTTAGAATGAAAGATGCAGGGGTAGAAAAAGGTATACATATAAGCCAGGTCGTCCGCTAAGGAGCTCAGGGGCACCCTGTCGGGGTGGTGGGCTATGTGGTTATCCCTTCATATTCTAATTTTCAATAACCCCTAGTATGCATGACAGGCGTCACGCAGGGGAAGGTGAGGGTGGGGAGCGGGGGGGTGGGGGGGGGGGTTGGCAATCGAGAAAGCGCGAGGGGAGCGCCTCTAGGAGGAGACCGGAAGTACACATTAAACAGAAGTCTGCATTCTTCTTACTAATTTCCGGAGTCTTTAAATGCCTGTCTCTCGTTCAATATTGGCCCGGTAAATCTCGATTATCTGGGTCTCGAGTTGTTTATGCCATAATACAGGAACTTTTCTCAGACCCCCTCGGTTTGAAAATAGGCATAAGCGCTCAGGCTCCAACGGGAGACAAAATGATAGGTTACTCCTCAATAATTATAAATACTTTATGCTCAATACTGTATTCACACTTTTATTTCTTTTAATCGATTACTTATCAATGAAAGGTGTCTGGTTACAAAGCTAAAGAAGTGCTAGACATTTTAATCTCTTCTGAGAGGAAAGGCTTCTTCTGTCACGCCATCCTTTGTGATAACACTAATGATAACTGCATCACCAGTGTAAATATCACGCTCGGCAGCAGCAGTGAAAACATCTTTCACCAGGAACACTGCTTTGTCTTTTGTTAACGGCACTTCTGTTACTCCTTGCTGGTTCTTAAATCCAATCTAAAACAAAGCAATTTCAGACTTGTTCTCAGATTACAGGATCATTACTAAAAGACAATAAATTTATTCATAGGCAATTTGTTTGATTCGGTGTTTCTATACAGCTACAGAATCCTTCAAACGATTGTTTCCTGTTTAAATCAAGGCTTTCTAATGTTTTTGTGAACACCATCTCTTGCCAGTTCCGTTTCTGGGATCATTTGGAAAGTCAGGTACATTACCCTGCTGGCAATGGTTTTTTTTTTCGGCATGATTTCCTTTTGCCTCGCTGACATTGCAAACCAACTAAGCGAATGTCAGCCACGCGAATGACTTCGTAAATGCTAAACACCACACCGGAAAGAAATCTCTGCTATCAGAATACAGGTACATGAACTCTTGAGAGAAAAGAACCCAGTGGCTTTCAGTAAGAGAGTAACCACACGGAGCTTGATCTGCAGAATGAAAACCTAGGTCGAACTTAGCTAGTGCAAGAGCTGTTCTACATGCATTTGAAATCACTGCTGAAACTATGTCGCTGAAAAGTGCAGTAAAATCCTGTGTTCTGATTGGCTACCTGAGTGGGCAAGATAGGCTCGGGATTTCCCGCGTTGGCCCCACAAGAAACAATCTCTTTTTGATCATATGATACATCCTTTATTGACCAAGATTGTTTGAACCAGATGGCTGGATATTGGCCTCTTGCTTTTAATGAATTCAAATTCTTGGTCCAAAAATTAATGGGCAAGAAGACCTTGGCCAATATCCAGCCAGGGGCAGAGCTAGCAAAAGGGTGCAGGGGGTGCGCACCACCACCCCCGCGGGAGATGAAGACCAAAACGACACTTTTACACCATTGCATTAACACTGTGCAGTCCGCTTCACAGTTATAAAAAATCTGCTGTATCATTTGAAATGTATTTTCAACAGTTCACAACATGTTATTGCCTAGCCAAAAGCCTTCTTATTCGTATTCGCTTTTGAAATTTGTTTACGTCACCAGTCAGCTATTCCTTTGTAGTGCACACTCCCCCTCTAAGAAAAATCCTGGATCCACCCCTGTTATCTAACGCTTGGTCAGTAACACGTACGTCTGTGTGAAACCACACTGTAAGAAGTGTAGCATACCTGATTATCAAGGAGTGGCTGAAGAAGAGCTGATGCTGAGCCTCCAGCTCTGTATGTCTCTCTTTCATATGATCCTACTGGATCAAAGCTGTATACACATCCTTTACCTAATGACAGCAAAATCAAACAATAGTCCGTTGAGTGTTTTTCAATAAGCATCATACCAAAGGGTCTCATTTAAATAAATGAATAGATAGCTGATTCAATAAAGGTTGCTTTGGGCATTGGCAATTGGCCATTTGGGCATAAGGAACAATGCAATGTGATGCCTGAGTAAACCATCAAACAATAGCTTCCTAGTGCCCAATTTCCAATGCCCAAAGAAACCTTCATCAATTGAATCAGCTATATAGCTTGGGTATTGCAGCAGAACGTTACCTTCATTGTCTATTCCAGCCAGGATATTGTATGTATAGTAGGGGAAAAATCGACGGTAGTACAAAACTGTAGACAACATCTGGGCAATAGCTGGAGAGCTAGGGAGGAGAAAGTAAAGTTAATACCATAAAACAAAATCAATGTCCTTTATATTTTTGCCATACAGAAGATAAAAGAACAAAAGTAAACAAACAAGGTGGAAAAATGCAAGATCTTCAACCTAACGATACAAAAAGGGATACATGCATGGACAGCGGAGCCAGGGGGGGGGGGGGGGGGGGGGGCTGGGCCCAATTTCAAGCAAAAAATAAAAATTTAAAAATAAATAAAAATTAAAAATAATTAAAAAACCCATAAAACATAAAAAAAAGAAAACTAACAGAAGGGAAAACAAAACAAAAGGAGCAAAGCATGAAGGGAAACAGATTTGAGTAAATAAATCAGTTAGTAAACAATCAGCGGCAAATAGCAAAAATGCATTTCCGAGCTTCAAGATTTCAAAATTTTCTGGCGGAGAATTCCCCTAGAACCCCCTACAAGTTAGTATCTCCGGCACTTGCTTGTTAGCCACCCCAATACAAAATACGCTCCACCGTCCCTGACATGTACACTATATTATGCTCCCTACATTGCACCTCATGTTTAGATAGACAGCAGCTAGTCACATCCTGTGACTTCAGCTTTTGAGAAGCTCTAAGAAGATTCTGCCAATTGTTATGAAGGAAGTCTTTTGAATATGAGCAATACTTAGAATTCGGAGGTGTTTCCAGTGTCCTTTTATCCATCAGGAATAAAAACCTTATCATACTTCTAAACAAAACCTTTCCCCTGATCATGAAAAAAACTTGTTTTCGTATCTATGACTTTTCCGTGACTGGGGTAGCCTGTGTAGCAGTAATATGGGGGCAAAAAACAACGGCGCCTTATAGGGAATAGAGGGAGTTTCCGACATGAAGTTTTTTCAGCCGAAGGTTCGCTTATCTAACCAAAACCCATGCTTGTTTGTATCTGTTCAACAAACCAATCAAATCGCTCTATTTCTGTTCGTTTGTTGTTTCTGTTGTTCGAGCGTTTTCATTTCAAGGTCATACAAAAATCACTCTATCACTTTCAAATGCCTGCTATGCAGACTAGACCATGGCAGCCCTGTAATCTTTAATTTTATTATTTTATGCTTGCCAGCTTACCTCATTTTGCTTCCATGTTCATGTTCATACATCTGAAATGAATGTATAAAAATGGAACTAAATGACACTGTTCAACAATTCACAAACATCAAGAATTGGCAGTTACATGCCGTCACGAGTGATCACACAAATAACGGTCCTGAAGTAACAATTCAGATTCATCAACAGTGCACTTTTTACTGCGTATTCAACCTCTGTTAAGTGACCACGCATGAAAGACTTTAGAGCCCCTAACGAAATGGATTACTCAGTGAGAGCGAATTAATAACATCAATCAAAGTTGGCCAATTAACTCAAATGGCCACGAAGAAAAGAGCTTCTGCAGAAACATCATTAAAATGCAGGGCTCAAAACAATGGCCGGCTTATGGACAATGTCTGGCCAAGATGACCATTTGTCAGGACAAAAGTTCCACTTGCCAGTCATTTTGAATGGACCTGTAAATAAGGGACCAAAAATATACTTTTTTTAAAATCCATTGCATTTCAAAAGGACAAGCATCCATTTCACAGGAATTATGGTACAAATTGGACCTATTTGTCAAGTTTTGGCAGCTAAGTTATTGGCAAAGCCCCCTAAATAGCTGTATTCCTCAGCATAGTACCATGAAAACAAGCAGGGCTCCTCCCACTTTTTATTACACTTTTATCAACTTCTTGACTTGTTACACCTGTGTACCAATTTCCTTCAAAAATCAATGTTAGGTTCTTTTACAACACCTTACGTTAAGCATAGAATCCTTAGAGTTTGCAAGGAGTACCTGGAGTCTTGCTGTTATGAGTTTGGTAAGAGTGAGGCAATCACCATGGAAACCAGCACATCCCAGTACTGTGGAGTTCGTTCTAAATAAAATGATAAAGGGCTATCAATATTACACAATCAAAAAGTGAAGGGATACCTGGAATTAGATCCCAAGTGATGCCTGACCGAATATCAAATTTTAATATTTCTCTTTTTGATTCATAAGCATACACACTGTGGCTCAATTTTATCCTTGGTCTAAATTTCATTTTCCTTATTTTCAAACTCATTAATTATACATTACCATAACCACAAACATTATGTTTATTCATTATAACACTAGTTATGACACCAATGTCAAAGCTTTAATCAACAAAGTTGGCCTTTAAAGGGACACAGTCAGCCATGGGACCGCATTGACCTGGACACTACTTTTGTCAGTTTGAAAAGTGTTTACCTCAACCAGAAATCAAATGTACGCATTGGATACATCTGGAAATCTGCTTCAATTCAAATGTGTCTTCACTTCTTTCATTCAGCGGTCATAGCGAACTCAAAACTGGACTACTACCGATAGGTTGTCAAAAGTGTAGTTTAGCAATTTTCAATAGCTTTTTAAGTCTCAACAATTTAGCTGTGTTTAGAAAAATTATTCAATCATCCATTCACTCAAGTTCCAGAAAAACAAAATGGGTCAAAATTGTTGACTTATCTATGGATATTCTTGTATTGTGATTATTTGCTCTCCTCAAAAACTGACTTTTTAAAATTCTAATTTGTTCAGGAATCATAGATGAAGAACCATTAGGGTTATAGCTGTGGGATCTGAAGAGTTTCTGACCTATTCTCATTTATAAATAGCATTATTGTACTATTTTCAGTTAAACCGGGCATGCAATTCATATAAACTTTTTAAACGTTTTACTCACAGTTTGTAAGTCTTTGGACTGTCTCTAGTGTGAATGGAGAATCCCTGGCTTAATCGCGTATCAGCAGCAATGACTGAGAAGTCTTCCCCCGCAATTGCAAGAATAGTCCTATAACCAAGAAATGAAGGTGGTAACATCAATATACATCAAGTACAGTAAAACTGCTGAAAATAATAATAATAATAATAATAATAATAATAATAATAATAATAATAATAATAATAATAATAATAATAATAATAAATTATAAAATGTGTAAAATCTAGTTTTTCCACTACCCATTTGCCCTCCCATCCATCTAACCCTACGATTGTAAGATTTGTAACTGTGCTTTGCAAAATATATTCCAACCACAATGAAGCCTAGTAAATGACCAGCAAAGAAAAGAAAAGAAGAGATGAGGAGACTGAAGCAAAAGGTAAAAGTCAAGGAGGCGGCATCACTTATCAACTCAAAAACTGTTTCAGAACTTTATTATCTGCACATCCCCAGATCTGGGAAGCTGATATTTAGCACCAAGAACAGAAGCCCCCAGAGGGACTAGACTGATTAACAGTACTTTGGGCAGTTTTCCAACTCAGAAAAGGCATTTTTCGACAAAATTTCCAGGAGAAAATGGGCTTGTGTCACTAAGGGCGAGGGAAAGGCATTTTCCTAGACTACTGTGAGCATGAACCCTAGCTAGGAAAGAAAAGGGAAAAAACCAAATTTACAGACAATTAAAGTTTAAAAAGAAATCTCCGGCCTCCTATTTCAATGTTGATTTTTGTAAGATTAACTTTTGTCATCACTGTCTGAGAAATTTAACTACCGGTAACTCCATCAGCAAATTGAGTAATTTTAACTCTCAGTGGATAAAAAACACCAGCGAAAATTTTTCATGGGAGTCCGAGAAAATGATCGTCAAATTTCACAAGAATTGTGAAAACACAGGTAAAATTCTGAAAACTTCACGTGTAAGATGTCATTTTCTGAAATTTGACATTTATTTTCTCAGGCTCCCAAGAAAAATTTTCTTTGGTGTAATTACAGATAACTAATTACATCTATGATGCTTTGCATATCATTTAGCATTGTTGGTTTTGTCGGTGAAACTGGATCCTAGCATGTGACAGAAAAGTCTGCTCCAAAATTTTACTACATGAAGAATAAATTTCAGTGCTCTTTTCGGCCAAAAAAGTTGATTTGGCGAAAATTCTGTTTACAATCAATGTGATTTCTGGCTCTTCGTCAAGCCTCGATTTTCATGATTAGAGTAGAAGATGTGTCTCTTGAAAATTTAAGCTTATACTCTCCTCGATTTTTTTCCACCATACTTGTCGTACTTGGTCATTGATGGATGACAACTGAATAACATACAACACTAGTTCCCTTAACCCATTCCCCCCTGAACTGCCCGTAACCGCCCGTGCGGATCCACGTCCTTTCTACCCTTTGTGACGTCATCAGTTTTAACGGTCAAGGACAACTTTGCCCGCTAACTTGTGTAGAGTGAAGAGATCTTTCAAACCATACCAGAATGAGCACAATTCAGTCAAGGACAAGAGACAAGAGGCAAAAAACCATGTAACATTGACCTGAAAATCTCCATGAAAATCTTGTTCCATTGCCCACCTACCTTTCCTTTCACCTAATCCTAAGATCCTAAAAGCTTTCATAAAAACTATTCCCACCAAAATGAAGCCTACTAAATGCCCAGCAAGAGAAAAAAAAATGAGGCAAGAAAAGCGAAAAAAGAGGGGAGGAGAGAAAGCGAAAAGTAAAAGTCAAGACTGCTGTGTCACTTTTAAACCCAAAAACTATGTCGAAATTTTGCTTTCTGCGCATGCCCGAACTTCGCAAGCTGATATTTTGCATCTGGATCAGAAGGCCATGAAGTGTATGACCTGTAAAGCGGTTTGTAGTAAGTTTAAGCTCTTTATAGCACGACAGTGACCAGAAAACCACTCGACTACCTTCAAAACGCGTTTTTCGGCAAAATCTCCAGGAGCGAATGGGTTAAAAGAAAACATCTTAAAATCATCATGAACTTTATTTGTCTATTTTTTTCTCGCCATAACAACATAATATGCGTGGGCAATTTCCACTTTTTAGCTCCCCACCCCCTCGGAAATTCCACTGACCATCCTTGGGGGAGGTATGGATGTTTTCTGGAATGACACATTTAAGTAAAATCAGAAGGATATAACCCTTAAGCATATGACTCTGTTCCAATGCTCGGGTTTTTTGGAGAACCAATCAAAATTTACTTCCAAATATGGAATCACTGGTATGTGAGACTGTCCTGCTAGTGTTATAAAAACTTTGCCTTGCCATGTAAATGAAGCGCTACAAAGAGCAACTACAGTTTTACAAATTGAAATTCAACCAAAATCGGAATTTAAAATAGCCAGGATTAAACGCGTATCTTTAGAGTAAGGTTGCGATTGAATCATGTTGTATCATGCTTGAAATTAGTAAGTGCCACCAATTTACCCTTGCACACCAAGAAACATCGACGAGAAGTCAGACTGTGGAACAGACTTGAATGTTTTAGAAAAACTGTACGAGGGTAAAACAAATGTATAGCTATGGCTAGACAAGGAATTTTTAAGACTACGCCACAGCACATGTTGGAATCTTTTGCTGACTCATGTACAACAATGTCACAAAAAATAACATCTTACTCCATTTTCACTTACCCTCCATTAAAGGTGTAAGGACTAAAACCGTGCTGAGCAGGTCCTAAACTATTTACAGCTTCTACTCCTTGCATAATAAAAATAAAACGTTCAAAACTTTGGCGAAACTCTTTAAAGACAGGTATGAAATTTTTTAACTTGCGCAGGTAAGTACTACGTGTATGTGTTCCATATTTTCACCTGTTGTATCCCATAATACCCCTTGGGTAAATAATTGGTCAGCGGTTTTTGCCGCCATTTTGATTTTCTGAAGGCTTTCCAAGATGGTGAGCGTTGGACATACGTATTTTCGTTCATATTTCGTGGTTCTCTTGCAATATCGATGAAAACTTATGCTTGTAACCATCTTTTCTAGCTATTCTACTCGTTTTTCAAGTCCCTGGTTGGAAAAGAAGTTATTGTAGAACTGAAAAATGACCTCAGGTATGGTACAACAAAGTTTCGCGTTCGCTAATTGAACTTAAGCTTGCCTGAAATTTATATGTATGTAGCACCCAAGTTATCTCGTAACTCTATATAGTTCTCGAGAGCGTTGTGAGGGGGATACACTTACCTAGTAGGTAGCAAGTGTGCAGCATACAATCAATGATGCATAAAAGCATTGAAGCATACGTGGGGTTGGGGTACCTATAGTTTTTGTGTACATTATGCACATGTCATCGGCTTCCCCGTGTGGTAGGACCCCAGGCCAACCAGGGGGATAGTAAAATGGGCAGAATAAAGTTGACAATTTCCCCTAGATATCCTGATGTCCAGACTATTGAAGCAACGTTTGTGCCAAAATTTATTAGTCTGGAGCTATTGGTCATGCTCTAGGAAATGCCATGTTTCAGATTCTAACAAACCACCCAATGGACTGTAGTCAATATTAAAAAAAATGTTTAAGTTTTTTCATACTTTCATTTTCAGTGTGCATGGAACACTGGACTCTGTGGATCAAGTAGGTGCCCCTTGTTACACTAAGGAAACTAAGTTCTGCTGTCTTTGAAACTGAATCTGTTGTTCATTATACATGTAAGACAGTACCCATTAGTGTCTGTTCTGTGTCTGTTTGGACATCAAGAGATGGTGTTTATAGTCCTGTCTCTCATTCCAGAATAATAATGTGAATCTTCAGCAAACTATTTCATAATCTCACAGTTTATTCTTAGCATTTTGAACTTGATAATGGTATCATACATAAATACTCTGAAACATTGCTTGTTTTTAGCATTAATTTTTTCTTGCTTATGCATTACTAAACCTCTGCTGATCAATTAAACCTTTCCTTTTATTATTTTATTTTTGTCCAGTTTCTGAACATCAAACTCACCGACATAAGTCTCACAGACCCAGACAAATACCCTCATATGGTAAGGCCTATTAACAAAGTGATGATTGATTTTATTAATACATCATGTTTGTCTGAGATTTGCAGGAGTAGTAACCAGTTTTCTGGCCTGGTAGTAAGTTCTTAACAATAATTTAATGGTCTGTAAATTCCCCCTAAAAAGGAGAAAGGGTTATGGCAGATGGCTGTTACCTCAGTTTGTTTGCCTCTGAAGCCACAGGAAAGCTGAGATTAGGGTGCATTCTTCCATTGAGTACAAAATAATATATCTGGGCTGTAGTCAAGGGCTTGGGACCAGGGATCTTGTCTGGACATTACAAATGTGAGTCCTAGATACTATAGTAGTTAATGCAGTACACTGGCAGCACAAGAATTATCAAACCCCCTTGAGCCTGCTTTCTCTTTTTACTGCCTAGGGTATTTGTAGCCTGTGTTGCAGATTTAATTTAACTCTGTTTAGTAACGTCTGTAAAGCAGCAGTCCCCAGCGAACTCAGTGAATTGCCAGAAATGCCTTTCGAATTTTCCTTCAACCTGTTTGGCAAATTGACAATAGCATTTTAAACATGCTGCCAATCATGGCATTTACTCAAATCCTGGTATGCAGGCAGGGGTCCAGGACAAGGATTTCGGCACTGTTTCGCCAACGTACTTAAACAGAAGTTTAATTCCATCTGTGGGGCAGACTAGGTATTTGAAAAATAATAATATTACTTCCCTGCAGCACTGTCATTAAGAGGCGGGGGCCATGGATTTCTCCCGGCTTCTATGAACATGGCCCTCAGCTATTTTCATCGGAAAATAGAGAGAAAAATAGAACCAAAAGAAATTCCTAGCTGTTTTATTCCCTGCCTACTTGTTGTATTTACCCGGCAACTTGAAATCTTCATGGCATCCCTGCATCCCTTTACATAATAAATTATTGGAACTATTACTAAACAGATACCCTTGCCTATTTTAACTTAGTTTAGTCATGTATGAATTCTTGTTGCTAACCTGACTGTGTTCATGACTTTTATCAACAGTTGTCTGTAAAGAATTGCTTTATCAGAGGATCAGTTGTAAGATATGTTCAGCTGCCAGCAGAAGAAGTTGATACTTCACTACTACAGGATGCAACAAGAAAAGAGGCAGCTCAAAACAAAGCCTAAAACTATGGACCCATAAATAAACATATCTGTAATATACATCCCAACCTGCTGTGCCTTTGCAACACATGCAACTCCCCAGTTCAAAGCACAGTTAAGGTTGACATTTTTTATGCTGCTGTCAATCTTACAAAGGCAACAAACATGGAAACAGTGACTGAAAAAAATTGATTAAAATCTACCAAACACAGTTCACAAACACCTCCCTTCAACAGTTACTGTTGGTGTCAATGTCTCAGTGAAGTGACTTTATATGACTGTCTCCAGAGTTTTGTCCTCAAACTTTGCAGCAGTCAAAAACAAAACATATTGGCTGAGTTTGGAACCTTATTGTGTAAATAGAATTATTTAGAGGCTTTGAGAAATTCAACTTGAATGCAGTTTTCTGGCTAAACTTTTTTAAATTAGTTATTGTTCTCTAAGTACACCCATCACATCAGGTACAATCAAATGTTTTCCTTACCAGGAAGAGAGGGTCAAATGAGGTCTAAAGTTTATACAATAAATGCCTAAAGAATATGGATTAATTTTGGTACTCTCTTAAAATACAAGGTTATCCTCACCACCAGCTGGAATTACCATATATCTTAACATGTTGCAATTTAAGCCAAAGAACAAGACCAGAAAAACAAAATCCCTGTCTCTCGGGCAGCCTGAAAAAACAGCAAACATTCTGCAATGCCACCATTGGATTCTCCACAAAATGACATCCAGCATAGAAATTCCATACTGCTGACGTTTCACTACCCTGGTCCCAGTTGTTTAAAAGGTAGACAATTCTATCCACTAGATAAATCTCTATCCAGTGGATAGCACACTAACTATTGGTTTCCCTAATATTTATCTGCTGGATCCAGTGGGTAGCGCTATCCAACATCTTAACAACCGGGGCTTGATCTGGATAGTGTCGTATCATCAGTATGGAATTTCTGTGCTCATTTCTCCGACGCCATTTCATGGATAACCTGTCGTGGTATCGCAAAATGTTGGCTGCTCTCCCGGGCTCTTTCTCTTTTAGCACTTAAAATTTCAGATTGGACCTTCACCCCTCTTACTTGTTTGGAGGATACTTGAATGTACCCTGTGGGATGCACACTTTACATTTTATAGTAGATCCAATGCAGTTAACACACTGAAATACAAAGCAAACTAAAATTACTCTACACCAGTAACCAAGGAAACAGATTTCATCTCACCATTAGAGTGGTTTTCACTTGACTGTCGAAAGTAATGGAGGAATTGGTTTGGTTTTGGTTTTACTACGCCCTTTGGTTGGCTAGTGTATTTACTTTGGTTTTGGTTTTACGACAGTCAAGTGAAAACTGCTCTATTTTAGAGACTTAAGTAAAACAGATGTATGAGTAAGATGTTTAGTTGATGCTTCTTCTGTGGTTTTCATGTGTACCATCTACTACTAGGCCCCAAGCATACAATGTAAAAGTAAACATCTAGTCCTCTGTACTAATATAATTCCCATCCAGCACAAGACAGCCTTGAGTTTTTGTAATTGAAAGGAATAATGTGTTTCAGGAGAGAATAAACGTGTTCACTGTCCCTTATCTGTGGCCTGGGAGAGCCAAAATAGTTTTATAAATGCTTTTGTTTATGAACTTTTTCAATAAAAAAATACTGCAGAACAAGTTTCAACTTGATTTATTTCACACTTTTTTTTTTCTTTCCTTTATTTGTAATGGAATGTGAACTTCTATTACTGCAGCCTACACTCTTGCCTGCAATAGCAGGCGCGTTTTGAGCCAAGCAAGGAGAACGCGGCATTACGCGCGAACCGCGAGACCCGTATGAGCCACCCTCGTGTCGCGGTTTGCGCGAAATGCTGCGTTTGCCTCGTTTGGCTCATAACTAGCTTGCGGTGCAGCCGAACTACGTATCACGTATGGTATTGCTAGTGAAGGTTTAAAGTGTCTGCAGCGCAGGCTACTCAAACGCGCCTGTTATGCGGGCTACCTACACTCAGGAAATACCGTGTTTACTTGGCACATCTCCCATAATACACCTTGTATGCCCCCCAAATTTTGCATAACGTTTGTTTTTCATTTGGGTATTACAGCTGTCCCAAGAGAAATTGAAAACAGTGCTTATGCAAAATTTTGGGGGCCAAATAAGATGCATTATGGGAGATGTGCAAGTGGCGATATGCACGTTGTAAGATAGTAAACACTCTTGAATGCAGAGGTTCACTCAGCGCGTAAATAAAACCCACTGGTTCTATCTTGCGGGAAATAAAAAACTGAATGTAAGGCTGGCAATACGTTTATACGGCAAAGGGTTGATTTATTTGAGGCCAACATTTCGGCAAACAAAATTAGCCTTCCTCAGAGCCAGAGCTAAACTGAAAGGGAATACTATAACGGCTCCTAAATTTTGAGAAATTTGAGAAGGCGGCGGAAAAAAATGAGAAACGGCCAGCTACCGATGCTTTGCTATATGTTCAGGCAAGGGAACAAGGGTCCCAAAATTTGCCAACATTTCTTTTTCTGTCAGTTGTTTCATCCCCTGCTGCAATTTTACGTTGGATGTATGAAAGCGTTTGTACGTTTGCAATTTTAAACACAATATTCCTTTAGCCGGCTTATATCTTAAATCTACAGACATCATAGAAGGACGATAAGCAGTTTGATTGCGGCGGTAATGGGTAAAATAATGATAGAATTGGTTATGAATTTTACAACATTTGGTGGCTCCTAAAAGAGCCGTTTGTTTTGGCGGTAAACCCACAAAGTGAGTTTACTTGCTGCTGGTGTACTTGGTCACGGCCTTGGTTCCTTCACTGACGGCATGTTTAGCCAGTTCACCGGGCAGAAGCAGCCTGATGGCGGTCTGGATCTCGCGAGAACTGATAGTTGATTTCTTGTTGTAGTGGGCAAGGCGCGAAGCTTCAGTAGCGATGCGCTCGAAGATGTCGTTGACAAACGAATTCATAATGCCCATGGCTTTGCTGGAGATACCAGTGTCAGGGTGAACTTGCTTCAACACTTTGTAGATGTAGATCGCATAGCTTTCCTTCCTCTTTCCTCTTCTCTTCTTCTTTCCATCAGATGGAGCCTTGGCCTTGCCAGCTCTCTTCTCGCCTTTCTTTCCTGCAACTTTAGGTGCCATATCTGTTGATCAGAATGGAAGTGAATGATTCACACTTGCTGAATATTGTATTTATAACAAAACCAGCAGGGGATCAATTAACATACGGATCGAAATCTTTGAGTTTTCATTGGTTTCTCTTTTTTAAGGTCAACAAGCTTCTTGCATACATCATCATATTTCATGATCCACTTAAATTTTTTAGCCTGATTGGCGCGTTTTGATCCTATTCAAATTTTTCCGCGCGTATAAATTTGCTTTCAGGGAACTTTGAAGTATTTCACTAGCTCTATATCGTGCTTAACGCAAGTCTTGTAAACATGTCTGGTCGCGGTAAAGGAAAAGCAAAGGGCACCAAGTCCAAGAGCCGATCATCCCGAGCAGGGCTTCAGTTTCCTGTTGGTCGAATCCATCGTCTTCTTCGTAAAGGCAACTATGCTGAGCGTGTTGGCGCTGGTGCTCCAGTCTACTTGGCTGCAGTGCTCGAGTATTTGAGCGCTGAAATCCTCGAGTTGGCGGGCAACGCTGCTCGTGACAACAAGAAGACCAGAATAATTCCCCGTCATCTTCAGCTTGCTGTCCGCAACGATGAAGAGTTGAACAAGCTGCTCGCCGGCGTCACCATCGCACAAGGAGGTGTTCTTCCCAACATCCAGGCTGTTCTTCTACCCAAGAAGACAGAGAAGAAGCCAAAAGCTTAAACAGTTCCACCCGGCGTCAAAAACAAACGGCTCTTTTAGGAGCCACCAAATATGATAAAAGTCATGATCAACAGAGTTGCTTTCCATAGTATCATGCATGGGTGTTGCAATTTATTTTTTTACAATCCTTCCTTTTAAGACAAACAGGTTGAATGCTGACGGCAAACGAGCTATCGAGTACTGGTTCGATGATACACAAATTTTAAGTAACTCTTTATCCCTAAAATTAGCTAAACTACAGGCCACCAGAATCGGTACGAGAAATGCCGCTTACATTTTAAAAAATACTGTGAGAGAGGGGTGGAACTACATTCAAACCCCGCGTGAAGCAAGAGCCGAAAAATGCGTCTGCTCCTCGCAGGCTACGCTTCATTCGAACACCTCATTATAATGTTATAATGGACAGTTTGCCTTTTCCCTGGGGAAAGAAAGCCCGCTTTATATTTACGGACACTTTCTATGGCCCCCTCTGTGTCCGTATTAACGGGGTTTGACTTCAAGAGCCTGCATGGAAGGCGTTTGAAAGGGAAGTGAGCGCGCGGTCTTCCCTTGCCTTTCTAACGCCTGCCACGCAGGTTTGACTCTATAAGAAAAGTGAAGGGGGTCTGGTAAACTTTATGGTGACCATTTCTCTTTTTAATCAGAACAATACTTAGCCTACGGAAACAGCCGTTTCTCCTAGCTCCTCGGGGTAAGGGACGTTTCCTCCTGGCGAAGGAACTGCTGTATTCTTTCTTAGAAATCGTTCACTGTTGAAAACAGAAGGCTCCTGCCTTGGCGCCAGTTTTTTAAAATTCAGTTGACCGTTAAAACCGCGCGAAAATTTCGAAGTCTATTCCTCACACAAATAGCTTTCCAAAATTATATTCTCCTGTTATGTTAGCTTTATAGGTCACAAGGCGAATAACGAACTTGTGAAACTAGACCTTCCAGCTAAAGCCAAAGTTAGGCTTTCACTACTGCAAGCCGATCTCTATTTAACCCCGCCATCAAAGTTGATTTTGATAGGACTAAACTTTATTGGCAATGACTTTCAAAGATATGGTGGCTCCTAAAAGAGCCGTTGGTTTGAGAGTGTAGCGTGAAGATCTAACCGCCAAATCCGTACAGAGTACGTCCCTGGCGTTTGAGTGCGTACACCACATCCATGGCGGTCACAGTCTTGCGCTTGGCGTGCTCGGTGTAGGTCACAGCATCACGGATTACATTCTCTAGGAAAACCTTGAGAACACCACGAGTCTCTTCGTAGATCAGACCAGAGATTCGCTTGACACCGCCACGGCGTGCAAGACGACGGATAGCTGGCTTGGTGATGCCTTGGATGTTGTCACGCAGGATCTTTCGGTGACGCTTGGCGCCTCCTTTTCCTAGACCTTTGCCTCCTTTGCCTCGACCAGACATGTTGTTAGCTTCGTAGGAAACTGACTAAAATACCTTGACCAACGAATCTCATAGAATTTATACCGCAAAGAATGACCTCACTGAAAACACCCCAGAAGAAATAATAAGATGTGCTTCTCTATTGGTTAGTACGGACAAAAGAGCCAAGAGGTCAAGGTAATTATTACCATACTTATGCTTCGCAAGAGAAGTGCGAACATTAAAAGAGAAAATAAAAGTCGGAGTCACTAAAAAACCTGCCACATAACTCTTCGACTGCTTTTAGTATGATACTTTCTAATTATTTTGGACGAAAAATTTGGATTTCCAATTCCCATTAATCCAATGAATTGGTAAAAATCTTCGGATAGAAACACAACAACACGGGTAAATGACAATATTTTACTAGTAGTGTTGGTTGTCCAATGAAATCGCATAGTTTTTGACCAATCGGAAGGAAGCCCGCTAAGTATAAAATTATTGTTTAGAAAATCTTTCACCATTCCCGTCGATTTTCGGTTAGAATTGAAGATGGCACGTACAAAACAAACTGCTCGTAAATCAACTGGTGGAAAAGCTCCACGAAAACAGCTCGCCACAAAGGCAGCTCGTAAGAGCGCGCCTGCCACTGGAGGAGTCAAGAAACCTCATCGTTACAGGCCTGGTACAGTCGCTCTTCGTGAGATCCGTCGGTACCAGAAATCTACCGAGCTGCTCATCCGCAAGCTGCCCTTCCAACGTCTTGTGCGAGAAATCGCTCAAGATTTTAAGACCGACCTGCGTTTCCAGAGCTCTGCTGTGATGGCTCTTCAAGAAGCTAGCGAAGCTTACCTGGTTGGCCTCTTTGAAGATACCAACTTGTGCGCCATCCATGCCAAGCGCGTCACCATCATGCCAAAGGACATTCAGTTGGCCCGCCGAATCCGCGGAGAGCGAGCATAAGTGAACTGCTTGCACCACAAAACAAACGGCTCTTTTAGGAGCCACCACATCAATAAAAGCAATAACCGACAGCAACACATTTTGTGCTCAACCTTACTTCATAATTCTTTAGGTACAACCACACAGACAAAGCGAGAACTTTGAAGTTTTCATACATCGACTAGAGTTGTTTTAAATCTTATTTAGTTTCATGAGTATTAACAAGAAGGAAAGAGGAACTTAAAATTGCTAAGTTTTTCAGGAAGGGAAACTTCAGCCTCATAACTTAGGGCCTGTCACCGCCGGCAAAGAGATAGGTCAAAGAAAAGGCAACAAAGCAACAGAGAGAATTTGTGTGGCTGTACATTTTTTTTCAAACACAGTTTTAAAATGTAAAGCTAATAGAGCTTATGTGGCCAGAGAGTGAAATCATGACCGGTCTGGTTTCGCTGACGTGTTGACTCAAAACGTTCGCACTAGAGTCCACAAAGTATTTGACTGTAAGGAAAGAGTTTAGTGTCAGCTGTATTGAATGAGGTATTTCATCCCATAAAATTCGTGCACGACGTTATTTTTCTCAAGTAAGAATCTTCTTTCCGCTGGCCTATTTCACAGAGGAAATTTTGTTCAGAGCGACTCCAAGAAGTGACTAACAAGAGGTTAGCGAAACGACTTAGAAAACGTTAGCGACCTTTCCATTTCACCATTACACAAAGCTTTTGCTTCCTTTCCGTAAAGTGGCCACACGAAAGAGAGAGAGAGAGAGAGAGATTTTCTTCACTCGTAAAACGAAAAACAAAACCTTTGGGTTTAACAGAGGAAACTTTGAAGCTAAGGGTTTAAGTTGAAGGAGAACGCTGAGATGGAAGTTAACGATCTTTATTAGCGCAGAAATACAGTGGCGCAACGTACTCTGCAACTCACGCGCGTTGGACGCAACCTTATATAGAATGGTCCAAATTCATGGGAGAAAGGAGAGAAGAATCTCTGGAACCAGGATATTAAAATTCAAATTTGCATTAAAAGATTTTGGGGAAACTGAGGTAGATGTTAAAGGATTTATAAGCCTTCGGCCTAAAAGAGCGTGGGAATACATTTTGGCGGAAAATGTATGCAAATTACTGTCATTATTCGCAACGCCGCGCGCTTTTAACCTTTATCAAAGTAGCTTCACGTTTATACTGAAAAAGGAAATAATACGTAAATAATTACAAGATAAAGGTATAAAAGATGCAAATTTTAGGGAAAACTGTATAAGTTGAAAGACTTTCTTTAAGCCCAATCGAAATTTGTGGAATACATTTGGCACAAAGTTTAGGCAAATCACAAGGATTCTCCCTCAACAAAACTAGTTCAGTTTACTTTTGATTTTTGCTTTAATGTGTTTTTAAAGAGATTTCCATTTAGCTTGTTTAGTATCGCATAAGAAAAGGCAGTAAAGAAACACATGAAGATAAAAAACCCTTCAGGTCGAAGAGTGTTTGTGAGAATTGAGTTGGTGGGTGACTTAAGGGTGATTTAAGAAGCTCTGACAGCTTTGGAAAGCTTAATTCAGCTCCATGTTCAATCCACTGCATTATTAGCCAGAAAACTACTAGTTTATATTTAACATCTTCATAGGAAAGGAAAAGAAATGTGCAGTTCTTTAGTCGCAACTAATAACAACTCTGAAAGCAGAATGCTTGGAGACCGTTTTTTTGATGTTCTTCTGTGCACGGTCATCTTGATCTTGCAAATGGCGGCCAAGGAGTTTGTCCTTGTTCTCTTGACGAAAGAGAATTTAAAGCATACTAAATGAAGCAGATTGTAGAAATTAAAGACAGATGATTGAAGTATGGGAGTTATATCATCTTGTAAATGTCTCAAAAGAGAAAGAAAGTATCAAGCGCAAAAGATAAAGGACTTTAAAGATGAAATACTAACAAGATTCTATGGAGTCAAAGAATAAAAAGCTATCCACCTCTTCCTACAAATGCCTTAATTCGCACGTACGTTTGGAAAATAAATCTTTGATCAATTTATTTTAGTTTTTACACTTTAGAAGGAATAAACTACGGTGTTTCGTCACTTTATTCGTCGACATTTTCCGTAAACTAGCACAGAATCATCGTGCGCCATGTTCGATTGCTGTCTCCTCAGTGGTCCGCATAGACCTCATATACATCACTGTCCGACCTTCGAGTCTTCATTTCTATCGTTTCCGAAGGTATCGATCAAACTTCTTCGTCATGTCTGAAGCAAAGTCACCGTCTAAAAAGAAGCCAGCTGCGCCTAAAAAGCCAGCTGAGCATCCACCATATCTTGAAATGATCAAGGCTGCCATCGTCGCTCTGAAAGAGCGAAACGGTTCTTCGCGCCAAGCCATCGAGAAGTACATCAAAGCCAACTACAAGGTTGGTGAGGTCGGCTCACACTTGAAGATGGCTCTCAAGAGAGGTGCTGCCAGTGGAAAGTTGCTACACACCAAAGGTGTTGGCGCATCTGGGTCCTTCAAGGTGGCCAAGGAGGAAAAGAAGGAGAAAAAACCAGCGAAGAAGCCAAAGAAGCCCGCCGCCAAGAAGGTAGCAAAGAAACCAGCGGCTAAAAAACCCGCAGCAAAGAAGCCAGCGGCTAAAAAGAGGACTGCGACGAAATCACCAAGTAAGAAGCCCAAGAAATCGGCAGCGAAAAAGTCGGCAGCAAAGAAACCAGCGGCCAAGAAAGCTGCGAAGAAGGCACCCGCAAAGAAGCCTGCCGCCAAAAAGCCCGCCAAGAAATCTGCCGCCAAAAAGCCTACTAAGAAGTAAAGTGCGATACTTTTTACAAACAAACGGCTCTTTTAGGAGCCACCACATTAGAAAAAGCAATAACCAACTATTTAATAGTACCATGACTATGTTTGATCAACTATCGTGATCGCGGAGCTTCGCGCGCAAAACATTTGTTTCATGTTTCTCAGGCAGCTCTAGAATTCTCTTAATTCTGGCCCACAGCAAAGAATCACTGTAAAGGAATTTTTCTCTTTTAGAAACTCTGTGGCTTTTGCTGGAGCTCTGCCCAAACTATTTTCACTTGGCCTTTATAATAACAAACCTCCTCACTAAGACCTGTTTTACCTTTAGAGATCGTTGTGCGCGCGTATGAAGAGAAAAAGCGCGGGGAATGTTTTGACCAGTACAGTCGAACCTCTCTAATACGGACACCGTAGGAACAGAGGGAAATGTTCGTAATAGAGAGGTGCCCCGTGTAAAAGAGGTCACCTATGATGACGTTACTTTTAAAAGAGATCTAATCCGCTAAAAATAAAAATATTCAGAACGAATAAACTACAAGTCCAAAGGCTACTGCAAAGCTGCTAACAACATGTATTGAAAACCGTTTTCGAACGATTTTCGGCTGGCCAGACCAGCCTTCTTTAGGGGTCAATTTGATAAAACTTTTATAACTGTATCCCTTGTTTTAGAGTCTGAAAAGAAATGCTACAAAAAATCGAACAAAAAATTATTATGATAAGCGCTTTCTGATGAAATTTGTCTGACCTTCAGGGGTTTCAATAGAAACTGAAGTAGCCAGCAGGATTGAATAGAGTAACCAACTGTACCAACAAGGGGCAAGTATGCTCCCTCAGAAAATTTTAAAATTGCCAGTTCCTAAAAAGTGATTGCCCACGCTCAGGGGACTAAACTGAGTATAAAAGAGCGTGTTTCTAATTCAAGAACTGATTTGGCTTTCAGTCAAATTTTGATTTATTACTGACACAATTAACTCCTACAAGCAATGAACAAACGATATAATTTATGTAACTTACATGTAACAAATCATAATCATTACATAACAAATGATACTGTATGTAATTTAAAAGTTACATACATTTTTACTTGAACAACTTGTATTTTTGTCCATGACATTATTCAAACTAATTGCTTCTTTGGGGGAAAAAAGTAGCCGACTTCTCTGAGAAATGTACCTGACACATTTTCGTCGTTTGTCAGTGCTAATAATGAAACCACTGTTGCTACTTCATATCTCTAATAGAATATATTTTTGTGTATGGGTAAAGCCACCAAGTCAGTGATGGTACCAAAGAATTGACCTAAAATGGCAATATCCTCAAGACGTAGCCTCTTAAACCAGCTGGACAAATAAAGCAACTTACTTTAAGATGTCAAATGAAAAATCCCTGGGGGGTACATGGGTTAGTTTTTGGTGGGTATGCTGGTGAAACAGTATGATAGTTTAATTGGCTAGTTAGCTGGCTTACCATGCAATCCTGGACAAAGGTATCAGCTGATTGTACTTTCATTGCTTATAATCTAACAGCCTCCTCTGCTCTTAATCCTTTTCACGTTTGAAAAACCTGCAAGAATATTATAATAATTAAAAAAATAATAATGACATTTGTGATTTGAGGAACTATTCATTAGTGGAGTGGGGCTAAGTCAAAGTGCTAAGTTACACACATGGTTAAAACTGAACTGATATTAACAACTAAGGGCATGCTTAAATGGGTGAGCCAGCCTGGTTAACCAGGCTGCAGGCTTGCTTTACTGGGCTGGCTCAGTTCATGCCTTGCTTGCCTTCCTCGTAAAAATTTTGTTGTGCTATATGAGGAGGCAGGCTGTGCCAGTTGCTTGAGCAATCAGGACCAGACCCTCTTGCACATTGTTAATCTGAAAACTAAGAAAGGATGATCAATAACTGTCATTTGAGCATTATTACTGTCATATAAAAACCAGCAATGATATGAAACATGACAAAGCTAAAACTGTAGCCCGTTAATTGTTGCTAATGCAAAAAAATCTACCCTCTCTTTCTGAACACCAGCCCTGTAGCTTATTTAATATGAAGAAAGTACCCCCCCCCCCCCCCCCACTACCACCACCTCGTACCCATGCAGGGCTTTCTGTATGTGAAAAGCCCTGGGGATGAGGTTGAGCAGGTCACAGGTTACCCATTTTACTAGTAGTGCGAGGTGGTTATCAAGGGCAAGAAAATTGAAACATGATGATAGGGGGTGACATTTTTTACTTGGCAATATTATGTAAAAAGATACTGCTGATGTTAACATTTCATGCCATTAAGAAAAGGACAAGTAGATTGCAAGGTACCTAGTTTAGGTATTGTGTTGTTCCAAAGAAAGAGCAATATTCATTCCTCTCAGGAAAAGTTTTTAACTTGAGCCTTTGACTCAACCAATAAAGATGAGGCCTCTTTCACAACTTTGTAGGAAAGAGAATGAGGTAAGAATTATCAAGCACTTATTACTGAAACCATCATCCTTCCACCCGGGGGAAAGATGGGGTAACAGCTAGTCACTGAGCAAAACCAAATGGTGTACAGCAGAACGACTTTTATTACTATGCTCAAATGAAATTTTCGTTTCCTACTTAAAGTGAAGCTAATCTGATTTCCGGCCTCGCAGGCTATCCGATAGATAGCGCTATTCAACATTTGAACAACAGGGGCCAGCTAAGGGAAAGAAAAAGTACTTGTCAAGCAAGTTAAATCACTTAACTAGTGTACTCCTCATCCCCTAAAGCAGAAGTAAACTACCCAAGCCCCATGAAAGCCCCCACTTATGGGCGCGATCCATTCAACCAAAATTCCAACCGGTCCGACCGGGAAAAGAGGACCACCTCAAAAGGTGGACCCGTTTTTTCGAAACTTTTCCGGTTGGACTGAGCCGATCCATTGAGTTTTGGACCGAAATTTCCGGAAAGTTTGGTTGAATGGATCGCGCCCTATGCCTACTCCCGGGTGCCTACTGTTTGTCTATAATTGGTGGGTGGATGGGGGATTCCAGTGATAAGTGCAATTCAGTTGTGTAATTTGATATTGTGTAGGATCCTCTACTGGTACGGATCTACACCTGCTTCCACCGCTTTACGGAAATCGGTCAGATTTTTGCATAATAAATATATTTTTAATGATAAAACACACTTTCCAAGTTGAAACCTGGCCAATATCCTGTCTGAAAGACTCGGAAACCCAGGAAGGGGGACTTTAAGGGGTTGAAATGCGAAAAATTTCCCGGGGGAGCCTGCCTTCGCCTTTTGCGCTCGTTTAGAAAATCGGCCAGTATTTATCCTAGATCCGCGCCTGCTCTATACAGCCTACGTCTTCTCTGACTTCTCGGACTACCTCTCTCGTGTTTTAAAATATTGGAGTTTTGAAGCCCACCAGCCTACCCTTCTTATTTATAGGTCAGATTCCTTTTACAATGCATGAATTAGTAAGTAGCTTAAATGAACAGGGGAAACCAAATTCCTAACCAGAAGCCTACTTTAAGTTTCTTTTAGGACCCTCATGATACTTTCGTTCAATTTGGGCGGCGTACACCAACTCCAAAAATTATATCAATTCTTATACTACAAAAGGCTTACCTGTATACAAATACCAACAGCGAGGCAACAGCGACGACGTCGAAAAAGCAAGTATACGAACCATTTGCGGACGACCAGGTCATTGATGTCCCCTGCTGATGACTATTAAATTCAAGGCAATTAGAACATACATGAAAAGTTTTTTGTCATTGAAGTTTGTCTACTTCTCTCTGCCAACATAAATACAGTGCATTTTGAACAGATGTTTGTCAAAACTTTGATTTCACTCGTTATATCAAACAACCTAGCAGCAAGTTTCCTCTCCGGGGGCCGGGGCTTCCGTAGTGACAGCTAGTGACAGTGATTTGCCGCCAAATGTCGCCTGTTTTCACAGACTTCCCGGCAAGCACTGAAACTAATGCACTGGTCAGGGGCAGAGGTCTAGCATCATGTTTTTGATCTCCTGTAGAGGACAAAACAATATATTTCCAGTTAACCCCTTACATCAGTATACATACTGAAATCTGTTCTCTCCACAACAGTAAGCTCGGATGTCAGCATACAGGGCACCACTGGCAGCTGCTATCAGTTGAGTCCATTTTATGAGCTTACCGTAACCCACCTATAACCCATGATATATGAAGAGGTTAAAGTGTTGTAATTCATGTTCTAGGCACTTGTTCTAGGCAATTTCAGAGGGATCAAGCAATTCCAAGTTTCTACAGCCAAACTCCCGCGTATTAAACTACGAAATTTCTTGATTTCAGCTTCGCTTTAATAGTTCCCTGGGCTTCAATATAATAAACTTACTTTCTTTGAACTTAAGCCCAGGCTTAATGGCAGGCAGCTACGCGCGCGCCAGCAATTGATTGCAAGACAGCATGCTTACATAAACCTTTGGAGCTGTTATGAAAGCCGCCGCCGACAAGACGCATCTCAGGCTCAGTAATTTATCTAAAAATGAAATAGGGATCTTTTGGCTACTTCGAAGGAGACATTGATGTCACACACGCGAAATATACACATGATATTCGAATACCTTCGAAGTAGGTTAAAAAAAAAGACACTCCCTGCTTGCGCGGACTAGGTCACTATGGGTATTCAAATAAAACATGCAGGATCTCCAATTAAGTCAGAACTTTGCTCATTTCCGGCGGCTACAAAATGCAGGTCACAGGTAACAAAGGCGGGCTAGAGTACAAGTAAAAAGTAAAAGTGTCTCCCGGTCCTGATCACAATCCGAAATAGAGTTTTAGCTTAAGGGGAAACTGCTTATCTCAGTTATTTATCAATAGAGCAGTGACCTGCACTTGTGACTTTTATTTTGTACCTGCTAGTGGTTTTCCCATTTTCTCTGATGAGTCTGATACATGCATCTTTCATAGTCATCTCTTTACAGGACGGCCCAATTAGTCCCGCTGAAGGGTATAAATTGCTGATTCTGGGCTCATTTAGGGTGTACAGGACAGAAATTCTTTCTTCGCACGTTTGTTTCGCTCTCAGAATTTCAAACGTCTTTCTACAAGTTCTCGCTTCTTCCTGCATAACAGGCCCTTTATGAGCCAACCGAGGCGAACGCAATTGGCACGAAATGCCGTGTTCGCCTCGCTTGGCTCATAAAACGCCAGTTGTGCAGGCTAAAACAAAGGTTTCAGTATCTCAGTAAGTCTTGGATGGCACCATAAGCTACTGCAACTTTGAGCGGGTACAGGGTACAAAGTGTAAAAAGGCTACCAGACTCATCACAAGTAAGTTTAGAATTCATGAGATGCCTGAGAACTCCGTTTTAATTCGTTTGTTTTAATAGCAGAGGCAGAATGCAAAGTACACAGTGGTGACTCAAAAGATTAGATGTGTATATACAAACTTTCATTTGAAAGCAGAAGCTACCACCACATATCTTACTCGACCAAAAGCCAAACAAAAAATGCTTAACTTTATCCAACAGTACTCCTTGTTATTTATCAAATGTGCAAATTTTAAGTACACTGTAAGACCTAAATTTGGGGACTTAAACAAGCACGATGACAACAGAAACAAACCCAACAAATTCTGTTCATGTAAGCCACCTTTCTATGTGATTATTCTAATTTACTATACAGGAGCTGAATTAGTAAGAACAGCTTTCAGGTGATATAGACCTGGGCCGAGTTGTTCGAAGGCCGATTAGCGCTTAACCCGGGGTTAAAATTAACCCGGGCTTCTTCTTCTTATGTTCAAAAGCATTTTCTCGGATAATTTTCTGTGCTATTTTTAGAGCTTGCTATCATCAACTTGTAGACAAAAAGAATTAAAGCTGAAATGCTTTTAAAGCTTTCAAATCTGAATTCAAATCTCGCACTAACCCTGGGTTATCTTAACCCAGTTTTGAACAACTCGGCCCAGGGGCGTGGCCAGCCCAAAGACCTGTAGGCCCAGACCTACAACACTGTACCGCTTGTAATAAATTATGTGTTGTTGGGGCGAGCTACAAACCTTAAGAGATGAAAGTCTTGATGAGGTCAGTGCGTACTAGTCATGCATGCAATTTAACTTTCAGGAGTAGAAATGAAAGTCAGCCAGGCCTACAACAATTCGAAAAGCCGGCTATGCCCCTGTAGACCTCTTGTTTTTTGCTGTCCCCTTTTCACTGCCATCATCGTGCTTGCTAAAGCCCCTCTATGACCAAGACCTGATTTCCCCTTATATTGCTAGTTAATGAAATAAAGAAAATTATCATTACGGATAAAATATCTTGATTTCAAAAACAAATCTTTCTCATAAGAACCACAAAAAGTTCCAGTAAAGAAAGTACACTTTCAAAAGAACCTTATTTTGATACTAGCATTTAGAGCATTAATTTGTTATTGATGTCTTCAATAAAATTTGGAACAATCACCAAACAGTCTAATAAATCTTCAAACACCATAAATTGTGTTGTAAACAATGAACCTCACATTAATTTTATTGTGTGGTTCCAAAAAATATCCTTACCATCCCTACAGAGGGTCATTGAGAATACCCATGGGAGAGGGGGGGGGAGGATCAGGCCATCATTATTAAATTTCAAAGCTAAACTGGAATTTTAGTCGGGGGTGGGTGTGGGGACCAAACTAAAAAAAAGCAAAAATTCTTTTCAGGAGCAGTATGAATATTATTACTCTGGAACAACACTTTGATAAAACTTATCACCCTGGATGCATTATATGTGTACTTAACTGTGATTACACTGTATTTATTATGCGCAGCTGTACATTTAATAGTCCAACGAACTAAACATTCTGAATTAAGAAACTAACACAAGGGCTTTAGAAAAATAAAAATAATTATTGCTCTTATTTATAGTGTGGCTTGGTTGATCGTGGGCGGGCAGATGCAGACCTCCCCCTCTGGGCTGCCGCTTGTAACTGGATCTGATAGGCCATAGGATGAATTTTGAATCCAAATAATCTGTAAACCAAGAAATAGCACTGGCAGTTCAGTTTAAGTTTCAGGTCTAGATTTTAAATCGACCATGGTACTGTAAAACAGTTCATGATAAGCAGATCTTAACTATGGTGGCTTAGTTGCAGAACAACTCAAGTTTTTTCTCTACCTGCCCATGAAGCATCATTCTTAAGGGTGTCTTTTGAGTTATTTAACTATGGTACTACAAAAACCAAAAACAGCAGTGACAGTGGCAGTGGACTTGGTCATTTCAGTTCAATACCATGTAGATGACCCAACAGACACTCTCTCTGAAACAGACACCCTGGTCTCTTGTCTAATAAATGACCTACAAGTTTGTTGTATTACAAGCCCCTCTCTCTAATGCCCCCTGTCTAATAAATGCCCCGCATGACAGTTACTCCAAAATGCTACGAAATAGGTTAGCAAAAAAAATAGGAAAATCATTCAGTTTATTCAATTTCCTGTTGGATTATTAAAACAAAAGTTTGCACGTTACAAGTACATCTTGTTCAACCGACATTGATTTAAATGGTATACGTGGATGGAGCCACTATAGACTGCTATTTATAGACTGTGGTGATATATTCACCAAATTCATAATTAGTTTTGTGGAGTTTGTTATGAGAATAAACGCCTCTCTCTTTTAAACACCTCCTATCTATTTAACACCCTTGCTTGGGCTTCCAAAATCAAACAGACACCCCGGACATCTATTAGATCACTTACAGTACATAAAAGCACCATTTGATAACCATTACTTTTTTGCTCAAGTGTTGAAATGCAGTCAACTAATATAAGGCAATAATACTGTACCTTGGTACAAACTGGTTGGCAGGCCTCTTGGGTCTGTATTCTGGGTGAACCATAAACAACATGTGTGGGAATCCTGTACCGAAATATGCACCATCTGTATGGTGATGCCTTGAGGACTTAGGTGTGTAAACATCCATGCATTTTGGACAGTAAAGCTTTACCATGGCTTCTCCAGGTACATCAGACAACCCTAATACAACGATTAACATGATACCATTACATTGTCTGGGTTCTCAATAAGTGCTGGTCACTGGTTAAAAAACCAGCTATTTTGAGGTCTGAACAGTCTATTATTGGGGGGAAATGGGTCAGTGGGGGAGTGAAAACCTGAAATTGCCTACAGCACTTGATTGCCAAGCTGCCTACTTTTACATCCTAACTGTCTAATTTAAAACTTAAAGGAGCTGTGTCACGAAATTCAGTCAAATTAGGAAATTATAAAATACCCATTCAATTAAGAGAAACATAAAAATAACTGCTTAAAACTTTAAAGGAAGGTTAAAATAACATAACAGAAACAACAGATGCCACGGATGGGCAAAACTGAAGAAGACTGAAACAGACTGAAATTAGGGTTTTTGAAAACTGCTCAGCCCAACAGTTTTTCAAAGTTGATCCCTGCTGCTTGCAACTTCAAAAATAATGCTCAGGAGACATATCTGTTTGTCTTGGATTCCTGATTTTGTCATTTACATGTAATTTCTTTGCTTACTTTCAGTTCCATAGTGATTGAGGGCGAGTAATTTGCAAAATTAAACAAAATGAACTGGACTGCAGTGACACAGTCCCTTTAACATGATACCATTACATTGTCTGGGTTCTCAATAAGTGCTTGTAACCAGCTAAAAAACCAGCTATTATGAGGTCTGAACAGTCTACTATTGGGTGGAAATGGATCAGTGAGGGAGTGAAGCCTGAAATTGCATACAGCACTTTATTGCCAAGCTGGCTACTTTTACATCCTAACTGTCTAATTTAAAACTTAATGAGAACCCTGCATTGTACATAAATCATAGAGTTCCAAATGATTTATAAAGTCATTGTACATCTGTAGCCTTCTTCATTTTTTTTCAACTTACCAATGGGCAAGACTGCCTGATTCTCGCAGTAAACTCGACAACAATGACCAAAATCACCATTCTGGTACTTTTCAAGCTGAAAAAGAAACGTACGAGTAAATAATTTAATGTTGAAAACAGTGGAAACTGTCTTGAGCAGCCACCTTGAGGGAGGCGTTAACAGGCTACAAACTAGAGGGTCATCTGAAAAACAATGGCAGTGAAAATACATGTAAAGACAAAGGCAAGTCCAAAATACAGAGAACTTTGCTGATATTGTTTCAAATAGAATGCAACTATGGGTTTTCTAAATAAAATTAACTTTTGGTCAATTTTTTTCATAAAGGGTGGCTGCTAAAAAGGAGATCAATCATTATTGGCCAATAAAAAGTAATAATTGTTATTACTTCAGGGTTGTCATTAAGAGCTGGGGGCCAGGGATTTTCCCTGGCTACTAAGAGAGTGGCCCCCGGCTACTTTTATTAGAAAATAGAAGAAAAATAGAACCAAAAGAAATCCCAAGCCATTTGATTCCCCACCTACTTGTTGTATTTACCCGGCAACTTGAAATCTTGACAACCCTGTTACTTTTTAGTACCAAAGAAATGCTTGCAGGGAGGTTTATCTATGACACTGGTAACAAAACACTAACCATTTGAGCAAGGCCTCTGTTGGTTAATATGTATCTCGCATGAATCAAACCATACAACATTTCAGCTGCTTGTTCTATCAAGTCACTCTGGTTAGGATTATCCTCCAGTTCATCATCTACAATGAAAAAAGCACAGCCATTAATACAAAAGTCAAGCTAACCCTGTTCCACCTAGCCAGCAGCTTAAACACCTTCACTTTATCTGATGCAATTTTTGTTTCAAGCCTAGGGTACCGTATTTACCCGTGTATAATGCGCGCCCGTGTATAATACGCACCCTAATTTTTGACCACGTTATTCTAAAAAAAAAGATTTCAAGATAAACGCCAAGAATTAAAACTTCCATGTTTCCATTTAATTAACAAGAGCTGGGAGTTCATTAATGACATGTTTACATGTTTACTTACTTACTTACTTACTTAAACTACAAATATCGCATGCACCGAGCACCTATTTACACGCCTTTCTATGTAATAAATGTCAAACGTTTTACAAATCTTGTAACTTGAAGTCCCTATTACCTAGTATACTTAAATTCATAAATAACAGCAATTCATAAACAGTACCGATATTTCTCCTCACAGCTCTACTGGTAGCTTGAGTATCATTACTATATTGCATTCGATTCAAGTAAAATGTTCAGTGTCTTTAAACAAGGCATTCCTAAACAGCGAAACCTTCAAATTCGGACTCAGAGTCTGATTCTAATAGGTTTTCGATGCTTGAATCATCAAGTTCATGAGTGTTCTCGGTTGAATTGTAAACCAGTTCATCTTCTGATCCATCCAAATTGTTTGTGATGCCACACTTCAGAAAAGAGGCAGCGATCATTTCTGATGGAATGGCATTCCACGCTTGCGAAATCCACGAACAGATCAGTTCCTCCGAAGCCTTCTTTTGTCGTCCAGTGGCGGTAAATTCGTGAATTCCGTCAGCCATCCACTGCATCCACTGCTTTCGGACTCCATCTTTAAACGGTTTGTTTAAAGATACATCGAGCGGTTGGAGAAGGGAGGTTAACCCGCCAGGAATAACAGCAAGTTCAGTGTTCTCGCGTTTGAAGGACGCTTTCACAGTATCTGTCACGTGAGCTTCAAACGAGTCGTAAACAAGCAAGCTCTTTCTTCTCCCCAGGCCACCGATCCGTGCACGCCATACTTTTTCGATCCACACTTTCATCTGCTCTGAATCCATCCATCCTTTCTGTTGGGCTGAAACAACGACTCCATGCTTGTTGTTGATCTTAGGGATGGTTTTCCTCTTGAAGATTAACATCGGTTTCAGTTTTGATCCATCGCCGCAGCACGCCAACACAACTGTTACTCGATTCTTCTCATTCCCCGTGGTACGTATTTTGATGGTTTTCTCGCCGGTGTTGTTTACAGTACGATTCGGTGGCATGTCGAAGGTCAATGGAGTTTCGTCCATGTTAGCGATGAGATGCAGTGGGAAGTTGTGTTCTTTACGGCGATCAATGATGTAGCGATGAAATCGGACCATCTTCTCCTCGTAATCATCTGGCAGACGTTGTGCTAATGTTGTTTTCTGTCGAAGTGACAGACCGTTCCTCTTCATGAAGCGCTGACACCAGTGATTGCCAGCTTTGAAACTTCCTTCAGGAATTCCGTACTTCTCGTTCTTGGCTAGTTCGAGGGCTTTCAGTCGCACAATGGATGGCAGAATGGCAAGACCGTTATTTCTTTTCTCGGTAATCCAAGCCAGCAGATCGACCTCCAACTCAGGCCATGCAGCTTTCTTTCCGCGGTTAGCACGCTTCAGTCGAGGCATCTTCTCGAGGTTTTCTTTACTTTTTCGCCAGAGTCTGACATTACTCTCGGAAACACCAAACTCACGCTCGGCAGCACGATTGCCATGTTGCTCTGCAAACTGGATTATTCTTAACTTGTCGGACACAGTGTAACTTTGACGTTTGACAGTGGTAAGTTTCGTAGCCATGATCGCTATAGTGACAATCTCACATGTTGTTTTCCTCGATCAGCTGTTTCTTAAATAGGCATTTTAATTTATTCATGGATCGAAATTGAAAACAGTTCATTGGTAGTTTACTTTACTGCGTTTATTAAACACCAATTACTGCAAAGTTTTTGTCTTCTTTTGTTTTCTTGACCAAACAATGGAATCCGTGTATAATACGCATCATCTTGACCAAACAATGGAATCCGTGTATAATACGCATCGTAAATTTGAAGGTCGATTTCAGGGAAAAAAAGTGCGCATTATACACGGGTAAATACGGTAAACAAAAACAAATTAGATTTTACAAAGTGTTGAAGCTCTCAAACCGTTGTGTGTTTGTTTTCCTTATTCTTCAAAATGTTACACTTCTATTCTTTTTCAAACAGTACTACAATAATAATAAAATGATGATTTTTCAGTTAATGATGCAGGTGGCTTGGAAGAAACAATCAGAGTACTCCTAATAGGAATTTAACCTGTGACCTTCTAGTTACTAGTCCAGATGCTCTACCACAAAGTTACAGGAGACTGGTGGGAGCTAAGGCCATCAAACTAGGTTAAAGCCGCCTGTTTCTTTGACCGAAAAATCATCTTTCTCAGGTTTTCACCAGGCTCAAAATTTACCATCACATCTCTATCATTACCATAGTATTTGTATCAAATGAAATAGAGACAAGTCCTAAACTGTTCCAAGTGTTCAGATCGGGGACCAAAGCAAAATGGAGAATTGAGAACAAAAAGAGGAGAGAATGCAAGGCAGAGAGCCTCTTTGATTTGTTTTCAAAAAGCTCAGACCTCCTGTCCACTTAGAGTCTGCTTTACAATCCCATTCCAGCTCGTCTAATAATTGACAGTTTGTGGTCTTAATCATTTTAAAACTTTTATAATCTTTGCCCAAGGAACAAGTATATCTTTCGAGGATCTTCCTTAATTTTATTGGATAGTCTTCTAAGTCAAAACTGTAAAGTAAGTGTTATTTATGCCCTCATATTTGCCATGCACAGCAAGGCATGAGGGTATTATTACTGAACTATTTGGATGGCACAAAAATTAATTTGTAATTAAGGCTGCAAAACGTGACGCTTACACACTTACACTGTATGTGAATGGTAACTACACAAACACCTGGAAACCCACCTGGCTCCATATCTAGTATCATATCCAACGCCTGCCTGTAATGAGGCACTTGCTCATTTAATCCAGTTAAATTAAACTTGTCTTGAATGTAGTCTTCATCAACCTTTTAACACAAATCATACAACACACATAAGCCAAACACTTCCTATGACTCCAAGACAAAAAAATTAATTATTGGGAATAAACCTAAGTTAAATCAAAATTAACCTGAAATCAAATTTGAGTTGTAATTTTATGCAAAAAGCCAAATTGTGAATGATCAATTAATGTCCCTAATCTATGCATGTGTAATATGAACTCACATGTTAATGTGCCATACTGTCTTGCTATTTTAAAGTAGCAGTGACTAATTCTCCAACCCAGGGTAGATCTTTAATGACAAATGCCCAGCCATGGGAACACACAAACATTTTTGGAATTAGGCATGCGCTCTATTCAAAAACTTAGTATGTATTTCTATAAAAATGGCCTTCTTCCTAATAGTTTCCAGTGTTCTCCTTATCAGGCGGTAACCAGTAAACTTTACCGCTTGAATCAACACTTTTTACCGCCTGCAACCACTTGAAGTTTTTACTAAAATTAAATAAGTTGTTTTGAAAACTACGCAAGTTGTGATCCAAGCCGATCCTAACAAGAAAAGAAAGTAAATATGGAAAAACAAAAAGTATTCACAGCTATTCTCTCTGACTACTGATTGGTTTCTTTCGAAGCACTGTAGGCTAACAATTTTTTCGTGGGCGTCTGTCCCAATTCTAGACTTCTCGACCAGCAGGAAAAGTTTGCGACTTCTGGAACTTATGTTACTAAATTGACCCTTGCAACAAAGGCACGAGCTTTCAATCATAAAATTCTTTGTTTTGAGGTGTTTAAAATACTTTTCGGTCAATTGGTTGACAGAATTCTCGAAAATAAAAGCCTTTAAGAACACGAAGCTCCCTTGCCAGGAGAGTGTGCCTCTGACGCATGTTTTTGGCCTTACCGGTCAAAAATGATCCCTGAGCTAAAATTTAAGGAGAACACTAAGTTTCAATAACATGTTTTTGCTTAACTGTGATGTACATTCATCTGACACTAGAAGTAAGAATTCATTAATTGCCCCACTGCAGACAAACGTAAGGAAATTTTCACTTCTACTCAAGGGCCCAAAATATATAAGTCCCTTAGCTTTGAAATTCAGAATGCCTCTAGTATTGCTTTGTTCAATTTTAAACTTAAGTCATTTTTTCTTAGTACAAGTACACTTCAGTAACTTCTCTTAATACTTGTGTGTAGTTTTTTGTTTCTTTTGTTTTTCTATTTATTTATTTTCTCTCACCTTTTCTTTTTTGTTTTTGCACTTACACATTCAGCCTTTTCTATTTTTATCCTATTTAATGATTATTTTCTATGTTCCAGAGAAATTGTGTGTACTAAGAGTTAAATGTTAACTAGATAAAATTTAAAGGTGGTCCTATTCAAAAGCCAGGCTTCCTTGGGCTCCCTTGCCTCATCATTTTTAAGTTTTATATGCATATTTTGTTTGTATGGCAAAATAAAACAATAAAACAATAATAAAATAACAAAAACTTTGCCATCTCGATCTAACATGTCTTTGCATATCATATCAGCGTTATTAGTCACAAAAAGCAATTTGGGAAGACAAATAGCTTTTTGGCTCAAGTATAATACATAGAATGATCAAATTAACTTGCTGATCATAGAAGGAACTAAAACCATCTGGACAATGCAGGAACAGAGAGGAATTAAAACACAGCAGCTGTGAGTTTTCGGGCCACCATTAAATAAATTAAGTTCCTTCCAAAAATACTTTTAACATGTGACGTCTACCAAAGCTTTTTCTCTAGTGAAAAAACTACAAATATATTTCAAAGAACGCGATTAGAGCGGCATTTACCTCGCAAAAAAACTCATTGCCACGCAGACCACAAAACCAAGAAATCCATGACACTTCTTCGGAACTGCTCATCTTTCTGGATAGGTTTGCTTTAAGACTATGAAGTCTGCCGGCTACGAATGTATGCAAAACGTAAAAAGGATCATAAATGACATAAATAACAAAATTCACTGGCCAAGAAGGCAGTGTGTGTACAATGAAAGTCGGCAGCAAAGGTTAACTGAGGAAGGAGATGTCATAAACCTCAATGCAATATAAAAACAATTTCACCCTTTGATCGTTAAAATAAGCGAGGTGGAAAAGTGATTATCGACGTGCTAGGACCCAAAAAATCTAGAAACAGTAAAATAAATACTTGCATCTCTTTGGTCCTTACCGAAGAAAAACAGATCCTAGATGTGTCTGTCAAGCTCGCAGCTTAGCGCAAAATTCACTTCGGCGAAGAGTAGCGGCTGAGTGGTGGTGAAAATCAACATGGGCCTTCTAACAGGTTCTGCGCGTGACCAGCTTTAGATCCGCTGGAAAATAAATGACAGAATGACGGCTCAAACTTGGTTTGACATAAGAAGCTTTTCCATTGGTTGAATGTTCGTGAAATGTAGCCAATAAAATCCACTGATGCTTTCAATCTGTAACAGCGCAAAGTGAACGCCGGGAAAGATTTCGCGGGAAAAGTGATGAACAGCCAGAATTTAGGTTTCAGCGAGGTTTAAGGTTAGTTTTTAAAAGTGTTTGACCCTTTAAATAGCATTGCTCAATCTCCTTGAAATAGAGGGTGATTCTTGAAGTGTTTGAGAACACTTAGTTGCTTGTAAAACAGGTATTAAAGGCGAATAAGGGCGGCAATATTTGATCGTTTGTAAATGATTTCATGTAAGCTGACACCAAACTGTGAGTCTCTTTACATAAGCCCGGTTGACCAGGCTGGCCCGGTTCCCGAGATCTCGCCTTACCTCTATTAGTTTTAAAGTCCTTTGTACAATTTTTGATGTGTTCATATGAGAGAGCGGGCTGGCTCAGTTCAATTTTGCCATTTGAACACTTCAGCCTGGTTACCGGGATGAAAGCAGGATGAGTTCTGGTGGTCTGGATGGCATTGTCTTGCATTTGCCTGCTGTATTTTCCAAATCGTAAACATTCCATTTAACTGCAGTGATATAGCTCTAAGAGTTGCCAAAGCTATGATAGGCGTGAAAGTTTTGTCATGTTTGCTTTCTTTCTCGAATTTTGCACCAGAACTTCTCATCTCAGAAACCGGGCTGAAATTTCTCATATGAACCCGAGGCAAAATTTGTCCCAGTAACCGGGCTCATGTGAAGAGGCCCAGAATGTCAAGGTTACTAAATTTGTTGGTGCTGTATTTTTATCTTACATGCCAAACTTGAATGGGGTTTCACTTGTTAGCTCTCTTGTACCTGTACCTACCTATCGTATGTCTATTTTACGATCCTTGATGTGAGGCGGGGGAGACACCTACAATACAGTTCATAGAACCCCTCTGACAGCCAAATAACAAGCAGACCATGCCAAAAGACCTTGATGTTTAATTTTCTGTGGGATCATTTACTTGCTATTTCATTTTTAAAAAGTTAATAGAACTGTATCTGACTCTCGCATAGTTGCAAAGACATTTTCAAGGAGCCATCTCTCTTATTGTACAGAAGAGGTAAATCTCTCAAAGACATTTTAATAACAAAATTGAACAGAGAATAAGCTTTTATTTATGGTTGATCATATAATTTTTTCTTTTTGGTTATTTGATATTACTTTTTTGTTACTGAGAGCATGGAACAGGATACAGTGCAGGGGCACCCACTGACATTTTTCTGTGAAACAACTGTTTGAAGAAGCAATTAATGCCTAGAAATTTCTAAAGCTTAAGGAAGGCTAAAATTTTCTGGATAACTGTTCCATTCATCTTAGATGTACATTTGTAGATATTCCTAGATTTTCTATTACCTTACCTTCAATTTTCAGAGGTTGTGTTTTCGACATTTAATTCCAAATATTGCAATAATAATTGTTAAAAAAAAAAGGTCTCCTGAAAATTTTGGTGTAAAGGGCAAAACCACTAGAATCTTATGAAAGTATGGCTACTCCATGTCCTTGAATTTTTTACCAGACCCATCAGGGTAGCTAACAGTCTCAGATAAGACGAACAAACCATTTAAAACTTCTGAGGCAGGCAAATTCCCCTAAGACATCCAAACAGATAAACAGATTTTAGGGCAGCTCCAAATTAACCAAACTGGCTTCTAAAGCATAGAGAAAACCATATGAAACAATTCTGACATCTTTGGAAACATTTGGTCACTGGGTGCCCCTGACACTGTATCTCTGGTAGGGATCCTAAACAATGTTGTTGTTTAGGATGTTTTGTTGGGACAATATTCTTCTCGATATAACTATGAGTGCCAAGGGACTGGCAAAATTTGTTCGCTATAATGAGTGTTGCTATATCAAGGTACTTTAATTTCCATATATTTTCCTATTACTGGGGTAAACAAAATTGTTCATTATACCGAGGTCTTTGTTATATAGAGGTTTGTTACATAGAGGTTCCACTGTATGAACATTTGTTATAAATTGTTTGGAAATTGAGAAAGTACACATTAAAGGGAAAAAGGTAATTTTTTTCAGATTTTGTACCTATGGCAGAGAAACCAGAAGATCTGAACCTTCCAAATGCAGTGATTGCACGTCTTGCAAAAGATGCTGTAAGTGTGAATTTCTGATATCAAATTGCACTAGTTGTATCCATGAAATAAACGTAGTTTATGTTGTCATGTCATTTTGTTGTTATCCAAAGTATATACCACCAACAATAATTTCAACTTTTCTGAATAACCCAGTCATTCTTGGTTTAATTGACTTGTGCCTTATGAGAACATTTGTGGAGTTGAAGAGGTAAAGGGTTTGATTGCCAGGCTTATGTTATTCCCATCTATATTTCAGCTCCCTGAAAATGTTAATATTGCCAAAGAAGCTAGAACTGCGATTGGCAAAGCGGCAAGTGTGTTTGTCCTTTATGCTACATCATGGTATGTGTAAAAAATTGTGGTGTTCAGGGTTATCAGAAAGTTTTGAAGTAGATGGCTGAGTTGTCAAAGTAAGCGGCCAGTCCAGGGATATTTTATTTAAAAAACGCCATCTGTAGAGAAATGCTAAGCAGAGTAGCCGGCTGATACTAAACAAGTAGGCGGCGATTTTCACCAGTAGCGGGCTACTTTTGACAACCCTGGGTGCTGCACTGTTCAAATAAATTTTGAAAATGATGGGTGTAAACTGGTCTGCCTTTTGTGCTGCCTTTCAGCTGTGTAGATATGTGTGGTAGGAACTAGGACAGCACAGTTGGTTATTGTGTGGCCTTCTGTGTGAGAGTTCACAAGTTCAATTCAAAGGATTGACCTCAATTCCTTGTTTAGTTTTCTCTTGTTTTCATGCAACTTAATAGCTTTGAAAACCCCTAAAATAGAGCACTAATGGAGTGCACTATTGGCCTTCGGTATGTTAGTCAGATGACAATGTAAATTAAGAACTCTTTACCTTTCCATTTTACCTTATAGCAGCATACTGCTAGGAAATCGTACCATTTCCAGGTTGTGAAAAATAGACAACAGTTGGGAAAAATCACCACCCTGCTTTTGGCCAGGTATTTTGCTCAGCCATTCCTCTGATTATTTAGTAAAAGATGGCAAAATTAATCACCTAATTCAACAACTTTTTGACAACCCTGGCTGCTATTGACTTATGCATCTCTTCCATAGCAGGCACAGTCACAATACTGCCAAGTCTTTTTCACAGAAGAGAATTCTCCCACTAAGCTCAAGCCATGATGTAGCTCTATTATCTGGAATCTCTTTGTCTCTTTTCAGTTAAATCTTTAATATTTTGTTACTCTGTGTTTTAATTCTTTCATGAAGTGCAAACAATTTTGCACAGAAGCAGAAGAGAAAAACTCTTACAGCAACTGATGTGTTTGAGGCTTTGGAGGAGATGGAATTTAGTCAGTTCATAAAACCTCTCAAGGACAGCCTGGCTTGTGAGTTATGATTCCATTCTTAGCGGTTTATACACACTGCAACTGAACTATGCACTGCATACACTTTGATTCTCTAAGGTAACCTGGGAAGGGGATGCTATTTTGCATCATCACTCCTTATGAAAAGTACCCTGTCATCAAAATGAACCTGATTGAATATATTAAGCAATTAAAGAATAGTGTGGTCCAGGGTTTTCAGTTCTGTCATCACTAGTCACATAATTTGGATATTTCTTTATTATGACCATCTCAGTCACATCAAGATTGTCAAGATGTCATAGCAAAGGCAGCATCTTAAATAATTCAAGATGAATAAATTTATAGTCGTTGTTTATGTTTAAAAAACACTGAATGTTGGTCCAGCCAAACTGAAAGTACAACCTCCTGCTGGTACCAACTGCTAACCAACTCAACTGATTTACAGTATTTAGGAAAGAGCAGAAAGGCAAGAAAGAAGCAGCAGCTGAGACAAAAAGAAAAAAGAGTGACACTGCTAGTGAAACTGAGCCTGAGTCAAAGCGGCAAAAGACGACAGAGGACAAGAAGCAGACAACAGAAGAAAATGATAGGGAAGATGACAGAACAGAGACAGAAAAAAATGGGGAAGAATCATAGCATGAAGTTAGTTTTTAAGCATTATACCAGTTACCCTATGAGCAGAGGTACACTCAGGTGTGGAGAAACCACTGCTTATAGAGTACATACCAGTTAATAGGGCCTGGCAATTTTATCAGACCTAAACTCTGTTAAAAAACTGTTGGAAGGAGGAATTTTCAGGTTTCTGATAAGGAAGTGCTTTTAAATCTGGCACATACTTTGTTTTCATGAGTATTTTATACTATTCAAATGGGTCATTTACAAATAAATGTTTTTCTACTTTTTTGGCTCATGAGGTATCCCTCTGAAGATGCACTTGCAACAAGAAATTGTCTTTGTCCCTCATGACAAGGAGAGGCAGCTGTAGTCACAAGTTAGTTGTTTGCCATGGTAAAAATAGCTAAATTCATCAGCCACTGTTTCACTTGCAACCATGAGCATAATCCCCTGCAAGTTTCATCAGGGAACAAGAGGAAATCAAGCCAAAAGAACTCCCTAGCTTTTCAATTCCCCACTACTAAATATATAAACACCCGGTAACGTGAAATCTTAGTGCAGCCCTGCGTGGAGTCTGTGTAAAGTGTGAAAAAACTGAACTGTACTTTTAGTAATAGTGTTTTTTGCATCCTCTAAAGGGCTACTCAAACTTTAAGACAAGTTTATCCATTGTTTCTTCTGGTTTTGCATGCGCTTAGCTCTATACTGGTTTGCCACAGTGCTAATGAAAACTGGTAGATACTTTATAAGCCACTTGATGGCTTAACAAGTATTGACCACTTTTAATTTCTAAGTTGATCATTTGGTGACCCCCCCAAAAATTTACTTTTCTCTTTACTTTTACATGAAGTAACAAACAACGGCTGTTGTGAAAATGGCTGGTATTTTATTCATCTTAGGTCTGACCATAGGTTCAAAAGTCAGAAATGTTGCTTGCAAACTGAATTCTAAGTCTTATGCATCAAAGTTGCTAACTGGAACTAATACACAAGCATTACAGTACTTGCAATAACTTGCAAACTATTTTTATTTATGAGTTAATTATTCATATTACTCTATGTCATGCCTCGTGCAACACTTAAGGCTGCAGCAGTTTTGCTTAACTTAACAGTTCATCAAATATTGAGGCTATGCTGTTGTGTGGTCCTTATTAAATTGGCTTGATCATCTTTAGTTGTGGCTTTTTTCATCCTGTCCTGAGAATGAGGTGAATTCCAGAGTCTGTTAAGACTGGTTCACTTAACTCACCAATTTCCAAGGCAAAACTGTTAAGAAAACAGATTACATCGTAACTAAACAAGAAAATTCCTCTCAGTGGCTAAAAAACAAGCACTGCTCATTATGGACAAGCTTAAACAGTTGAACCTTTCTTTAGCAGACCCTTTATGCTGGCTTCATTAATGGAATGGCTGTTGTAAGCAGTTCAAAATAAGGTTTTGGAAGTAGAACTCTGTTGTATGTATTTGCACCTATCATAGTGCCTTTCTCAAGTAATATACAACATTTTGTCAGGTGATCTGTGATGTAAATGCCACAAGTACCTCAATATTATTTTAGCAGATGGCAAACTCCTAAAAGACACTGTCACACCTTTCTTCCCTAAAAAGGGAAGACAAGAGTATTTATAAGAAGAGGACTTAGGGAGACCATGCATAGAAATCCAATCACAGGCTGGCTTTAACCATTAACAGAAACTACGGTCTTGAATGTCTGGCCATAAACCAGAACATTTTTGTCTAAGATCATGTGACAGAATGTCAAAATCACTTGAGAAAGGTGTGGCAATTAAATATTGTCGATGGCTTATAAAGCAAACCAGACAATTATAGTGCTGTGTTATTAACTACAGTAGTCAATCCAAGTAATGGCATAACAAGTCTGTTAGAAAAGTACTGTTTAAAGAAGAAGTGAATTATCAGGTTTTTAAACCTGACAATAAACCTGATAATACATGACTGAGAGTTTTTTGAATGGCTTCAAAATCTTTCATAGTTATAGATCAACTCATTCTTGAACTAATATTGTGGGGTTTTTTTGCTCTAAAAAACTGGACGTCAAGTTTAGCCGTATCTTTATCAGATATAAAAACACTCATTAAACATTAATTTCTATTGTTTTTTCTTTATGAATTATAAATGAGTTTTTGAATAAAAATATAACAATTCAAGCTTTGTGTAGTTTTTCTTATTTGCATCAATCAAAGATCAAAACAAGAAGGTCACACTTACGTTGCTTCTTCAAATGGCCCTGAAAGTGAAGAAACAGAATTGTTAACTTGGCTTATTACACCCTAGTCTTCTGCCACCTTGTGAAGGGGTATGCTGGGATGGATCCCTTAAAGGATGTGGCACTTTTTTAGCCACTGTTCGTGTACAAACCTGCGTAAAGATTATGAGTTTTGACCGGACACTCTCATTGATGGGAAACTCAAGTATATGTTCTCCAACCAGTCACTGACAATTTTTCCTTCGTTTAATAATAATATTGACATTAATTTTTTTAGTCTACAATTTTAATCAGAATAACATGGAAAAGAAGCCCCCTTTCCCCCTGAATCTGAGGATGAAGCTGCAAGAACGTCAAAATGCACCATCCTTGACTGTTTTTTTATGAGTGGGTCTTTGATTGTTTTCTGTCATTTTTGTCCAAGATTGCGATCACATGAATCTAGCCTCTCAGAGTTCTGGCAAAATGTTTAACTTGCAATCATTGAGTAAAATTTTCTTTTACATAATTTTTGTCTTTTTGAAATCAACTCAGCTACAAGGTAGGGTTGGTAAAGAATTTATAATGAGATTAAATATACTTATTTAAATTAGTTAATGACGAGGAGTCAGCTGCTCAGTAGTTAGCTTGGCATTAGTGTGGCGTTTGCTTTTGTTAGTGTTTTATTGGCGAGCTGGCAGTTATCCAATGTTCCAGCGTTTTTGCCACGGGTTTGCGTTACTGTACTAGGCCCGTTGCGGGGCAATTTCAAGTGCCCTTGGGTCAGCGACTTACTGTTGCAATTTATGTTTGCGCATTTACTTGCGCTTGTAGCAGTGCATAGTGTTCGGGGCTTCTTGCTCATCGTGCTCAGTTTTAGTGTGTTTTTTTTCCCCTTCCTCCTCACCCCTTATTATTATTAGTAGTAGTGTTATAGTCGTTATTTCTCCACTGAACTCTCGGTTCAGTGTGATGGGTGCTTGGGCTGGGGCTGGGTATGGTGGGCGGGGCTTGTAGTAGGGCAGGCTTTGGGGTTCTTTCTACCTGAGTTAAGGGTTGGTGGCTCCAGCCCCCAGGTTCCTATGCACCCGACCTCCCTGTGAGACTCGGGCGTTAATTTGTCATAAAATTAATATCAGGGTCAGTGTTAGACAGACTGGCAGGCAACCTGGGGGCTATCTCTCCAAATGAACCCAATTGGGTATGATTTTATCTGATGAAACTTGTGATGTAGGGGAGTCCAAATCTAGATATCAAGCATTTCCTATAGAATGGGATGTAAGATCTCCATGCAAAAGTTCAAAAACAGTGTCACTGACATAAAAACTGGAAAACAATGAAATTTGCATTATTGGGAATCCCCCTATATGCAAAATCATACTAAAATAGGCTGCATACCTGGGACCTGGGTAATTGAGGACTACTTTCAAGAACTTCCACTCTCCTTATTTCTTGATACAGTACGTGTGACAAAACAAAGTTTAGTTCAAATTTATGGGGATATAAACCTATGCTTACTTTGCATTTGTCCTGGTCCAAAAAATCCCAAATCTCCTTCATTTTTGGCACTGCTGCAATCACTTTCAGTGGTCGCCAGTTCTTGAAGGGTAGCCTTACCTGACAAAATATCCTTCTGGTAACCTGCAAGATAGAGAGAATTTGTTACACGACATCCAATCAGATGCAAACAGATGATAAAAGGGTAACTTCAGCTTTTTCTTACTGTGCAAGTGCTGTATAAAAATTTTTACTGATATGTTTATGTAAATATTATTTGGATATGCCAGAAATGAATGATGCATATTGTGGAGATACATGGAGAGATGGTTAGTTCCTCAGAATACTCTTTTTTTATCTCACAATTACCATGATAATTTCAAAGGTGGCAAATGGGACCTAGAAAAACTGAGGTCTCAGATACTTTTAACTGATCTGAAAATATTGTGATGTAGCGTCATGATGTCTTGCTTTGGGTGTATCTCTCTTGAATTTGAGTATCAAACCTCTTGCCATAAATATAGACATTTCACACATTTTTCAAACAGGCTCTTGGCACCTCAGATTTCCCCATTCCCCACCCCTAACTTCTCAGTATGTATCTGCTATGATATGACTTTACTGCCAAGTCAATTGCCAAGTCAATGGACATTAATGGGTCTTTTTCATACCAATTTAATTCCGTTTTTTTAAGGAAAATTAGAGTCACAATGAATCAAGGATTCATCAGCTTTTTCAATGCAATAACTGAAGGTTTTACACCTTTTAAAAACTGGACTGGCAGTTCCTGGGGTTAAGAACATGGTTAGAGGGGTTAGTTATCTGGGGCTGATGTTGTTCTTTTTTGTTTATGGACCAAGACAAGGTCAAGGTCAATTAAATCACAAAAAGATAGAAAAAGGCCAAACTCCAGTGTTTTGACTAAACAAGCTTAGTCAACAAAGGATTTATTATAAGGAAATGATTGATGATTTATTTTTTTTCTCTTATTGAACCAATGTGGAAAATCCCGCCAATCAGGACACAGGATCCATATGACAAAATCTATTAAAAGGGCAGAGATCTTTGGTAAACTTTAATTGGATGATGACATATTACTGAGGTTTTTTTCTTTCATTACAGAGCAATTTTCTGGGAAGAAGTCAACTTTTCTGATTGCACATCCTTCCAACAACCAATCGGAAATGAAAACGTTCGAATATCATAACGACAGCTAACAAATTAAGTGTCAGAACTTTATTCTTTCTCTATACAATGAAACAGTAATACATTAAAATTCAGTGTTTCGAAGGGGCTGCATATTTTTTGTATAAATCCTCATGTGCCTCTCCACTTTATCATCTCTGCAAGATGTGTGCTCTAAAAACTTTAACAGAAGCGTAAAAAGTTCAAAAAACCCTTGGAAGGGGATATTTGATACAGAAACCCCTCTCACAGGAGGGGCGGCCGTTTATTTGGAATAACAAGACGGTAGTTCATTTTCTTCGTATAATATTGATGCCGAGATCAACGACGCACCGATAGCTCAAACGAAAAACTCGCAATTTATTCTATAATACCTTTAATTATTTCTAAAGCCTCATCTTTACTGCGAGTTATCTTATCTTGCTTCCAAGAGGAAGGTCTCCGCGACTGGTTATGTTTGACAAGCAGGTGAGAAGCTCTAACTCGCTGACTTGACTCTGTTGGCTTCTCCCACTGACTCGTATTCGTTTCTCTGTTAAAGTAGTAAGTCTTTCCGGTGGACTTGGACGTCCTTTTTTCCCATCCAGCTGGTAGTCCACTCATTTTAAGATGTCTCGAAACAGAAGTTCTTCTCCACGCTTCGCTTTTGGAACCGTTGGCATACACTTCATGTGAGAATGCCATATAACCGTAAGAGCTTAGTAGCCGAGCAATTCTCAATTTCAATGACCGCTGGATTCTGCACGCTGGCTCTGAAAGTTCGTAATGGCGACGATTCTGTCAGTTTGTGCGGCTTCGGCTTGCATGGAGTAGAGTTTTCACCTCGCGTGTTAGCTTTGGTAAATTTGTGTTAAACTGGTGTAAAGATAGTGTAGTTGCAGGTGAACCCTGTGGATTTAGAATGCCAGTAACATCCAGGAATCTGATCATAGTGAGTATAATTATTTTAACTTTTCATATTTGTCAACAAAACTGCATGCTATGCATTCGGGACATACAATCAGAGTTAAGCTTATAAAATATAACGCTTTTATTTAGTTAATTCCATCAGTATATTATTATTAGTCTTGTCTGGTCCCTGTTTACACCAATCAGGCCTGGTTTAACCCGCGAAATTACAAGCTTCTTTTAAAGGGGACATGAGTGCACACTTGGAAAAGGTTATGTTACTGATATCATTAATGGCTTAAATAGCCCCTTGCCGCCCTAGGGATGCAAGCTCAAGCCTAAGCATAAACATAAGAGTAAGCATAACACAAGAATAAGCTTGAGCATAAGAATCTTATGTGCTAGAAGCAAGGATGGCTGTAACATAAGTGCATAAATGCATAAAGCATAAATGCAAGATGAACACTGGCTTTTGATATTCTTTTGTTGATGCTTATGCTCAGGGCGTAACTAATCGATATTTACGATACTCGAAAGAAATTGAACGTAATCGATCGTAATCGATACTAATCAATCGATTAATGTCGGAAATCGATAGAAATCGATCACTCGTGTCTTTGTGATTTTCGATTTTGATCGATTTCTGTAATTAGCTATCGATTTTATCAATTTGTTCGACAATGATCGAAAAGAAAATAGACGAAGATTAGTCGCGCTCCGAAGCCACCATCCGTGTCTCCCAATAAGCGCTCGAACAATACCCTTCTAAATTCTTGGAGAACGGACGACAGTTTGCCAATTTCTACATTAGTGACTCCAGTTATTTACCACGATTCTGACGATTCTAGAGAACAAATTTACAGCAGTGATCCTGGTAAAAAAAAAAAAAAAAAAGAAAAGTAGCTGCCATTGGAGAAAGAAGTAACATCATCTTTATCAACAAAGCGGATTCGAAGGTAAGCTCGAAGGTAGGTGTTACGCAGTGTTATGATAAGATCAGATCACGTTTTTGATTTTCGATTTCCATAGATGGGACAAAAAATTTGTGATTATCGATTTTAATCGATTAAATTGACTAATCAATCAACAAATATCGAGTACTATCGAGTATTATCGATTAATCGATTACATTTTCGATGATCGATTTCTATCGATTAGTTACGTCCTGTTATGCTTGTCAAGGCCATCCTCACTAGGACATAAGCTCCAAATTCACACAGTAACTTGTTCTCTTTCTTTGCGATTTCGCAAAGATAGATGGCTAATATCTGGGATTTTATAGAATTCATTTGCGTTTGTTTCTTTCAGGAAGAAGAAGATCTTCCCTATGAAGAGGAAATAATTCGCAGCCCCTATTCTGTTAAGTTTTGGATGAGATACATAGAACACAAAGCTAAAAAAGGATCCAACACAGCCCTGAATCTTCTCTATGAACGTGCTCTGAAAGAGCTTCCTGGAAGGTATATGCACAGTATGTGTACATCACTAAAAGAAGAAAAGAAGTGATTATGTCACAGAGACCTACTTTTTGAAAATTTGTGATCTGTTGGGAAAAACAGAAAGAACAACTGAGAAGATGAAAAAGTCTCTTTAGGTCAAAAGTCAGCATCAGCTCTGATGACTCCTTACTAAACCATCAAACTAAGGACATTTCCAATTTGCCCCAAGCCTCTGTTTCAAAGTGAGGCTAATTTTAAAGCCATTGATTTGAAAATGATGTTTTATTCTCATCTTCAAATAAAACTCATTTTCACAAGAAACGTGTTGCACTTAACCTGGTGTTGAAAGCGAGATACTTTGGAACTTGGAAATGGCATATTATTGTTGGCTTGGACATTATGTTTAGGGTTTTTCGATCAAAGCATAACCATGGTAAAAGAGACGTTCAAAGCTGTTGCCATTTTCAGAGTTCAAAACAAAGACTGAGAAAAATCTTGGGTCACTCCACTGAGCCTAGCTGTATGGAGAGTTTTTTGGAGATTTAGATAATTTCCTACCAGATGTCGTTACATTCAGTACATCTAGGATCAGCAATGTTGAAAGCACATTGTATCCCATGCAATAAGCGACAGTAAATAAAAAAGTAGCATTTTTCCAGCTAAGTGGAGGTTAAAACTTACTTAAGTAACTTTGTCTGCATTTTATTTCTTTTTCAGTTACAAACTTTGGTATCTTTATCTCAGAGAGAGAAGACGACAAGTAAGGGGAAGGTAGGTATTTTCTTATGTAAAAAAAAAAAACAGAGATTATATCTTCTTGTGAATGTCTTCTTTTACTGTAATGTGTGTTTGTGAATCAAGTGTATGGACTTCTTTTTTCAGGCCTATTACAGACCCCACATATGAGGATATAAACAATGCCTTTGAGAGATCACTTGTTTTTATGCACAAAGTAAGTATACTAAAGGGTCTAACTAATTTGTAATTCATAATAAATCATTACAACAGCAAATACAGAGTTTACACAGAGTCTTGAGTTCTTGAAAAAGTCTTGAAATTTGCCCAGCAATTTTCCAGACTTGGAAAAAGACTGGAAAATAGAGATAAAGTTTGGAAAAAAATGGTAAAAAGTCTTGAGTTTTTTTTTTTTTTTCAAAGCTACAACAAGTTCTTTATAAGTGAATTTGATTTTGTTTTGGTAAAATCTTATTCAATATTGCCTGTTTGTTTGCAGTGCACCATGAAAAAAGCTTTGTTCCTACATTTTTGTAAGATCTCTATTGATCACCTATTTGATAACCTTGAGTCTGGAAATGAATTATTGTTTTGGAAAAAAGTCTGGAAAAAGTCTTGTAGTTTGGATCTAAAATTCGGTATGAACCCTGCAAAAAGTAACTTCAGAGAGACATGTTGTGTGCATCATTTGACTCTATGATGACATTTATTAATCAATGTCTTAGTGGTTTGTTAAGTCCATAAGAAAAAGTTGGGGCAGGGAGGGGGATCTATATGTACCCATCACACACCTCCTCAAGGCTGTGCTCAGAGGAAAATTTCAGGGAGAGTAATTTATTTGAGAGTTTTTATTTGTAGTCATGATTTTTAAGGCCAAGCTGCATGGTTTGCTTGACATGGTTCCTAGCTGAATGTGAGAACAGACATGGACTTTTTCGTTTTTGGAAGAAGATGCGTTCCAAATTGTCTCTCTCTAGCTCAACCAAAAGTTTTGTGTTTTGTTTAGGCTCAATGCTTTTATTTGGACACAACCAGTTTTAATGACTATGGTTTATAACATGGAAAGAGGACAACATATGAATTCAGGTCAATTTGTGGCTTCTGGGATTAAGTTTTGGAGGATTTATACAGCTTTTTGTACAAAACACTGTAAATTTTCAGAAATGTTGCCCTCCTGTGAAGATTACACTAAAGGTGAGGTTACAGTCTACATTTCTCTCCTTCATTCCTTTTTTTGCTGCAGAAAGAAAAGGCATGTATAATTTAGGTAGCTTCTCTGTGTTTTGGATGGTGTAATCACCAAAATGTAATACAAAAGACTGGAGACAGTGTTAAGTATTCATAACACAGCACAATACCTAACCAAACATAGTTTCTGCAACACCAAGAAATGCCATACTTAAGCCACCTAATTTGACTGACTGGGTGAATGTTTGTTTTTATCAGATGCCAAGAATCTGGATAGACTACTGCCAGTTCTTAGTTGATCAGTGTAAAGTGACGAGAACAAGGCGGACTTTTGATCGAGCTTTGAGAGCACTTCCTATAACCCAGCATCGTCGTATTTGGCCTCTTTATCTCAAGTTTGTGCGAAAGTATCATATTCCGGAGACTGCTGTCAGAGTGTACAGGAGGTACTTAAAGGTGAGTCAATGGAGACCTTTGGGACTCCTTGTCCATTTATGTGGCTAAATATCATTTAGGCAAAGTTAAACTCGAGGGAGTTGGCCAGCGGTCTCCTTCCACTCCAGTGCGTGACCTACGGCCGGGGTGGCCCTTGGGGAATTGCAGGGCCCCTTGTGTGCTCTTTTGCTAGTGTTGCCTTGCATTGTAGCTTTGCTTGCTGATTATAGCGAATCTTTTTTTGTCTTCCTGCAAATCATTGTGGATTCTTACTCTTTCTTCTCCCTCCCTGCTGGGTGGTTTTACTTCATGTACATTTTGGAGAGATGTCTGCCTTATAGAGAGTCAACTAAAAGAAGTTTAGAAAGTTAGGGACTTAACAGTCTCTAGGTGCCCATTTTGGCATGCTGTCCATTTTAACCCTTTTAGTCCAAAAGTGACCAACATCAATTTTCTCGTAACAATGTCAACACACAATCAAGAGGAAAGGATGTGAGAATTAATGAAATAATCACCTAAAGAGAAAATCCTTTGATCTTCTACCAAATTCTCTCAACTTATTCTTTATGGTAATGTATAGAGATCAGTTTGGAGAATTTTGTATGTGAATATTGGGACTTAGAGGGTTAACAAGGTTCCACTGGCTGTTGAAAGTGGCTTAAGCTAGTCCCTTACGTTTTGGTGATAAAATTAGGATACCTTAGGGTTGTTTACCCTGATCTTAATTTGCCCAGGTATGCAATAACACCATGCATTTTGAGTACTAGTCAGTACACTAATCTGCTGCTATTATTTTTGTGTCCTTAATGAGAAATGTTGAGTAATTTGTGTTGTCACTTAATTAGTTTTTAAATATGTCTTAAGTCCAGTGTATATGTTGTGGTTCAATTTTATCCTTCCGGTCAATTTTATTTTCCTTTTTTTTAGTATGGTGATCTGTCAAAATGCGGTTGAAACAAAGGGAAATAAAAGTCTGAGCCAGAGATGAAATAATTGAAACACAATATAATTAAAATTATGTATGCTTTATGATCTAGCTGGTTTTTAGAACCATTGATGTGTCTTGTTGCAGCAAACAGACTGGTACTTTAGTTACTGGTGATAATGTCAAATGAAATCATTGCAGCTGCTGTAACCCAGTTCATCCAACTTAAATTGTAATTACCTGTTTTAATTCTTAACATTTTTGTGACAGTTGGAACCAGAGAACACAGAAGATTATATTGATTATCTCAAATCTGTGGGCTGGCTGGATGAAGCAGCCACCCGACTTGCCTTCATCGTTAATAAGGTACATTCATCTGCTGGGAATGCTGTCAACTTTTTCTTACTGTTAATGATTTAAAGATTTTACCAAAAAGTACCATTTGAAGCTAGTCCAGCTATTTTCTTGTCACTTTCTGACCCAAAAGAACCACACAGCCCAAATCTCCTTCCAGGTTTGCCCATTTTCCCCTAACATTGGATATTGATTACCATTGCCCCCTTATTTCCCATCCCACCTCTAAGAAAGTTCTTGCTTCAGTCTGGAATTTTTTAACCAAACAAATATCGTAGAGCTTAAAAATTCAACCAAAGTGAAGGTTGATGTATGGCCTAATAATTGTGGAAGGCAACTGCCAAAAGTAACGGTTACAATCAAAGATATAGGGAAAACAGAGCAATAAATACTATGCGTGGCACGTGGCGTATGGTGCACATGCGCTTCATAACGCTAAGTAAGTGGTGTTTAAAACATGTCAATTTTGTGACAAAAACAATAATCAAATTGGGGCAGTGTTTAGTAGAAATTTCTTCTGTTTCTGCAAACCGAGAGTAGCTCATTTCTGTTGTTCAGGGTAGACATATCTGGTTTACAAATTATAAAGTATTTCTCCAACAAGCACAAATTACATTTCTTGGTGATGTTTGTGTACGATTTTGCTTGCTTTGCTTTGCACCATTTAATGGTATATTTCACGTTCTTATCTAGTTTCAAGTTCCAAATATATTTGCTGAGTTCCATTGCATGCTTGTAATCTTCGTTCTTGAATGAGCACATGTGGTTTCTAGTTGAACCATTGAGCACTCTTATAGTTGACTAGGACATCACTCTGGTACTTTGTTATGATATTTGTTATGAATAATTTGAGCTGCATACACAAGGGTTTATTTAGTGATGGCTGAGAGCCTGGATGTTTGAGAATATAAATGTACAGTTTATTGAGTGAGGGGTCAATTTAATAAATAAAACTTTTACAATATTGTGATTTAAAAGTGTAGCCATTGTGTTGAAGTCTGAAAACAATAGCTACAGTTGCAAATTACACTTGTAAAAGTTTTATTAAATTAACCAGACATTACACTCTCACCAGGACTGAAGGAATACAACATGCTCATAGTGTCCTTTTTGCATGGTACTCTCTTGCACTTGGCATTTATTAATTTACTTTTTTTTCAGGAAAAATTTGTATCCAAGGAAGGAAAATCAAATCATAAGGTATATCTAACATCGTAACCTTTTAATACTTAAACTTGGATATTTGATAGTTATAAAGCTGCAG
>NC_133205.1:29292321-29297321 GCF_958299795.1 Porites lutea
CTACAATTAGATGAAATTTCTTAGTTTCTGCAAACAAAGGAGACGAATTTTGGTGGAAGAAAAACATTAAAATTTTATAGCGGCGGTGAGAAAATGAGAAATGCTAGCGGCCACAAAGGTGAAAATAAGCGCTAGCGAAAAAAGTGAACAGAAACACATATAACATTTCCTCCCAAAAATGTTTAACTAGGAAGTTTAAGTTGTAGTCATGCAAAACAACGGCAAAGAAATGTACAAATGTGTGTTGCACGTGCAAAGTTGTTTTTTGCTAACTAGAGTCAGTATTGATTTTTTTGCCGTTCTCGTTGCCGTCACCGTTTCAATGTTTTTTTGTTGTTGTTGTTTTGAATAAAATTAAGTATATTAGCGAGAGCTTCGCTTTTAGCCCTGGCTTAATTTATATATTATTTTGTTGTGCTGTATAACAACAGTATATTTTTGAATTAAAGGAAAGTTACTTGACTTGAACAGTGCGGGATCGCTTAGAACCAGTTTGAAGGGAACAGTTTCCAACGTCACTTATCTTTTTACTTACCTTCTTAGGGTGGCAAAAAACTTGAACGTGCCAGGGATCTCTTTGAACAAGTTCTCGAAGGCTGTCCTGCTAAATTCGCGAAATGTGAGAGATTCTGTTGCTCTTTTAACCCTGTTCTGTGCTGTAGAAATCAAAGGCGAAAATCTGGATTTTCACCAAATGATGTGTTATTTTTCAGCTTTCTACTTGATGTATGCCAAGCTTGAAGAGGACCACGGCTTGGCTCGACATGCAATGGCGATATACGAGAGAGCAACGAAAGCCGTGTTACCAGAGGAACAGTTTGAAGTAAGATTCCTTGTTCACAAGAAATATGCCACTATTAATGCTAACTTTGTGGCAAAAAAATAATAACTAACCTTTCAGGGTTTTTTTTTTAATAATATGAGGATGGATCTGATTTCAAGTTTCTCTCATCTTTTAGCTATGATGACACATATGTCTAGAGTAATATCTCGACAAGGGTAAGGGGGCGGGCAGAAAAATTAAAGGTCTTAACCCCTGATTTCAAAACCTACTGTGGTCGAGTTCTCGCGTCAAATACCGTAAAATTCCGAAAATAAGCCCCTCCATGTATAGGCCCCTCCAAATATAAGCCCCCCAAACTCGTAACGCAAAAAACCCTCCGTTAAATCGCCCCTCCAAATATAAGCCCCCCGGGGGCTTGTACTTGGAAATTGCTCTCAAATTCTAAGGAAAACAAAGCAAAAACGGTAAATTTCCTTCCAACTATAAGGCTAGCCCAATTGATTTTAAGCCCCTCAAAAAGGGCCTTTGAAAAATATAAGCCCCCGGGGGATTATTTCGGAATTTTACGGTATTTGTGTTCTTTGTTTTGTAATCTAAGTTCTACAGGCAGGTTCTTTGTTTTCGATTACCAATCTATTTAGCCTTTCTTTCAAAGTAAACTGCTCTCTTGAAAGCTCCAAAGTAATTGTAACTCAAATGTGTTTCTTTCTCCATAGATGTTCAACTTGTACATTAAACAAGCTGCAGAGATATTTGGCGTGACACATACGCGAGAAATCTACGAGAAAGCCATTGAAGTGCTCCCAGATGAGCAGGCCAGGTAAGGTGTTGTATACAGAAGCTTATAGATAAAAACTTAACTTACGGTTGTTTCACCACTCATCGTTCATAGCAGCTGTCCCTAAGTGGACTCCACTGTTGGGCGGACACGTCTCGGTTGTAAGGCGAACAGCATTAGAGATTTAGAATTGCGTTGACAGCAAACGGCAAACGTCAAATTGTACAACGTGACCAACTTTTTCCTTCACTTGGTAGAGAGGTTAAGCTTCACGTTTAAGTCAAACGGCAAACGCGAATTTGTACCACGTGACCAAGTTTCCTCTTTACTTGTCGTTTACTGTTCATTATTTCTACACATAAATTAGTAGCTTCAAGCAATTTTTATCCATAAGAATTGTTATGAACCGTTTATATCTGCTCATTTTCTATCTTGAGAAATTCCCAACTTGAATCTGACTTTTGCCGTTTGCCGTGTACGTGACGCTTAAACTCTCTATTATTTCTACACGAGAAAAAATTGTCTCCTGTTGTGTTCATCCGTAAGAATTAATTTGGACAGCTTTTATCTGCTCATTTCCTAATTTGAGAAATTGTCGACTTGCATCTCACGTTTGCCGTTTGTCGTTCATCTCTCTAATGGCTGATACCCGACCTTATTTCTCACTTTCCTCTACCTAAACTGCTTTAAATGCCTGAACATCACTCTAAAGTGGACAGCAGACTCCCACCACAGAGAAAGCTTCTAATAGAATTGTGAAGCTTATGTAGCTGGTGGATTATTATGCCTGCACTGTACTTTTCAAGTAGTTATAATAACTCCTTTAGTGGGGCTAATTTAACTCCTTACAGTGGAGTTATTTTTTGGGGAGTTATTCTTGGTTTGCAACCACGTGACATGGCGGCCTTGTTGGGGGTCAAACAAAAGAATATTTCCTCGAAGAATTTACATGAAAATAGAGTTTAGTTCCCAGAGGAGAGAAATGCTTTTGTTCTTGACCACCAACATGGCTGCCGTGACGTCACGTGCAAACCAGCAATTTTAACTCCAAAAAGGGGTTTGAAGAACTCTTTTTCAGGAGTAAAAGTGACCCCAGATATTGAGGAGTTAAAATAACCCCCCAAAAAGAGTTATCCTGTACCTAAAATTTTTACTCCACTTTCAGAGTTAAATTAACTCCAAAAAGAGTGAAAACAACCCATGTAAGGAGTAAAAGTAACCCCATTTCGGAGTTATTTTAACTCCAGACTGGGAGTACAAAAAAACTCTTTTTCAAGAGTAAAAATGCCCCAAATTCGGAGTTAAATTAGGAGTTAAAATAACCCCCAATAAGGGGTTATCCTGCACCTAAAATTTTTTACTACATTTTTGGAGTTATAGTAACTCCATAAAAATTACGGTGCATGGGGGTTTTTTTTGGCTTTGGAGCCGTCATGAAGAAAAATTGGACTTGTTCCTGATCTTTTCGCGGCTGCGCTGCCAAAAAGAACACGGCACTCGTCCGCTTATCCTGCCAACTACACAGACTATAAATTGAGTTATTATTGAGTCAGCGGATATTGGCTAGAAAAAAGTGATATTTCATATAGTTTGCAAGTAGGCTTACTTATGCGAATTTTCCTCAAACTCTCACAAGTGAGCCCGCTCGCAGGCTATATTTCATATTGAGCTAACATTCTATCATGGAGCCATTATGGTGTGCAGCTGATTTAGCTGTTGTCCATGGTAAAGGGCGATTGCTCGCTTCACAGCAGTGAGAGGTTTATCTTACAATGAACAATTTAATCAGCAGAGCGTTGTGTATATACGTACCATTTTTGTTTTTTGTGTTATATCTTTACAGGGAAATGTGCGTCCGATTCGCTGACCTTGAGCGTAAATTAGGGGAAATTGACCGTGCAAGGGCTATTTACATGCACGCTTCACAGCTGGCTGATCCACGGGTTTGTATACATATTTCGTTCCTTTTCAAAAGTCAGTTCGTTTTCTAATCTTTTTGTCTTTTTTACAGACCACTCCAACGTTCTGGAAAGTGTGGCATGACTTCGAGGTTCGGCACGGAAACGAGGATACATTCCGTGAAATGCTGCGAATCAAAAGGAGCGTCCAGGCACAGTTCAACACGCAGGTCAGAATCTTATTCAGTCAGGTCAAGCCTATTGTGCTGAGTCTCAGTGGCATATTATTTAGCGCACTGTGTTTAAACCCGTCCCCGTTTGTTCAACATATGGATAACGCTACACAGTAATTTTCAAGGAGTTATAATAACTCCTCTAGTGGGGCTAATTTAACTCCTTACAGTGGAGTTATTTTTTGGGGAATTATTTTAACTCCAAAAAGGAGTTTAAAGAACTCTTTTTTAGGAGTAAAAGTGACCCCAGATATTGAGGAGTTAAAATAACCCTAAAAATAGAGTTATCCTGTACCTAAAATTTTTACTCCACTTTCAGTGTTAAATTAACTCCAAAAAGAGTAAATACAACCCATGTAAGGGGTAAAAGTAACCCCATTTCGGAGTTATTTAAATTTTTACTCTATTTTTGGAGTTATAATAACTCCCTGAAAATTACGGTGTATCCACCCAATACAGAAAAAGGAAAAGTATTAGAGAAACCAATTCCGCTATCGACTTGATAGCGCTATCCACCTTTTTAATCAACTGGCGCATGCCAAAGGTCTGAGCTCAAGGCCTTGTCATTCCTTGTTCACACTAGCGACTTAACGAAATAAAAATGCCGTCTCCTTTCTCTCATTTTGCCATATCTGCCAATCGAGACCCAGTTTGTAAGCTAATATACTTTACTAGTGTTCGTGAGCTACATTTATTCGTGTAAACGCAATAATAGACGCCCCGGGTTTTCCACGCCTAGAGCCTTTGACTAACATGACTATTCATATTTTAGGTTAATTTCATGTCAGCACAAATGTTGGCGGCAGCCGCTAGCAAGACTGTCGGAGCAAGTAAGATTCTGATGTAATATTTATGACGATGATGACATACAGTGAAAGCCCACATAAAAGAACCTAGAATTTCCGTGGTCAGGCTGAACAGGTTCTTATATTATAGGGTAGTTTTTCACAATTCAGGCTGATTAGGTTCTTAATAGGTTCCTATTTTTCAGAGGTTGTCATAGTGTAACCATTGGCAGAAATGTTGTACTACTAATACATAATGGTTTATGGAAAACAGATTGCTAGCGAAAATCCAAACAGACGTAAATCAAAGAAAGCATATACGTAATAACTTTCTGTCAGAAGTTTCTCACACAATTAAAATCCTGAATTTTAACCATCAAAATTGGAGTGATGTGTTTGTACAAGAACGTATTTTTCTTTTCCAGACTGAACAGGGTCTTATATTTTTGCGTATTTAAATGCCAAATTTCAGCCTGTAGGTTCTTATATGTGGGCTGTTACTGTAATAACAAAGATAATGAA
>NC_133205.1:29302321-29379821 GCF_958299795.1 Porites lutea
TGTGAAGGACAACTTCGCGAAACGCGTCTCGGAAATTCTTGTTGTAGAATGCATAAATCAGAGGGTTATACACCGACGCAGACAATCCAATCCAAAATGTGATTATTTCAGCTCTTGAAACGGAATTATAACGTTCCTTCATTAAAATAGAGTGCTTTGATATGATTGAAAACGGTGACCAACTGAGGAAAAACGCAATAACAACCATCGCTAAACTCTTGATCACATTTCGTCGCATTCGGCTTCGAATGGTCTGTCGGCTCCAAACTGTTTTGATAATTTTGTAATAAAGGGTTATTATTATCGCGAGTGGGGTCAAAAATCCTAAAATCCCACGAACTGCCAAATATATGGTACCAAGTTTTGCATCCTTAGAGGTCTCCTTTACTGCGCAAAATACGTAAACTTTGTCACCGTGCTTGACCAGTCGCGTACTAATGAAATAAAATTCTGGGAGGGTTAAAATCGCGGCGTATATCCACGAACAAAACGCGAGGCACTTTATTTTGCTGTCTCGGTTAAAAAATCTCAGCGGGTAGCAAATTTGGAAGAAGCGGTCCACTGCTGTGACGGTAAGAAGGTTGACAGATGCAGGTAGCAAAAGATACTGTATAAAGCGCACCATTTTGCAGGAAACGTCGCTTTGTAATAGCAGAAACGGTATTGGCTGCGTGGACACAAGGGTCAGTGGAATGGAGACCAAACAAACGAGGATGTCCGCCACGGCTAGTTGTACCAGTAGAAAATACATTGATGATCTTGTACGAGGGCTGCGGCTGATCACATAGCAGACCAGTCCATTCCCTGTGATGCCAAGAATGAACAAAACACAACCTATAACAATTTCAAGGGTTAATTCCGTTGTACTTCTTATCGGCAGAGGATAGTTATAAAGTTCGGCCCTTCTCCCGGGACTTGTCAAACATTCGCTTGTGTTATTGGACGAATTCATTTCTTAGCTCCCTTGTCAAGTTTGTGCTTCGTTGGGGTTGAATTTCCGAGAGGTGGCTTTCCTTCTGATTCGTTGACAAAAACTTGAATCTTTGTTCCTCGCTGTAATTTTCTACACTTCGTCGTGTGCCCTCATCTTATCTTAATTTCCTCGGAGATAGAAGCTTTTTATCAAGCATCTAAACTTCAGGTGTGAAGATCAGAAAAATTCCTGAATAAGTAAATCTACTCAAATCCTTTCAAAGCTCCAGTTTTCCTGTTATAATTACTCTCTTTGTTGTTATGGATGAACGAGTAAGTCAGTAATTGGGCAACAGACTTCTGATTAAGCGTTTGTTTCCGCGAACACAAATATGGACAATTAAGCGAAGGATGACAATCAAAGTTACCTTTTATTTTCTAGTTGGGTATTTTGTTTTATTATGTAATCGTGTTTCAACGATTTAAAATCCACTTAAAAACGGATTGGTGTGCGATTTCCTGTCTCGACGTTGAAAGAAGTTTGAACCACATCACACCTGATCTGCCGGCTTTGCTGCTTTGCTGTGATGTTTGCCGTTCATAGATTGTTTTAGAATAGATGGTTTTTTCATTAGAAAAGTCGTTGGTCAAAAGGAGTTGCAGTAGCTTTCTTATATGGACCAGGATTAACTTGTACTCGTTTCATTCCAGTATTGAATAGAGGGAAATATGATGACTAGTTAGCAAAACCTGCATATGGTATAATTGGATCTCCGCCTAAGGGACACATATTTTAAAAAAAATATCTGTAATTCCCTGTGAACATAAAGGTATAAGCTCTGATCATGTCAGTATTTATGCCTACAGAGACCTTGGTAAACACTCTATTATTCGGATACTGTTGCGTTTAAGTTGGTTATTTTAGTCTGGAACAGTGAAAGTGATCTTTACGGTTTTCAGTTGAAAAAGTTGAAAAGCTCTTTTATAAACTGCGCACTCCAACCAGGTGCTAACTTGAAAGATGTCGATCGCCCTTAAATTTTCTCATTTACTCCTCCCTCCCCTCCCTCCTATCCCCAAAGTTTTATACTATAGTAAAAAAACGGAAAAATACCGTGTGAAAGTACTTGAGAGGTTTCATTTGTGTGGTCCCTCCTTAGGATTTTGCCCACTGACTCAAAATTTAATACACAATCACCTTCCATTCACCTTGGGAGCGAAAGGGTTAGGTAGGGCTTTCATATTATCATTCAGCCGGATTGTCTTTTGAGACTTTCAGTCGATTGGGACCCTCCGGAGGATTATATGGAAATCAGCTTACATGCAGTGTGGAGTAACTCTCTAGGATAGTCTGGATGGTCGTGCTTTGCATCCATACGCGATTGTTTTTTTAAGGGTAACAGGTTGTTGAAAGCAAATGCATGTTAGGTCAACCTCGAGCTCTCTGAATATAAGGACTAAATTTTAAAAAATGACTTAGAGCTAGTGAGTTCTTATTTGGTCTCATCCCTCACTGAGCGTTTATGGGATAGCGTGAGATGAGAAAAGTCTGGCTTTGCAGGAACGTAGCTAGAATTTTCCAGAGGTATGCGCTGTTTGCTAAATCCACTCTCAGCCCCTTAAACCGAATGGTTTGCATTCAGGGTGACTCCTGAGTGTTGGTGAGGTGGTCGTAGGAGTTCGTTCTGCATACGACAATCTTCGCGTGTGTGCGTGCATGTGGCAAAGCCGGTCAGTTCTGAAAAACGATTTGAGGATTACATGGGCGTTTCAGTGCTCTTTTTTCAGCGATTACCTACTTATTGCCCGTTTGTTTAATAGTCCTTTGCTGTGTTTTTCTAAGTTGTTTTTGTTTGACCGACGATCAAGAAGCTTTGTACGCTCCTGGAAATGGCTTTCAGTTTTCTCTTGGTGTCTTTGCGGCAAAATTACACCTTAGTAACTTCACTCGCGTGGTTTAGTTTTTTATATCTATCATCCTCTCTTGTATTTATCTATTTATTTCCTATTTTTTGCAGGAATTAAAATTCTTTTATTAAGAGGTTTCAAACGTTAGAACAACCGCCTTCAACAGGCGATAATCCCAAACTATTAAGAATTCCTAAGAGAGGAGAGAGACAGCAATCCGCCAAAGCTGACTGTCTGAATATAAGCCCAGCAGATTTTTAGCTTTTTGTACCATATTCTTAGTTGTCATTGTACCATGTTTATATTTGTGTAAGGACTTATTTTGAGCCGGCTAGTAAGCTGTATTTTATTGTTATTATCATTATTGTTATCATGTGAAGTATATGAAATAATTCATTTTTGAACTGCGGTTGTAGATGAGAGTGAAGGCTTCTTCTTTCCAGTTGCTTAAATTGGAAAATTGACTGCGATGATCGTTCTTCACTCTCATTATTGTTATCGTTACTATTATTATCATTATTATTATTATTATTATTAGTAGTAGTAGTAGTAGTAGTATTAGTATTAGTATCATTACTGTTATTGTTATTATAATCATTTATCATGGCAGTATTGCACCTCTGTATATTCAGAAGTAACAGAAGCTGATTGCTCCAGATTTTAATGACCCGTTAGAAAATAACAGAGGATCGAACAGGAGTCGGTCGCCTGACCGTAAAAACACTCGCTTGAAAAAAAAAAGGTTGTCCTCTAATATTACATGATGGGTTCACGTTTGTTTTCAGAATTTCGAACTTAGATCTATATTTAAAAAAGCAGAAATTGCTAAAGCCTTCATTAAACGAATTAAATCCCGTAAACTTTTTCAAAAATTTTCTTTCTTACAAAAAAATTGTTAACCGATACTCTTAGCTGAGAATCTTCAACAAAATGGCAGAAATTCCTACAAACAGATCCTTTGAAAATGCAATTCTGTACTATTCTCTTTATTTAATGGCGCACACTAAAAATGTTTAGTGTACTCTAAAGTAATAATATGTAGCCTGCGAATACAGCCGTTTCTCCTTGCTCCTCGCCGCTAAGGAGCCAGGAGTCGACAGGAGAAACGGCTGTGTTCGCAGGCTGAATAATATGGTGGTTCTTTTCTCTCCATTAAGTTCTTTATCACTTGTTCGGAGTCACGTCTGCTGAATACCCCCCTAGAATATAAGCATTACATTAAATTATATTTCACTTGTCAGCCAGAATTTCTCCTCTTACAATTCACACATTTAAGTTGAACCATATCTCTGTGTCTTCCCCATCTGTTTCATGGTTTTCCACTGCATGATCAAAGGAGAGCTCATATATTGTTTTAATGGTTAACACTCCCCCCCGCCCCCCCCCCCCCCGCCTCCTTTTTCTCTGTCCTGAATTAGGCATCCTGTTTCTTACCCACCTCATCCCACTACTGTCTGCATAAACTGCTATGCCCCATAATCCTTGCCCCCGTTCTTTCCGGGCAGTAGGGTCTACCCTATGTTGATTAGTAAGAAGTCGGATACCTCATAAGCCCTCATTGCTCACCGAGGAAATCTTATACATACAGTTGATCATGAACCGCCATAAGCGGCCACCCTCGGGGTAACATGCGATCAGGAGGTGTCCTTCTTCGCTTTTTGTTTGGGAGACCTGTTCGCAGGTTACCCTCGGGGGGTCCCTCGGGGTATCGACAAGTGGCCGCTTAAATGGAGGTTGGCCGCTGAATAGAGTTTCGTCAGAAACCTTCAGCATCTTAGATTCAGCAGGTTGTTTTATTCTATAACAAACACCTTTAGGGCTTCTGACGACTTTCGCACAAACAGCTTTAAAAACTACTGAAGAAATCAATCATTCTTGAAAAGCTACTAAGCAAGATAATTGTAACAAGCAAGCTACTTCTCCTCAAAATGTTGTCCCCCTCGGCTCAGGTTCTACCAACGTTGCTCGAATTACTGAGTCGACTATGGCGTAAACTTTACATAAGGCGGCAATGTCTGTAACTGAAAGATTGCATGCACCACGGGTCCCCTATCAGTCAACTTCTATCTCTCTGAATCTCATCTGTCTGACTGGATTTTCCTTGTCTCCACGAGTAGTCCCCCATTTTTCCTCTGGAATAGTAGAGCGAGCGAAACGCGAGCGCGCGTGAAAACCACCCCATGCGAACGGACCTCTGGAGGGTAACCCGTGATGAGTTTCCTGTCTTTCCTAGCACGCGAAGATTTTATGGAGTGCAATAGTCAAGGAGGTCAGCAAACTGGCCATCAGCTGCAAACTGACATGCGGCAAACCTGACTGTGATGCAAGTTTTACAATCTGCTAAATAAAGACTTGATTCTAGAAATCATTTAAAATAAAGCCCAACCCCAGCGAATAGAGGGCATTTACACGCCACTTTGTTGTCAATTGTAAATGTTCTTGTTCTAGTCACGAGTCTATTAAAAGTGCGTGCTTTCCCGTTCTCGACAACTCCCAGTCACGAACAACTTCAACTTTAACACGGATTTTGGATAATGGGGAAAAAAGTGAATAACTTTCTTTGACCCTGCCCGACCCTGCACAGCAGCTAAGAAAAGGCATCCAGCTACAATAGTTTCGCGAAAATTGGCAAACTTCCTCCGCGGCCGTTCCTAGTTGAGGAACCTGAAACTGTACCCAGTGAGCTTGATCACGAAATAGAAGCCTCTGCACGCAAGATAGAATCATTGCCACTCGACTAAAGTTTTAGCTTAAAATACTGTAATCTCGGATGATCGGATTTCTGACCTAAAAATAACATAATTTTTTTTTTATCCTCACGAAAGCAAATGAGACAAAAGACGGTTTTTGTCCACCAGACATAATTGCCTCTTTTTGTAGCGTAAGCTTGAAAGTTAGGTTTAATGTTGATATCTGGAAAGAGTGAATTTTATACGTGGGTAAAAAAAATCTGCTCGTAGTTTTTAATGGCACGTAATCTGTCAAACATTTTTTTGTTGAGTTTTGTGACAAAATATATGACGTTCAGGTCCTTGATATCGATGAAATGGTTTCAATTCTTTCACAGTGAAAAGAATTAACATTTTGATCAGAAGCATATTCACATATACAATCTCAGTCCAACACGCGTAGGTTGAAAAATATTTGTTACTTCATTTATGAGCTCGACATTTAGTAAATAAAGAATGGAAATTGAAATGGTTGAAACTTAAAGGTTCGAAACGGTTATCTGTTTTTAAGTTCTTAAGACATCAGAAAGTGTCTTCTCCTAAACTAATTGTCAACGACCGGCGTTCGTAGGATGGTTTGCAGACAGCATCAGGCCTAACTATGGCTTGTGAAATCAAGATGGCGACGTCAAGCAACCACGGAAACCGGTGCTTATACCATTTACTCTGGATGTCAGTGTTAAATATTAGGCAATAATGAAAGAAGCGATTTTACTACGATTCTTCATTCAAGGTAAGCTCGCGTTATTGTTTTGTTATTGCACAACACAATGTTCGCCGGGGGGTTCGTATATATTTTCATTGGAGACAACCTTCATTGTGGACACTTGATTTTGTTTTATTCTTCATGAATTTTATTTCCGCCAAATTCTCCGACATCTTTCTAACAAGATCGGATCATTGACTATAGCTTTAAAGTTTTTTTCAAGTTTAAAACTGTTGCATCAACCACGGCGCGCTTTGTGGTGCAGGTTTTTTAGATTTTGGCGCCGACAAGTTTTTTTTTGTACGTAGCTCTTCAAAATTCCACTTCGTCACGTTAAGTACAAATCTAAATAATTGATCACGAAGGTTGTAACACCATTATTACTTTATTTCACTGTTATTCTCTTATTCAAAAGTTTTTGGTGTTTAAACTGATGTATTCTCTTGTTTTGTATTTGGGTTTCATCCGAGAAATAGCTTCGTCGATCTTAATTCTTCGCGAAGAGTTAACTAGGCGAAATCTTTTCATTTTATATTTTATTTGGTCATATTTAAGATTTTACGCAAATTGAAAAGAGTGTGTCAGAGTTGATTTTATTACGGCTCCATAAGGTAACAAGATCTTAAAACACGAAGAAAATATAATTTTGTCTGCTGCAATATCATCTTATATATCATCTTCTCTGTGTTGATCAATATTGCAACCAAGGTCGGTTTGTTTACTTATCGATGACCTACTTTTCTCAGTACTCGTGCAATGTCACAACATAAAAAAGTAAACAGGTCGAGTTTATCATTACAGATATTATATTAAGATATGAAATTTTCGTTGTTGTGCATGTCTTCTTGCTGGTTACCGATACCTATAGCTTGAGATATCTTGGAAAAAACATTTTCAAGAAAAGTAATGAAATGTACTTGATTTAAGGAGTTGAAAGGGTGTATAAACGTTTATGATACTTAAGCAACGGACAGCCTCTTGGTGAAAATCATTATATTCTTATAACTCTCAGTTAATAAATAAATTGCATGCAATAATATAAGTGACATGTTTACTCTCTATATCCATATTATAGACTGCAAACACGAAAGGTGAAAATGTGTCATATGTTTTCCCCTAGTCTGTTTCTTTTTGCCCTCTTTTTTAGCCGAATACAAGCAAAACCAGTCTTGTTTTGAACTCCTGTTATTAATATTATGAACAGCTCTGTATTGCAGCCAGTTAACTTGGTATAAGCTTCGTTTATTGACTGAGTTACTGGTCAGGCCAGATGGGGAAATATTTAATTGGGTTAAGGACAGTCCGTCCTGACCGAGAGCCAAATATTCTCTCTCCCTGGCCGACCTAACTCAGTCAATAACCATGTTGTCCTTTGACCGTTGTGTTCCTATATTTTTCCGATGGAGCAAACCTGTGTCGGTGAATACATTTTTCTGGCAGGGCTGGATGTGCTTTCCCGGCCTTACCTACTTAATGACGTGCATGTCCCTCATACAGGACTTCTTTTCCTGTGGTTTATCAATGAAATTGTACTCCAGGCCGTACAGGTCATATAATAATAAAATATTATTCCCACCCCTATTCCGACCTTTTACCTCTGCTGTCTGGATTGACACTTGGCTCTTTCCTGTTGGTGTCCATTTTCATGAGGCCTGATCTGCAGTTATGGAAGTCACAATGACATTCATTGCAAAAGAATACTAATGTCAGTATCTCACGGAAACTTTTTTTCTCTGGTCCTGGTTGTTCAAACATTGGTGAGCTCCATCCACTTGAAAATGATGAGCGAGTCATCGAAACGTCATTCAAAATTTTTATCGTTTATTTTTATTCTTAAATGTTCAGTGGATGAGTATTAGGAAAACAAATATTGCATTTATCCACTGAATGCAGATTTATCCAGTGGATAATATTATCCACTTTTCAAACAGCTGGGCCCTGTATTTTGGCCTTGGCGACTTGGCTGTTACAAAGGAGGGTAAAGGAACTTGGTACAGCTGGAAAGACTCTTCAATTCAAGTTATTGTGTCTACACTGAGGACTCAACTTCTTTTGATTGGTTAAACCCCTTATTTCCCCCTATAATGTTGCACCAGAAAAGAGCTTATTTGTACGTATCTTGCTTGTGACACCAAAAGAACTTACCATCTTGCTCATGAGTCAACATTATTTGGGGAGGGAGGTAGCATAATCAGTTCAATCAATGTTATGTTAACTGTCCCATATCACTTTTAAACCCTCCCCCTGCAGATCAAATGAAATGAACCACTTAGTTACATGTGGTCTTAAAAGAGAAAAAACGTGAAGGATTGAAATTTCTAAGAACCCAATTAAATCATGCTTCTAAATACCTGAGAAGAAACTGTCCCTTCTTAGGGCCTGTTTATAAGGAGAGAGGGTTACCCTTGTGCTAGGGTTACCCTAGCAAGCGGGTTAAAGTTAGCTCTGGTTTACAAGCTAATTTCACAGGTAGGGTTGCCCTATCACCTGGGTTAACTTTACCAGCTTCACTGAAGTGGTGCCACATGCGTGACATTCTTTGTAATGTCCAAGATTTGAAATAGAAGGACGTTCTCTAAGGAAAACACATTAAATTCACAAAATAACGGGAAAATATTATCATCGTATACAGAAAATACCTTATATTGTTCAGATGTTTATAATTTAGCTCAGAATTGGATAATTTCCGTTCAAATTGTTAAGATTACTGGTCATGCATGACAGAAGACAGTTGTCCTTGTAGGATTCTATCTAGGGTATTTGAGAGGTGGAAGCTTCTCCCCCCAAAAATATTGTTATCGTTGAGGTATATAGGTAACTATATTGGAAAAATCATCCAGATGCGACAAGGTCATTGCACACACTGTAACATTTCTCAAAATTGTGTCTGAAAATGCACCAGACTGCACCTCAGAGCATATTCATTGCAAAACATTTCCAGGGGGGGTGGGGCTTGCCCCCAAACCCCACTAGGAAGCTCGTTGCCTTCGGCGACTCAGGACTTCTCCCCCAAACAATAAATCCTAGATAGAACCCTGCCTGGGTAGGCGAGTTATCCCTAGCAGAATGGGTAACCCTAGCACTCAGCGAGGTTACCCTTGTGCTAGGGTAACCCTACCTTTCTTGTAAACATGTCATGTAAAAGAAGAAGAAATGTGCGAGTGCTGGGTAACCCTAGCACCAGGGTTACCCTCCCTCCTTGTAAACAGGGCCCTAGAAAGAACCATTGTATGACTTTTATTTGTTCAGACCTCTAAATGTAGATTGTATTTAAATATTATTACAATATATTTTATTATTGATATTTTGTTTTTTTCTGGTTTATTGTAGGGCTTCTCGTCCTTCTTAGTCCACTCACAACAGCATCCAACAGGTTCTTTTTCAATGAAACATCATTAATACAAGTGTCAAGTGCAGTAGTTCCTCTTACTAGTGGTTTTGATTTAACATTTAGAACTTGCAATGGTGGAGTTTTGCTCAGCCAAAAGGGTACAAACAATGGTTTCTTCACCCTTGAAGTTGTGCCCACGGTGGTGAACTATTCACATACTCCTACATTATTTATTGCCAGTCACCTCAGAATGACTTGGGAGATAAGTGGTACAAGACAGTTTGTTACAGTAGGAACAAAGCTGGATCAGAATTTTAATTATAAAGTGGAATTTGTTGCTGGAAGTGGAGCCATAAATTCAACACTTGTACTAACTGGTATATCATCTGTTGATGTTCCAAATAGTATTTTAGGATTTCGTAATTCTGGCCCTTTAAGGGCAGGGCAAGGATTCGTTGGTTGCATTGGAAGTGGCACAAACATTCAGCTCAGAGACAGTGGACCTGGGACGTTTTTTAACATCAAAAACTGTACTCTTGATAACCAGCAAGGATGCCCTGATAAAGGTTAGTGTCAGTGACAAATTTTTTGTATTATTATTCATTCACAATATTTTTCATATCTGATTGGCGGAAATCCCCCAGCTAATTTTATTCTTCATTATAAAGCAGCTGGCATTTTCCAAATTTGAAAGGTGTGAGCAACATACATTGTACAGTTCCAGTTTTAGTTTGTTTATTTACCAGAAAAAAATACATATACAAACAGACATTCAATGACTAAAATGTTATTTAAAATTAAACAGACATAAATTGTAAGTTGTAAAAGAATTAAAAGTATTTTTCTGGTGAGGAAGCTAAAATAGAAACCTTGGGGCTTATTATATGAGCCCCTCCCTAAGACTAACTATTATGAATAAATAAGTGGCGAAATCAAACTGAAATGTAATTAGGATGAAAAGCAAGCAAAACAAAACAGACAAAAGCGGCAAAAATCAAGTACTATTTACAAGTGGTGAATCAGCTAAGATTATTGAATGATGGTTTACTTGCTTGAAAATGAGGTTGATCAATGGTATATTTGTGTGGAAACGAGGCTAATTGGGAAACAGTTATGCTGGATTTATGGGTCTTTCTGCAGGTACTGTCATCAAAAAAGAAATAAAGGAACCAAAACAATGTTAAAGTTCTCCTCGAGGCTTTATTGTTTGGTTGTAATTCCTCTATTGTACATAATCTGTCTGTTTTTAGAACAAAAAAACACGGAAAGACGAAAGAAAACCCGCAAAGGTATTAGAGCCATGAAAACGGAATCCAACAGAAAATACTTAAAGAACCTCTCCAGTCTAGAACTTACAAATGATCAGGAGCCAGCATTCGCTTGACCGTTTGGAAATGGTCCGGTGAGAGTCAGTACCCAGGGGCTCTTCTGCTCATGCTTGAAAACTTTCATCGCGCCTTGTCTCCCAACCCGAATGACAGCCCTGGGTCTCTGAGGATGCGACACCCATGGAACTTTGCCATTGCAATTTTGTAATTTCACATGCACAATAATTATTATGAATTAACGCTGAAATTTAGTGCCAAAATTAAGGAGTAATTTGTCACCCATGAAATAAGATTGATAACCCTTCTGCACATGTTGACTTGCAGTTTGCCCTACTGGTTTTACTGGAGATTACTGTGAAATAAACATTGATGATTGTGCACAGTTTCCATGTCATCACTACAGTACATGTAAAGACCTCATTGGTAATTACAGCTGTGTATGTGGGCCTCGCTGGACTGGCAGACACTGTGATAACCACTTAGGATCTTTATGCAATTCTTCTCTTTGCCAAAATGGAGGCCACTGTAGAGACACTGCGGACTTCAATAACTACACCTGTACATGTGCTCCTGGTTACACTGGGAGGAACTGTGGAGTCCAATTTGATCCTTGTGACAGTTCTCCATGTCAACAAGGTGGAACATGTTCTAAGCTTGGAAGTGAAAATTTCCAGTGTGCCTGTCCTTCAGGTTAGTCTTCAATTGCCATTTGAACTGTTTGTCTATCAATGTAATTAGATACTGTAAAGTCTCGTCACTGGGCCTTGTTCTAGCTTGTGTTGGAAATCACCGGCGATTTTACAATCAGTCATCAAAAATAGTCAGATTGACCCAAATGAGCAATCATCAATTATAATATTGGCAAGATCTCTCTATAGCAATTCCATTATATTTTTCACCTTTGTGCAAGTCAAGGTACATAGTACATGCACTAGAAACTTTTTTTAGTTTTTGACTTTAGACCACTGAGCGTAGAATTGTTTCTGTGCTTTCGGGTGATCAATTTCTCTTTCTTCTTTAATTATGAGACGATTAAAAAGACAACACTCAAGTTCTCAATACTGTACTTTTATCTGCCAAAGATATATTTTTTTACTTCAATAATTGATTGAACATTTTCCATAGTCTACTATCCCAAGAAAGATTTCAGATCGATGATTGGCACACCCCTGGTTCTACAGTGTAGAACCAGGGGTACTGTGCCTGGTGACTCACTTTTGGCTTTTAGTGCATAACAAGGACGACTTAGTTTTAGCATAGTGTAAAATGCTGGCCACAATTTGATGCCATATCTCTCTCTCTCTGCTGGAAATTCTCCTGCGCCCAGCTGACAAGTTCCCACCACATTGCCTTGCAGTCTATCACTGCAGTTTTATTTCCGAAACTGATTCCAAACACAGGGCCTGAAATAATTTTGCTACTGGCACCGGTCAAGTTCCAGTGAAACCTACTTTTGCTCGGACACACCCCTTTACCAGACAATTACAAATAATTTATTATGACATACATGTATCTCTATAAATTTAAACTAAATTTTTGGTTCATTAGAAGCGTAAAGGACCGGACAAAGTGTCCAGTCATCTAAGGATTTGACCAGCCAAACCTTGCTTTTGACCGGACATAATGTCCATTGACTGGCTGTTATTTCAAGCTCTGCCAACTAGTGGATGCAGTGTACAAAGATTACAGCCATACCTGATAGTGGCTAATCAGGGGCTAGTACCGAGCAGTTTATGTGATTAGGCTAGTGAATTCAACCCCTTGTTCATCAGGGCTGTTTTAACTTATTAATTATGGGTCCTTTTGACTTATTAATCATAGTAGTGGAGATGTTTCAGGCAAACACATTTTTACTTGCCTGAAGGGTAACCTGGAAATTTTTTTTTTTGCATTGAATGCTCAAAGTTATTGGACTCCCTATAGTTGGTTCAGTTCTTAAAGCACAGCCTTGATTAAAAAAAAATGTCATTTTGATGATTTTTGTACTTTTCACGCATTTATTATTTTCAGGGTTAACATTAAAATACCTTAACCCCTCATTTTGTTAAGATTTCTCTGTTTTAAAAAATAATCTGCAGAAAGTCTAATATAATACAGTCACTGTCACTTGACAACAGTGTAGGTATTTTAGCTGTCAATCCACAAATGTCTATTTATGAACTATAGGGGGAGGGGGGGGGGGGCAGCACAAACCAACTGAGAAATCTGTGACCACAACACAGTCATTATATTAGCTGCCTGTGCCACCATGTGCTCCTAGAGTATATATCTGTATGTGTCACTACGACAAGTTCATAGGTTATGGATAACTTTTTAACATAATTAATTTTTGTCTTTGAAAATTCAGGTTTTAAGGGCCCGACTTGTAATATAAATGTAAATGAATGTGGAACATTACCATGCAGCCATGGCTCATGTATTGATGGAATCAACAGCTACACTTGCAATTGTACTGGATCTGGTTATACAGGACAAACCTGTGCAGAGGATATTAACGAATGTGAAACTAACAACCCTTGTCATCCTAATGCGACTTGTACAAACTACCCTGGTACTTATCAGTGCAGCTGTCAACCTGGATTTACGGGCAAGAACTGTTATGAGAATGTTGATGACTGTCGTAGTAACCCCTGTAGAAATGGAGGTGAGTCATGTGCCAATCAGATCCAGTGCTGCACTCTTTTAGACTTTGATGAGCTACTCCGCTTGGTGTTGACTGGAACTCATCCAGGGAGCTTTTAATGTTACCAGAAAAAGGGGTAATACTGTCGGGAATTATCACAAGTTATAAGCGGGGTACTATCCTGTGTATGACTGGGTGTATAAATAAATGATTGTTAGTTAAAGGAGTAGTGGTTTGAAATCTGTAAATAGAACCTAAAGCCTATTTTGCCTTGGGATTAATTTTTCCTAGAAAAGTCACTCTGCCGCAGATTGGTCTTGGTCGCAAAACTGCAGCATGCAGTAAGCTCTCATGTCCCCTATGTCTTGAGTGGGTTGTGTGTTGACTGGGGAGAGCATGAGCCTCGCATGCCCTATGACCAGGGGGACTCCCCTATAAAAGTGACAGGGATGCTCACTGGAAAATGAAAATTACACCTCAAGTTTAAACTGACCCCTAAAGGAGATTTCTGTGTGGTCAGGGTTGCAGCATTTTTGGTAAAATTTAATTTCTTTATGCACAGCCCTTAGTGACTTTCCATCCCCCCCAAAATAAGTGAGACTAAAACCTGCAATTTTGGTCGAAGCAAGATGGCAAGCATCCGCGTCACTTTTGTATGGGAGTCTTCACCCCACCCCCGGCCCTATGGTGTAGAGAGAAACATCACTCTCTCCCCAGTATCACTCTCCATTTTCAGCCTTTCTCCATACTCTTCATTTTGACTGTTTGGGCATAAATTACTTGACTGCGAAAAAATATGGCCTGTTTTGTGGTCTGAGAAAACCACAGACCACTAGACCACTAGATCTAAAAGAAAATTCTGGTTTAACCTGACAGTGGACTTAACCTACAACTACAAGTATAAGTGTTAATGTAATGTGTTTTAAAAGTAATGTGTTTTATGTTGTCACTTTTAGGATCTTGTCATGATAAAGTAAGTGGTTACATCTGTAATTGCACAGTGGGCTTTAATGGCAGCCTTTGTGAGAATAACATTGATGACTGTGTATCTCACACTTGTAACAACTATTCATTGTGCGAGGATGGAATCAATAACTACACGTGTGTTTGTAAGCCTGGTAAGTTTGCAGCCTAAATTAGTCACAGGTATCATTTACACAGTTTCAACTCCATGCTCATCTTGGTTATATCATATTGTTATTGTCAGGTCATCAGTTTGAGTAGACCTGTTAGCTTGGCTGGCAAAAGTTGTTTGTTGCTCATTAAAGACCATGTGATTTTACCTTAAAAAAAGTTGTTTCCGTCATCCTATTTATACGTTTATGGATGCATAATTTATGTAGGGGATATTACATAGCCGTGCAGAGATATAATAGAATAAACACCAATGAAATACATGTACCAAACCATTTTTACTTAAATATAGGCACAATTTATTCTGTGACCACTGAAACTGGTGATCTTTTCAGGGGTCAAGATATCACGTTTTTGCACAAAAGCCCGTATTTCATTGGCAATTATATAATAAGAAAAGATCAGTGATGCTGTTTCATAGGCATCATGTGTTAAATTCTGTATTCGTTTCTTCCTTGTAGGATATACTGGAGTCAATTGTACCACAGATATCAATGAGTGTGATTCAAGTCCTTGTCAATATGGTGGCAATTGTACGCATGGTATTAACTTCTATAATTGCTCGTGTCCTCAGCGGTACTCTGGCACAAACTGTGAAATTGACTTGGTAGATGATTGTAAGCCTACAAATCCCTGTTTCAATAATGCAACTTGTGTTGATGACATCAACAAGTTCAACTGCTCGTGCCTTCCTGGATATGAAGGCCCAAGGTCAGTTTTCACTTTCAAGTTAAGTTCGTAATCAGTAAAAAAAGAGCATCCACATTCGCTAGCTCATCCAGTCTTCATTGAAAGCTACTGTAAAACGGGCAACAAAAACGTGTATCTTATTTCGAAACATTGCCGCAAAACGAGTTGAATAGCGATGTGCACGTTTTGCTACCCACGTTCAAAGCCTGCCTTGCAACAAATCAAGTTGTGACAGTTTGCGTGAATACCGTCGTCTAATTGGATAAAATAACGCGGGAATCACGCCGTACACCGGAGTTACGTCACTTGCTGCAAAACAAGTTTCCTTGGTTCGGTAAAAGGCGCATGCAACTTGTACAGATTTTGTTGCAAAAAGTAGAACTACTCTCTACTTTCTGCAACAACGTTTCGCCACCTGCAATCAATACCTGCTCCTGAAAGACTGCCTTTTGGTTGGTAAACTTAAAAAGTATCTTTGAGTTCCGTGCTTCTTGAAAGGGGAAAAAGGACGACAAAAAATGTATCGCTTAGCGTGTACCCCCTTGGTTTCAAGGACATTTTTTGCAGATGTTTTTTTTCTTTGTTAGTATGCCGACTACTTGAGTATTGAAAGCAGTTATTGAACATGCATGCAATACCCCGCCTTTATGCCACATATGCGTCTATACGGTAAACATTACATTTTTGTACTTACTGTTAAGACGTGCAGAATGTTTAGGACAAGAAGAGCGCTTTCTGTGACTCATCTGTAGTCGCAGAGAACATTTACCTCAGGACCGTAGTTTTTTTAGATTGCAACTTTTGCAGGTGCGTTTTTGAAGCTGACTTCCTCAAGCTTTTACAGCACATGAAAGTTAAGGCCATACATTGTTGTAACTTTGTTCCGGTTAGTGAATAGAAAGATAGTGTGTGAGTTTTGAAATGATTCCAATATTCCCTAAGACACGAGAGCAGATATAAGTGATGTGATATTTCGAGTCATCGATCCGCATGAGGCAGATCTACAGAAGTAGAAGTAGAATGGTTTATTGATTACCTTACTAGCAGTATGGACTGAATTGCTAAAGTTTACAATGTATAGAAAAACGTTTTGAAATATAATTCCGAAAATACTTGCATGCTAACCATATGAATCCTGCAACTTCGAAAGTTTAAAATATTAGACTAACTAAGAATTGTTTAAAAATACTTGAACATTTGTTAATAAAGGTATGACAGCACCTATTGGTCTTGCATGGCTTTACACGTTATGATCTAGAGTTCCTGAGGGCCTTAGAGGGTCCTTCGTTGAATGGTATGAGAGGGTGCAAAATATCAAGGGGATTTTCTCCAATTTTGTTAAAAAGTTTTTTACACAGCTCTGTCCTTCTTTGCTCTAACGTAACAAGGCCTGAACGTGACAGGGCATCTGAGCAGTGCACTTCGCAACCAAAAATTGTCCGCAGAGCACGTTTCAGTATCCGTTCAAAAGTTATGGTTAGATATTGTGGAAGACTAAAATGACAAACCTGGCAGCCATGGGGTAAAACAGACTGGATGCAAGCAACATAGAACTGAACCAGTTCTTGAGCTTGTACTTTTGCACGCTTTAGTTGCAATAAAAAATACAAGCGTTTGGCACCCTTTTTTGTCATTTCTGTTACATGAGAGTTCCACTTAAGGTCGTCTTGAATATGAAAGCGTAATACCTTAACTACCTATACTGTATTAGTCTTACAACCGCATCGATTTCTACAAGTTAATGATTTGTCAGAGAGCGTGCAAATGTTATCCTTAGTTATTTCTTTTTTAAAACTGATTGGCGTAGATCGATATATGTTTTGTAACTTTATTTCTATATTTGTAGTTCCTTTTTCAGTCGATGTAATAGTCGTAGAATTATTTTGATTAGGTTGATAGAGAGCTGGTTGACATTCCACCATACCTTAACTTTTTTATTCAGAATTCATTACTTTCAAGGCTTTTCAGTTCAGTTCACGAACTGACGTTTTGGGTCTCCCAGTCGTTCGGTAGATTATTGTCATAAAGTAAGAAAACCAAGGACAATAGATAGTTCACGGAATTCCGCAAACAGAGTTCGCTCGAGTTATAGAAAATCTCAGTGTCTCAGTCATGAAAAATAAGAAGTTCATCTTCAGGCCTGGAAAGTTAGTCATAGAATTTAATGGTTAGTTGTGAAAAGTCAGGGAAAACTGTGTTGTTGTTTTCTTTTTTTTGGTTTGTGTTTTGAAAATGTTTGAAAGTTGACAGCTAAACGTAAGGTCATGGAAAACTGGACAAGTTCGTGCAAAAAGTCGTGGAAATTCTTGGAATTTCAAGAGCTCTAAAGAGTATGCAAACCCCACACAAGTCATCGCGTGCCTCGGTGATTCTGTATGGCCTATGGCTACAAACTGCTTCCTGTTCTAAATATGACTTGTGAATCATTACAAGGGAATGCCTCTAATTCCATATGATTATAGTTTCTTCAACAATATTAGTGGTTGACAATATGAAAACTTTCGAAAATTCTATAAATATTCCACAACTAGATGTAGATTATCGTCATATTGCTTTCCTGCAATTTCACTGGCATGTTGTGCTGTTGAATAGCCTTTTCTAAAGCCAATTTGGAAATGGAATATCGCTCTTTTCATTAATTTTTTGCAGTGAATGTCTCCTTTTGGTCAAGTCGGAACTGTGATTTCCCGCAAGCTTTATAATTAAACCGCTGTAGAATACCAATATTAAATTTTTCAAATTTTAAAATATTCACAGTGGCGTTATACGTGACGTCTTGCGTTCAAATACCTCGAAACAGAAAGTTCGTTATGAAAGAGCTTGTAATGTGGTGGGTCGGATGCTTATCAATTCGGGGAAGTTTGTCGGCTAAATTGCAACGTACATCAGTTAATGTGAAATGTTTCTAAGAACAATTGTTCTACCACGTCCATCATGTTCCCAGATGATATCAATCCTCATGTTGTTAGTCCTTATGTCTTGCAGGTGTGAAACTGAGACAAATGAATGTCTTTCTTCCCCTTGTCTCAACAATGGCACTTGTATTGACCGATTCAATAACTTCACCTGCAACTGTACGTCAGGATTTACAGGACATCGCTGTGATGTCGACATCGATGACTGCGTGATTAATCCTTGCCAAAACAATGCTACATGTGTTGATGGTATCAATCATCGAACTTGTTACTGCCCTGCTGAGTTTTATGGCGACGACTGCGACAAAGTGCGAGATGCATGTCATCCTAATCCCTGTGACAACAACGCGAACTGCTCTTTCGCCGGGAACTCATACAGCTGTAGCTGTGTGTTAGGATTTGAGGGTAGAAACTGTTCAGTGAACATCGACGACTGCAAAAATGACTCCTGTGTTGCAAACGCCACTTGCATCGATGGTGTTAATAACTTTACTTGCCAGTGTCCAGCCGGGTTCCATGGAGAGTTCTGTCATTTGGAAATCAAAGAGTGCGACTCAAATCCTTGTAAGAACAATGGGACATGTGTTGAAGGGATTGATGGCTATAACTGCTCTTGTGTGCTAGGATTTAATGGCACAAATTGTGAGAACAATATCGACGACTGTCCGTCACATAACTGTAACAACGGAACTTGTATTGATGGTATTGACTCATTCACGTGCAGTTGTACTTCAGGTTTCACTGGAGAATTTTGTGACTCTGACATAAATGAATGTAATGGTAAGGGTACTTCATAGTTAATAGGGGTTATTTAGGCAACTTCATGTACCTTCAAAGTACCCCCTTCCCTCCCCTGAGGACGACTTAACCTCTCAAACCTCATTACCTTACAAATTCTCTAGACTGATCTACATACATTTCCTTTAAGAATTAGTTCAGCCAATTTGTTAAAAGTTCAAAGCGTTTTCCCATAATTCTCATAATCTTTTCTCTTGATGATGTATGGATTCTGTTAGGATAAAATTGCTGAAAGGGTTAAGGAGGCACCCTTAAGGCCTTCGATAGTTGCTGTTATTAGAAATACGTACATGCGATACTAGTTCGTAGCTTGATCCTAGTTTCTTTTAAGTTATTAGTAAAGCGTCCGAACAAGCGATAGATTTGTCTCCTGACATGTGAACATTTGTGTTTTCTAGCCTATTTGAGTCATAATGTTTGTTTGTGTTTGTTTATTGTCAGCTAATCCTTGCAATTGTGGTACGTGTGTTAATGTCCCTGGTTCATACCGGTGCAATTGTGATCAATGGACAACAGGTGTACACTGTGAGATTGATATTGATGAATGCCAAAACCAGAGCCTCTGTAGCAAGCAGTTAAGGCAAGGTGTCTGCACCAACTACAACGCGGTGACGGATTACCAGTGTAACGATCATCTGCGGAAAGGATACGAGTGTTTTTGCAGAAATGGGTTCCAAGGTAAATTTAGCCTGCGTTACAGGAGGTAGAGGGAAAAGATTCGTACTCGCTTAAGGCGCGAGATGTGTGGATGGGGTGCCGATCTCCCCGCCAAAAAATGCCCGAATTCTTCTCTTCCCCCCCCCCCCTCTTCCCCCCCGACCCTGAATAGTGCCTGTCAGGAAAGTGACCCGTAATGAAGTGTAAGAAAAACCCCTTACGATAATGGCGTAGATTAGGCGCTTTTCATTTGCAGTATCGGTTTCTTCCCCTTATGATATTATTTATTTAATTAATAAACAGTTTAGCAATTTTTACTACAACGTGCCGACCCCTAGTCTATACTGTCGCGAGAATCTCGTTATTTCCCAAGGCAATACTGCGATTTTCGCAGAGAACAATTTCGATGTCATCGTGTCCTCGATATTTGTGAGGACGCGCGTTGTTTGGGAAAAATTCCAGTTCTATAAGAGTAATGCTTTTCTCTATTCCAGGTCATAACTGCGAATTAAATACCGATGACTGCTTAAGTTTGCCTTGTAAAAATGGCGCGACTTGCACCGATGGGGTTTTTTCCTACACTTGTACATGTGCATCTGGTTGGACGGGAAAAAACTGCGACACTGACATAAATGAGTGTGACCTGCATGTCTGCCAAAATGACGCAACTTGTCTAAACTTAGATGGAACATACAACTGCACATGTAAGCCTGGATTTTCAGACTTCAATTGTTCCACTGATATCGACGAATGTGAATCAAGCCCTTGTGTTAATGGAAACTGTACAGATCTGGTAAATGGCTTCAACTGTACCTGTTTTCCTGGATATACAGGTAACCTATTGAAACGCAAATAGTTTTGGACTACATTAAAGGGGCCATGTCATGCTCCTATTTGCGTTTTTTTTAAAAGGGCTTAAACTTGTTTTCGCGTCAATTGAATTCCAAAAATAATGGTCCAGTTTTGTTATTAAACAGGGTTCGCACAGTCTTGAAATGTCCTTGAATTTTGGGGAAAGTCCTTGAATTCCATTTTTCCTTGAAAAGTCCTTAAATTTCTTTGCAAGTCCTTGAAAAGTCCTTGAATTTTCTTCAACTTTGAATTTAGTGGCATGGAAAGTGCTTTTTGATGATTTTTCATTGTCCAAGACGGAATTATAAATTATGAATCATAGCTCAGAGAATTTAAAGGTTATTCACACAAAGTGCTCAATTTTTTATGCAATAATTAACTATCAATTTAAGACAAGTGAACTGCAAAATTTAGAGAAGTTGGTGAAGCAAACAGTTCAAGCCTTAGAGGCTTAAAAGAATAGACTGGAAATGTGCATTTTTGTACAATCTGTGAAATTATATTCCTAGTAGGTGGTCCTTAAAAAGTCCTTCAAAAAGGGTTGGAATTTTTTGTGTGAACCTTGTTAAAGAATTTATTTAGGCATTGAAACTGTTTCCTGTCGTCTGTTTCAACGGATGGCAAGGATGGACGTGGATTAAAACTAATTAGTGCACCTTGTTGAAATTTCGTCATAACTCTACAGGAGTAATTTGTGTATGGGTAAAGGCAAGAAATGCTGACTTCAGCACAGACTCGCTACGTGTCGAGTTCGCTACGTTGGAGTTCACTACCTGTTCGCTACGTATTACTTTCTTTCGGTAAACCATTTAAAAATATTTCCTTAATATCACTAAATATTTCTCTATATTTCTCGTTCTTTTACGCTTCCCCCTCCAAAGGTGCAAGTTTTGGACTTTGCCAATTGGCAGCGAGCCCAGTATGTTGGTAGCGAACTCGAACGTAGCGAATTTGAGAGGTAGAGAAACTGGTGTAAAGCCCCTCGTGACTACCCCGTTACGCTGTGATTTATGTCTACTAGCAGTGTATCGTAAATATGACAACATCATCATGATTTCTTTCCTAACAGTCCGCGCAGTCCTTTTAGAAGAAATAGTTTTTTGTAATCTGTAGCTAATGACCTAAATATGACCATTATAAGGCCTGGTTCTGATTGAACTACGGTTGTTGCCTGCACACCAACGTGATATTTTGAAGACAGTGTTGATCCTTTTTTAAACCTAAATGGTGGCCAAGATTTTTCTCACTGTACTTCATATATTTTACTTCCCTGGGGAAAACTATCGGTTTGATGGGTGGGGCCGGAAAGCCGGGGCTTCTCGCAAGCATGAAATTAATTGCAATACATTAGTCGGGGCAATTGATTCTGAAATTTTTTGTTTTAATTGGAGTATTTCAATATTTTTCATCCCATAGGAAAAAATTGCTCCGAGGATATCGACGAGTGTGCGTCTAGTCCTTGTATAAACAACGGAACATGCTATGATTTAATAGCTGATTTTAACTGTACATGCCCTAGTAACTACACTGGTAAAAGGTGTGAGACCAAGGTCACATCCTGCGTTCCGAATCCGTGCTTTAATAACGGCTCATGCACGCCACACCCAGAAAACAACAACTTCACGTGTGAATGCTCTCCGGGGTTTGGAGGTGCGCTATGCGCGAACGTGACCACCATTGGATTGAGCGGCTCGTCATTCATGTTTTTCCAGCTTGACAGAAATGCCTTCGAGCTTTCGTTTCAGTTTCGGACCACTCTAAGCTATGGCCTGCTTGCGGCTGATTCACAAAATACTTTTCTTGTGTTTCTCGAAACAGAAAATGTTACTATCGTGTACAATAAGGTTACTAAGCTTTCTGTAGGCAAGACAGCCAACCTCAGCGATGGCCACTGGCACACAATTCATATCAACATATCTTCAAGCTCTGTGAGCGTGACAGTTGATAACTCTTCTTGCGGTCAACACTGCGTTGCTTCATCTTCTCTGCAAACTCAAGTGAGCTTAACAGATCTTTACGTTGGTGGATCTCCATTTGGTCCAAGTTATGATCATAATACGCTGTATAATTTTACTGGCTGCTTCCAGGACGTAAACATAGACAGGAACACTGTGATTCCCACAGGCTCACAAGTGTCTTTAATCAATACTAGTATTGGATGTCTCCGCCGTGAAGTTTGTGCTTCGAACCCCTGTGCTTATGGCAAGTGTGTAGATAAATGGATCAAGTATAGCTGTGAATGTGAGCGCCGCTGGATTGGCCCACAATGCAATGCAAGTGAGTAATAACCAAAACTAAAAGACAAATCGCACAACATTTTGACCAAATTTTCCTAAAGTCGCCTTAAATCTTCTTAAGTCGCCTAAAATTACGGCGACTTAAGGTCCCAGAGTAGGCCTTAAAAGGATAAGGCTGTTAAATGTTTCTGTTTAAAATGAGCTGCAAAAACTGTTCCCATCTGAGACAACAAGCAGGACCAATACAAGATATCATGTGACAGTAAGATGTCTGTTTAAACGAGGCAATGCGTGTAATTACCTGGGTGATCATAATGCATCAAGTGATGTTGTAGTTATTAGTGATCGATTGCCAGAGCAATCAGGCACGTTGTGATTGAATGACACTAATCAAAGGGTTTTACATCTGTACTTGTTAAGCTTGAATTTCGAGTGCTTGTAGATTAAGTAACAATAAGTGTTGTAATTAATCGAAAAAATAAGTCACCAGCAAGAAAAGTCAGTCTTAAAAATGGCAAAAAATCGGTTTCCTCAAGATGCGTTTTTAGTGATCTGTACAGAAAATTGCGTTCCCGCAGTTTTCCTTTTTATCCTTTGCACGAACATTATGCTTTGGTAACGCCCATGTTCTCTTCATTTCAGCTTTGATTCCAGGTTCGTTTGGTGCAACCGAACCGTTGAACGTTGCTAGCAACAGACGGCGTCGGGATATTCAGAGCATGCAGAATGCGAGCTTTGCTAAATTTCTTACCAACCGTACAAGTTTTGGCGCTTCTGGAGAATTATCATTCTTCATCCGAACTCGAGAACATAACGGTCTCGTGGTATTTATGACAGACAGTGGCGACAACCATATTGCTGTTGTTGTTTATGAAGGATTCTTGACTATTCAAGTGAAGTTAGACGGGGTAAATTCAAATGTGACGCTCAATGAAAGTATAAATGACGGAGAATGGCATTTCGCGGAAGTACAAGGCAACATGTTGCGCCTTGATAACCACACACAGGAAGTTGTTCTAACCGGAGGGAAAAGTATTAACTTAACTTTCACCTTCATTGGAGGATTGGATGACTACAATCGGTTCCCTGATGCCTTTCTTATAAGAACCCCATTCCGGGGCTGTTTGCAGGACATTCGACTCAACAATCAACTGTTTGATTTCGGCTTTACGCCTCCCTCGTTGATTTCCATGGATCAGTATCAGTTACTAGCTAGTGGTCATGTGGGTGAAGGGTGTAAAGGGATGAACGTCTGTCGTTCCGCTCCATGTGGTGTTGGAGGGTACTGTAAAGATTTATGGAACAAATATCAGTGTGACTGCAAACCACGCTATGGTGGGACGGACTGTGCACTGTATGGTTGTGCCCTGGTTAACCTGTGTCCTGCCAATACAACTTGCAGAGATGTCGGTGAAAATTACGAGTGTAAGTGGTCAACTATTTAAAATATTAATTCTTTTATTCTCGAAGTTTTTAAAATAAATTTTGTGCCAACTATATCACCCCAAGAAGGCGAGGACTTAGATTTATTATAAGAGTGAAGGGTCCAGTTATCTGTACCAAAAGACTCAGTATCACTAGCCACGTCTTTTGGATTGATATCCCTTCAGGATCTTAATTTTCCAGCTAAATACTATTTTCGGCCGCTATCACTTTCGGACTCTTAAAGTGCGCAAGTACGTTGAAGCAACGAAAATTGATCGGAGCGTTTAAACGGTGTCAATTCAATCCAATATTTTCCAATATCTGTGTACGTAGACAAAGTTGTTGATCAAAGGAATTTTAGACGAAAGCCCAAACTATCCCAAACTATGTTGCAACGCTCTTCCAACAAGGTTTCAATGTTATTTCAACGTTTCTCACCAATATTGGAAGAATTGGTCATGCGGTGCCAAGTCAGTGTCGCTAAGTGTTAAACTATTGCTGGAACCCACGCACGCTCTCATCAATGCCAGAAATGGTATTGAAGCAAAAGGATTCCTGTCATCAACGTATCTGCAAAGATTGCTATGTGCTTTTTACACAGTTAGGGTTGACTTCATAACTAGCTTGGCTTTGGCACTCCACCCTCTGATCAGAGACAGTGAGGAATTCTATGTGTATGGGACTCAGGGTAGAGAGAACTTAGAATTTTTTCTCGTTTATTTGATAGGTGTACGTCCTGTCACATTGAATGGCAGTTCAAGCAGTGCAGTGTTCAAATTCACTTCAAACGTTAATGTCAGCTTCAGTGTGTCCCTGAGAGTGCGGACAAGACAGCCATCGACTAGTTTGATTGACATAAATCAAGACCAGAATACTTTCTTTAAGATGGAGGTCGCGAATGGGCGAGTAAGAACCCATTACCTTTTAGAAGGAGAAAGTGTTTTAATATTGTCAGGTAAGAGTCAATACAGTTCGGCACAAATTTCGGGGAACCCTCTATATGTACTGAGGGTGTTCTACCCTTAAATATAGGTCATAGTGCTGTGAACTGATACTATTTATCACTGCATACTGGAACGTATCGCCTTGTGTATTTTAAACTGTTTAAAGTTCTCAGATAGGAACATGTTCACGATACATTTCTCGGTTATAATCTGGTAAACTAAGACCTAACAACAAAGTGCCTGACCTAATGAACATTTGGTTGGGTACCCTGGCTCCAGAGGTCCGTTCTTGAAATATCTAGGATGAAGTACACCGTTCTTACGGTTTGAGAAAGTGAGGCGTTTCGCCGCGAACTGTCAGGAATTATAGATATAGGTAAAAAAATAACCTCTAGAACTCAGGGTAATGGTTGGGAGGGGATTTATTAAAACTACAGAACACAGCCAGGACCCACCTATCTACAGAAAGGCTTGTGGTGCCTCAGCATACCCTATTGGGACACCGTCTACCTTTCAGGAACTTCTGTCAACTTAAAATCTTAAATTTTGGTTTGTGTTTGTATTTTCAGATGTTTTTGTTAATGACGGCCGATGGCATGACGTCGTCTTCAACGTCACCAATAATCAAAGTCATGTTACTGTAGACGGTAGCAAGACTTATAACTCATCCAGACTTCCTAGTAGGGAAATAACCGGCTTATTACAACGCACTTCAGTTTTGGTTGGCAACTCGGTGTTTAAAGGTTGCTTAGATAATGTCCGCATTGGAGGTCTTTTGCTCCCGTTTGTTGATTACTATAACGGTACATTGAATGTAAGTCATGTGACACCATTAAAACCTCACTTTAACGCCACCATCCGCGGAATACAGCTTGGTTGCCATGGTGATGATGTCTGCGCCATAAGTCCTTGTGTACGCGGTGTATGCGGTGACGTTTGGAACCAGTTCACGTGTGCGTGTCCCGAGGGATGGGCGGGGAATGTTTGTAACCTGACCGCTAACATGACTTGCGCACACTCCCCGTGCGTGAATGGCACGTGTTATAACCTAACGCACGTAAACGTTCCAACCAATGAGAACCAAGTAAGTGACGTTGGATTTGACATGTTTGGCTGTAACTGCACCGCAGGATTTGAAGGAAAGCGATGCGAGAACGACACGAAGGAATGCGCCTCTGGGCCTTGTCAAAATGGAGGAACCTGCACAGAATTGCACCTAAACTACAGTTGCTCGTGTACAACGGGTTTTATGGGAAGAAACTGCCAAATAAATATTGATGACTGTGCAGACAATAACTGCACCAACAATTCCACTTGCGTTGATGGAATTGCGTCTTATAACTGTTCATGTGTAGATGGTTTTAATGGCACCTTCTGTGAGCTGGATATTGATGAATGTGCTGACACGCCGCCTTACGGTCCTTGTAACGCTACGGGAACACGCAGTTGTAACAACACTAAAGGTAACTTCGCTTGTGACTGTAAACCGGGATATTTTGGTGCCTTGTGTCAGTATGATCCTTCTTTGACCTGTGAGATAAGGGCACCCTGCAAAAATGGGGGAAATTGTTCGGATAACGCAACAGCCTTCAGTTGTTCCTGCCCTGCTGGTTATAACGGTACACTCTGTGAATTTGACATCCACGAATGTGCTGACTTACCTTGCATTAACAATGGAACATGCATCGACAGTCATGTCAACAAGTCGTACTTCCCCGGTTATGAATGCCAGTGCACCGTGGATTACACTGGAAAACAGTGCGAAAAGCTCATTGATTTATGCAATGAGTATCCATGTAAGAACAATGCAACGTGTGAAAGGTTAGCATATAACGAATACAGATGCAACTGTACAGAAGGGTTTGGAAATGTAAATTGTAGTGGACTATTGGCGAACTGCCTTCCTAATCCATGCAAACGTGGAGTTTGTATCCCGTTAATGGATAGTTACGTTTGTCAGTGTAACTCTGGATATACAGGGAGCAATTGTGATTCACTCATTGACAAGTGCGACTCTAATCCTTGTCAAAACGGTGGTACTTGCACTGCGGAAGAAAACTTCTTCAATTGTTCCTGCAGCTCAGATTGGTTGGGTGGACATTGTGAGTTTAAAAATCCCTGCTCGCGAAACCCTTGTGAGAATGGTGCTTCTTGTGTAGTGAATGATCAGCTTGGAAACTTTTCATGCGTGTGCCCTGATAAGTTTACTGGACAGTTTTGTGAAACACAGCTCACATCGAGTCCTCCAGTTGCAAAGGAATCTCGGGTATCTCCGTATCTTATCGGTGGGGTGGTAGTGGCGGGCCTCGTTGCCATTTCACTTTTTATTCTTCTGATTTTGGCTCTGAGGAAACGAGCGGGTAACGGTACTTATAGTCCAAGCAAGGAGGAAGGACAAGCTGGCCGAGTGGAACTGGATTCCATACTCAAACCTCCACCCCTAGAGAGACTCATATAATTCCCTGCATATTGCAAGCGAGTATCCAACTGGCGAAATGTATTGAGGAGGAAATAGACAGGCTATAGACTGCCAATTTCTAAATTTAAAGGAAATCACAAATTTATGGTTGCAGAGTACTTAAAAACGACGAAGATCACCTGCCTTATCCTTTCTCCTCACCCATCAAGTCAAAATTTATAGACTTAGATGCTTTGGTCGATGTTTGACTCTTAAGATCTAATAAATACGATACGCGTTCACGAAAACTGAACATGCAGAGTGTCATTCTTCAAGTTGAGGATCTTCTCAAGGAAGACTGATGTACTACAGACTGACAGATTTCACCGGAATTTTACGCAAGAGAAGATTTCTCCCACGAAAACATGAGAGTATGAAAGACCCCAAGGAATAAACATCATCAAACGGATTTGTTCGCAAGATCTCGTTTGGTAGAGGACGATAGTAAGCATAGGTTTTAAAAGATATTTTTCATGGTTGCCGTGTCACTCAGATTGATCATCAGTACATACAGCTATTTCGAGAAAGGTTGTCAGCAAAAATGTGCACGCGACAATCCCGAAAGGTAATGTGGGATATGATCAGTACACTGTTCCTGACTCTGTAGCTGTCAAAACTTCTTTAGTGTTGCTTTCCTTTAGCGCGCGCAAACATACGTCCATGGCCTCTTGTGCCCTTCTTCCTTGAAGAACAGCGAACTCAAAACCACCCACAATACCTTTCGGGATTGTCGCGTGCACTTTTTCCGACAAGCTTTCTCGAAATAGCTGGATATGTTGATACATAGGACCTGGGCCTCACATGTGCATGCACACAAGCACAAAATTTGGGTCTAGAAGTAAAGTTGGCGCCAAAGAATAATTCCAACTTGGCAGGAAAAGAAAGACATTCGTGTTTATGCTTAAGTCGAGCACCTTATTAGAAATAACAACGACTGAAGCATAGGCAAAAGAGGAGCAGGACATTTTGATATTTTTATGTTTATGTTTTTATTTCTGCTTTTCTCGCTGTAACGGGTAAGGTGAAACATCTTGTGCTATAGTCGATAGTAACGGCCGGGCTCACGGGCTGCTCCAGTGCGTGCTAAAAGCGAAAGTTCAAGAAACATGCTTCAGTGTAAACTGGCGTGACACACAGATGAGCAAACTATCAGTTTTTCTTGCGATTATTCTGGTATTACGAACATGTAATTTATGTGCGACGCTGCCAGACAAGCAAAACATCAGCTCCCTTTTTCCTTTCTTCCCAATCCCCTACCCCTTTCGACGCCTGCTACGCAGGCTAAGCATCACAAGAAGTTAGTGACAACTTATCCTTGATTACATACCCTCTTTGCGTATAATTATCCTGTTAAAGGTTCTTGTGCTTATTCTCTGCTTGTTGTTTTTATCAATGTTTCACTTCTAGAATCATTTTTAAACACGATGGTTTTCTTATATAATAGTTTGTGGATGAAATCCTGTTATATATTTGATCATTCTGATTAAACGTCTTCAGGAATGAAAGGGGAAATGTTAACACTTGTCCCAAGAATTAATATTTCATGTTTCAGACTAAGGCCCGTTTCGAACGTCGTGCTACTGCTGTGGCGAACTCAATTGATCGAATTAAATTCGACTTTAGCACGGCAGTAGCGCGACACTTGAAACCAAGTCGTGCTACTGCCGTGTAGCACGGCAAGCCTTGCCTTGCTACACCGTAGTAGCTCGACTTGGTTTCAAACGTCGTGCTATTGCCGTGCCGAACTCAATTCATAAATTATAAATACATTAGAGTATATTTAAAAGTCTGCTAAACCGTTTCTTCATTTTTGTGTTTTGTTTTCGGCAACAGCCGTGCTATTCGACTAAATTAAATTCGATGTCTGAAAGCAAGTAGTGCTAGTGTCGTGCTGCAGTCGAGCTACAGTCGAGCCAGCTTAGCACGGCAGTAGCACGACGTTTGAAACAGGCCTAATTTTTTATGACTCTGCCAATATCATCTTTGATCTGTAACAGAAGATTAAATGAGAAATATGACAAAAAGATTCGGAAATCTGGCGTAAGGAAGGATTTTTACAGACCTTTGCATTGTGAACGTAATTTAAATCTATTTCAATGTCGTTTGTTGCCTTCAGCCGATATTTTCTCAGTGGTTTTCTACAACAGGGCGTGCTTTCTCGTTTTTCGTACTTCAGAAATATATTTAATAACCCAATGTATATAGGCGCCTTCCGTAGAATTGGTGTAATAAAAAATTATTTTAAGTTAATTTTAAATTTACGTGACTACAATGTAACTAGCAAACGTTGTATAACGTTTTTATATAGTTTTCATAAAAGAGTGTGGTTGCTATTATGTGTGTATCTTGAAATCCGCTTTAAAGTTATCGGTAGGCCCTGATGGTTTGGTGACACCTATTTGGTGCATTCTCTCTCACCCTGCGAGTGACTGCATGAATCAAGTGAGGTCGTTGTTGAGCATGCGCGGCATATTGTTAGGATATGGTTTCGAACCCAGGCCTAATAATCATGCGCTTCAGCGGGATCGGCTATCGTCATCGGTTTATCAATCAACGGATACTCGCACTCGAATAAACCTGATTGACGGGAGGAAACAAGATTGACTAGTCCAGAAGTTTGGGCTGCGGCGACCTTAAAAGCTTGACGCGATTCTGGGAGACCTTCCTTGTCTCCTTCTCACTCAAGAAGACAACAGAAGGCTATGCTACGGGGTACTGCATTTTGTGTGGTTCAGTTTAGCCTGTTCCAGGCTCTCAGATAGCGGGGAAGACGTGAAAGTGAAAGGCACGCGAAAAGTTGGCGGGGCGAGAAAAAGGAAAAGTTTCTTCCCGTTGTTATTATTATTTTTTTTTTTTCATGTTCGCGCTTTCTCAATTCAGCGGACCCAACTATCTCCGAGCCTGGAACAGGCTAGGTTCAATTCGATTCGAATATCTCCTGTCGTTACCGGATACGATTTAATAAGGCCCTACACTGGGCAATTTGTCTCTCAATTTTGTGGCCACACATCTTGCAAGCCTTCTAACTCCCCCTGAAATAAAGCCTCCTCGCAAGTTGCAACGGTTCCTTACAGCAAGTGTTGCACGAAAAAGAATCAAGTGTTATTTCTCGCAACGTTGCGACATCTATTGTTTGGCTTTTGACGAATAATACACGGGATAATAGTGAGCTTAAGCAAAGACGTTTTTGAGAGACGCTCGTGACCGGAAGTCCACTTTTTGCACTCTTTGACAGTGTTTTTGCCCAAATGTTTCAGGAAAATCATCTCTATGAGGGGAAATACACTGAGCAGTAAAAATTTGGTAGCCTCAACGCACGTTAAAAGGGAAAAGGCATTGCGTGAAAGGGAAGCTTTTATAGGAGCGGCGTCTAGGATGGAATGCGCTTACATTTCCAAAGGGGTTACATTAAAGAAATTGCCAGGATTTTAAGGTTGAAAGTAGATCAGAAAATGGACAAAGAATGTACCGTACAAAAAGAAGTCATGTGGCATCATTCCCTACTCATTATGAATTTCTGTATTGGCCACGACCGCTACTAGTTTTTAATTCGATTAACGACCGCAGGTGCAAATTTTGTTTTTGCCAAACATAACTTTGACACAAGTTTAGGTGAAAATGTTCCGCTTACTTGGATATATTGTAAAGCAAATTGCTGATGATCAACTGAATTTCTTCTCTTAGAAGGGATGAAAAATCTGGGCGTTGGCGGACATGTTGGAAATAATATTGTAAAGAACAGAAGTTTCAAAACAACGTAACTATATATGACATCTGATACTCTTAGTTCAATAAAAATCCTTAACACTGAAATTAGAGAAATTTCTAAATTATTATAAAACCTTCTATATTCAATAAAAAGTCTTAAAAAGACCGTGGCATACGTTTTAACGGACATTTAAGGCTCGCACGCCCCGTGCGCCTCCTTTTAAAGAGCGATATTAAAGGGTGGAGAATCTAAACATACAAAGCCATAAAAAAACATAGCGCCGCACGTTTTCGAATTTTTAGCAGCCATTCCCTGTCTTTTATTATTCACACTTAAATTTCCACTGATATTTTATTTTACTCAACACATAACAAATAGTTTTTCATCGAAAGTTTAATATTCCAGTTATAAATAACTAGCGCTTTTAAATTGTTCCTGTTGTTGCGACTGACTCCCTGGCCCTTAGTTCGTCCATCTTGTCAGCTGCTTTTACCCGTTCTTTGGGAATCGTCTGATGTTGTTTCCAGATGGCCAAGTCTTAGTGCTAAGTGCAGGACGGGAATTAGGTGGAGGGGCGGGGCCAAATCGCCCTTGCCGTTTGGCGTTTTGGTCATCTGAAAGGTAAAACAATGAAAAGTCATGTAATTAACGAAAAACCTAACACTATGACTATGTTCGTCAACCTGAGGAAGTGTCATAGCACGAGTATGGGGGGTCTAAAATAAAACAGAAGAAACACATGGTTGATTGAGATTCAACAAACACTTCAGAGTGTATTTTAGTTGGTTGGATTTAGGCAAGCTCTATGGGAATTCCTTGGAATTGAATTCTATAAGAGAATGTATGAGAACAAACAAAATACGATCTAAATTCTGCTTTTTGATAGGATTCGAAATAAAATTGACCTTGTGTTGTGTGCTTTGCAGTCGGTTCGCTTCAAAAATAACCACTCAAAACGCTGAAACGTAAAAAGAAGGTATATATTACACAGCAACACGGAGGCACGGATGGAAAAACTTGAAGAAGATTGAAAGAGGGTCTCAATGGGGTTAACCGATAGGCGTAAAACGGCCAAAAATTTAGTCGATAGCCGTAAAAATTGAAAAATTTTAACCGTTAGCCGTAAATAGAGTAAAAAAGAGTTAACCGTAAAAGAAACTTTTCCCTAGATTTGCTACTTTTAAGGGAGCTACTAAACTCACTTATGGTTGCGTTTTTTATTTCCCGGCTAGTGTGACTCCGTACGCACGTTAGGCGAAGCGTCTTTTAGGTGTTGACCAAGACCTAGGCTCCATTTCCCTAACTCTCTCGGGAAACTAATTTTTTCCATAGCGAAAGTGTGGCTTCTTTCTGGGGATTAATATTTGTGATTTGCAGGAGGTCGTGCCCTCGAAACACAAGTGAAACAACACGCAGAGATGTCACTGAAAAAACAGCCTTTCCCTGTTTTTCTCTGACGCTACGGTAGACATTGCCAGGCCTAGTCCCTGTACGGCATCTTCCCACGCAATCTCGGTCAAGGCATTTCGGTGGCGAACTCACTCGGACCACGTGACTCGAAACGCATTAGCCGCGCGGAATAATGACGCCTACGGACAAGGCAACGGCAGACAGTCGTTCCGTACAGTCCTTCGCTATCATTAAAAACACTGGACACGGGAATTTTGTTATTGGCCGTTTTCACGCTAGAGCTAGAAATGAATTATCCGTCTGAGACTAGCCTGTGTACAGTCGCGCCCTCCCCTCAGACACCCCTTCTCCAATTTTTTCTGAGGGGAGGGGGCGGCTGTACACAGGCTATCTGGAACGGATAATCCCGTCTTCAAACTGTCCGTCGAAATTGACGGATGAAGTCAGGCGGATTGTTCATTCAAAATTAAAACTATTAAATTAAGAAGTATTACCTATCTGACGCGAATCATCAAACGGATAACCCGTCTCGCACTAATAATCGGTCTGTAGTGTGAAAACGGCCATTTCTGTTATAATGAATGTCGCGCCCGGGCCTTGAGTTGGGCGTTTGCGTGTCCGCTTTTGCTTTTTCACAAAAGATCATTTTTAAATTGACCTTTGACATTTCTATTTGTAAAATAATATTAGAAGTGAAATACTTTATAAAAAGTATGATCTATCAAATGTTAAAATTTTTCAAAAGAATAGCTTGTTTCCGTCCCGAGATGATCCGAAGACCTTTATTTTGATTTAAAGATACAAAAAATACTTGTTAATTAATATTTAACTTTTGAAACAAAAGAAGTTAATTTTTAACTTTTTTGTTAACCGTAACTGAAAAAAATTAGCCGATAGCCGCAAAAGAGCCAAAATTTTAGCCGATAACCGTAAAAGCCACCACCCCATTGAGACCCTCTTGAAACGGATGACAATTGTGGTTTTTAAAAACTTGCTAGCCTAATACTTTTTCAAATTTGATTGTCGTTTGTAACAGTTGAAATAATGTTTCAGACACATGATTGTTTGACACGAAGTTTGTAATTTTGTCATTCACAAGTAATTTCTCAATTTTCCTAGCGAAATTGGTATTTTAAACAAAATGAGGCAGCCAGCCGTCACGTGACACAGCCCCATCATCCTTTTTTTCGAACTCTCGGTTCCGTTGTAAAACTCCGAACAATTCGAACCCTTCTTAATTTCCAAAATTTCCCAGACCAAATTATTCAAATTTCGCATTTTCGTGCCTCGGGAGGCAAGGAAAAATTAGAAGTACAGCATAATTACTTGCTTGCCATAGGAAAAGAGATAACAGAAGATAACAATGGGTCCTTTCAAAGCAAAAATTAGTTCAAACCATAAACTCAACTTTAGGCGCTCAACTCATGATAAGCTTGGTGGGGGGGGGGGGGGGGGGAAGGGGGTCAACGATGAAAAGCCATTTATAACTACTTAGGATTCTTTGTGACTCTCTGGAAAAAAGGTGCTTGTTGAGGTGCTTAACAAGCTCAAGAAAATTCCGGCAATAAAATGTTCGTAATTACAGAATCTTTTTCAAAAATGGCGCTATACAATTGAATTGAAGCCTTAATTTCTTAACACAAACCTCGGCGCATACTGGTATACCTTTTTGACTTCCCTTGTTCTTGTACGTTAGTCTCTTTTATCCACAGAATAAACTATTTCCAGACACTAGCAGGTGTTTATTACGGCAGGCCGTAAATCATTTATAAACATCAATCAGGTTAAACTTTACGAACTATAATGCTATTGGTTGACAAAAACATCGCGTTGAGATTTAAGACTAATTCCCATTCCTTGTATGGTGCTAAATTGTCCATACTTAAAACCATTCCTGAGCCTTCATTTTTTCCGATTACGATGATATATCTTTTTCTCTCGTTTACTTAGAGATTGTTCATATTTTCTTGGATAGTTTAACCCATAAGATTAAGTAATGTTTGCAGGAGACAGGTTCACAAAAATAAGTACAGTTGTGTCTGGGCAAGAAAATATTAACGAACTTGTATCTGTTGCAAAATTTTTCTGATGAATAAATTATGTATTATATGACCGTCCAGCACCGCATCTTTTCGAGCGCACCTTTAAATTTGAGAGAGTCAGTTAATTTTTAGCTTTCGCGAGCGGTTACCGTGAAGACTTTTTTACATGTTGCAGTTTAGCTGGAATCTGCAATACAGAATGCCTTTCCCTTACCATAAAAAGGAGTTTTAGAATAAAGAAAGAACCAAAAAGCTCGGACTGGAGGTAATTAACTCATGCTCCAGCAAAGTGGTAGAGCATCATTTCACGCACTGAAAAATTCACATATCATCATAATAACAGTTGATAATAATACGAATTCGGGCATTCATTCATTTTTTTCTTGTTTAATTTAGTTTTATACAAGTTTTGGACCTCTGTCTTATGAAAACTTTGCTCCTTCGGTACCTTTTGCTTATATAAATATCGGTAAAGAGACAGAGGGTCCGTACAACTAAGGTTACCAGGGGCGTAACCAGCCTTTCGACTCGTTGTAGGCCTGGCTGACTTTCATTTCCACATATCCTGAAAATTACACTGATGACTACTACGCACTGACCTAACCAACACTTTGAGCTCTTAAGCTGTTCAACTCACCCCAACAATCTGAACAATGCATAATTATTTATTACAAGCGGTAGAGTGATCAAACCAAAACTTTGTGGGCCCGGGCCTACAGGTCTATGGGCTGACTACAACCCTTGCTACGTTCACACTATCGGATAGTGTTTCGTGCCAAAAAACCTATCTGGTATAGTATGAACACGGCTATACACAGATGCCCTATATATACGGTATGGTTTCCGTTCCGACGCAAAGGTTATCTGGTACAGTGTGAACACAACCTAAATTAAGGTGAACTAAGAGTCAAGGTCAGTCAACGAGCGTACTTTACAGTGGCGGATCCAGGGGAAGGGCCCTGGGGCCTGCCCCCCCTTATTTTTCGACCAAAATGAGGCCCGAAGGGCCGAAAAAATTTTTTTGGAAACCGGGCGCTCCCCTTATCTCAGGATCTGGATGACCCCCCCCCCCCCCCCCGCCCGCTTATCTCAAGGTCTGGATCCGCCGCTGCTTTAGGTTCTAATGATTGCCCAATGCAGGGGCGGATCCAGGATTTTTTTTAGGAGGGGGTACACTCTTCTTTTGCTCTACTTCAACACCAATAAACCACATAGTTTTTTTTTTTTTGCAGAATACCAGTTGTATTAGAAAACCGCAGATCATCTCAGGGGGGGGGGGTGCGCACCCCCTTCACCCTCCCCCTAGATCCGCCCCTGCAATGTATTTACCGAAGAAAACGGACTAATTAGTCTTCAAATAATCAGTAAATTATTTATTTCAGTAATAAAACTAGCGTAACAGGTGCTTCGAAGTTATTACAAAACGGTTACCAGCAGGTTTAAACGAGTCTAGAGTTTCCGGTGTCATAATAGCCTACGAATACAGCCGGCCTTTCATTGCTCCCCGTCTTTGTAGGACCGGTCTCTCGAGAGAGGCTTTTTGGCCCAAAATACTGACGCAAAACGTGCCCGCAGCGGGGAGAAATGAGAGGGGGTTAGTGCTGTCACTGAAGTTTATTTGCGCTAATACCAGAGCTTCGTGTGGTTTCTAAAGTCCATAAAGTGGCAACCCGCCACACGACCACCCTGCTGCACTCTGTAAATACCACCACCTGATTATCTGGCCTGAGCACTTAAAGTTCAGTCTCTGGTTATATTATTATACACAGTACACTCCTTCGGAATGACAACATTTTCAACTTGAATTAATGACAATTAATATATTTTAATGAACCAACCTGTACAATATCTGTGAACCCTGTCATACATCTGACAAACTCTATTGTTAATATGTGGGTAATTTTTTGTACGTCCAACACTTTTGGCTGAATATGCAATCTACAGTGCGTGGAGAGCCAAAATAATGTCTGTGAAGGAGAATGGGTCATTTTGTTCTCACTCCATACTGAGCAGGATTCAGTAATTATTTTCTGATGAATCTATGTTACAGGTGAAAATTAAATTCAACATTATAACTAATGTTGATTCTCAATTTCCTTTGACTCCTAGCCCCAACTCATGAATAATTAGGGCTAGGAGACTATGGAAATTAAGAATCAACCTAGGTTAAAAAATATTCACCTGGATTTAATTTTCACCTGTAACATAAACGTCCCCCTCCCCTCCTTATAAGCCCTGTTGGTTACAGACACATACATAGAGAGCCTGCAAACAATGGGTAAAGGGGTCAGAGTATATTATGTGAGACAAAGTGAAATGATAAGGCAGCTGCTTGAAAGATCAGATTGCCGTATTTTTTTAAATTCGTCCCTTGTGAAGATTTTACCAGAAAGGAATTTCACCAATTACTTGCTAAGAAAACCATGCTTTTATCATCCTGCAGTGGCAACAGGGTGCTTCAAATCGTCCAATGTGAATAGACTTATCTTTAGCTATGATATTAATTCCTTGATGTAATTTAGATGTATAATAATTATACATCTATTGTTCTAAGAGCTCTTAACGTTTTTTTATTAGTTTAACTTGTAACTTGAGATACGTATTTTTATCTTTTGAATTTATTAAAGACATCTATTCTATTCTATTGAACCCAGCCATCAAAAATATGTAAATGTATACTGCTGTAAATATATAGAGAATACTTCATGGAAAGTGCTGGCGTACGGTATTTACGCACGAGTTGTTGACGTATCAGAAATTGAACGAGTGAGCGCAGCGAACGAGAACAGGGGTCTTTTTTGCATGAGCATGCGCGACCGCTGACTTTTCAAAGAGCACGCGACCAGTGACAGCGACCATGCTGCATAGTCATAGGAACCAAATTGTTCACTTTGAAATCCTGCTTGAGATTGAAATGGTAGCGGGAACTTAAGAAAGACCTTCGTTGTACAAAATAAGTAAAGATCTGTTGATTTAAAGTGGAGACTGATGCGCTGAACGAGGTGAAAGAGCAAGTTACTCAAGGATGTCTGACACGAACATGGCTGCTTGTTGTTGTTTGGCGCTCGACTCGTGTCTTGATTCCCCTTTAAGAACCGCAAAGTTTGGCATAGAATGCATTGCTGATGCGTAGCTACTGAGGAAAATGTTCTTTATTTAGTGTTTGTCTATAAATCGGATGTAAATCAGTTTCTCGATGCCGTAGAGGATTACTGTCAATTATTTGTTAATAGCTGATTTAGCCATATTTCGGGAGTGGATTAATAACGATCAGCGGGCGACTACCACGCCGTTTTCAGTTGGAATAGAAAGTTTTTGCCTTAAGTATTTTAGCGATACAAAGTTTGTTAACAGGAAAATTGTAGAACTTCTTGTTTTTGCGTGGACTAACATTGTAAGGCATCCTTTACAGGAATTTGCTTTTCGCCAGAACTTAAATGTTTTAATGATTTTTAACTTTTGGTCGGCATCACATGTTTACTGTACCTCTTGGGAAACCTAACCGTTTGTTTCATCAAAATCGGTCAGAAGATTGGACTTTAATTTCGGCCCTATTGAATGCAGTTTTGACTGTGTCTCATTGATATTCATTTTTTTTATTGTTCGAGACATACAGAGTGACTACCACCAACATCTCACCAGGTGACTAATCCACGTCTCGTGTGCTCTTAATTTTGTAGCTTTAAAGTGCTGGGAAAATTGTAGAACATATATTAATTCACTGCTGAACTGAACATCGGCTTTCGGGCACTTCGAACCCACTCGCTGAAATTTGCTATAATGTTTTTTTTTTTTAATATTTCTCTTCCCTTCCGATTTCAAAACAAAGAAAATTGAAAGTGTTTACTTGCATCAACAAACGTTTTTGCACTTTGGTTAGACTTTGATGAGGCCAGCGCAATCCTCCAGGCACTACATATACGCGCGCTGTTGTCCAGGTCAAGTGGGGAGATGAAATTTGATAGTAGCTCGTGTATGTTAAAGCCGGTCTACTTCGCTTTTGTTAATACCATGTTAGAGTTTTTTTTTGCAAACTACACATTTGTTAAATCACGAGCACATTCGCCAAGACCAACGAGCAAAATAGTCGCTATGATACCTTTGAGACGCGCCATTTTGATGAAGACAAATCCTGTGGTGAGCCTCCATGCACATCGCTTGTTCAGCGGTCGCGCATGCTCATGCAAAAAAGACCCCTGTTGCGAACGAGTAACATTTCTGATACAAAAATAACGAGTGCGTAAATACCGTACAAAGCACTTTCCATGTGGTATTGTGTTTATTATATACATACTGAGACATCATCATTTTGGCGGCTTTTTTATTTTAAATCTTTCAAAAATGCTAAAATTTGCCGCTACACACTTACCGCAAAATGACAACGAAAACGAAGTATCAGCTTTTTAGTAAAAACGTTCGTTAAAAACATAAATGACGGTGAGGATATGAGGTAATCCAAGAACCATAAGTAATCTCAACTGTTTGTTCTCAATGCACAATTGAAAATGAGTGAATTTAAGTAAAATGGCCAGTTTCAATATAAACTTAGGGTGCGTTTCTTTAAAAAAATCCAAGATTGGATTCTTAATCCGAGATCATGCGGATTCGTTATTTTTAAAGACACGAAAAATCCGAAAATGGATTTTTTTTTCAATTAGCCGTAACGACCCCAGCATGAAGTTCGCGTGTTTTGGGGGGAGTTTTCAAAATGGCGGAAAGTTTTGGTTTGATGTTTGAACTGTTCGAAGAAGTCCTTGCCGATGACCTTGAACAACAACAGGTTCTTTTAGGAGCCGATGACGAAGCAGTTTTATTCCTTTTGGCGGCCGGACAGCTCGTCCGAAAAGAACACGTTCGCACAAAGAATTTTTACGAAATAACCGTACCTAGTTACATACCGGAGGACTTCCGAAGTCACTTCCGCATGTCACGGCATACAGTTACAGTTCTCGAACATTTGCTTTCGGTCCACGGCGACTTACCTCAATACACCGGCGATAGAGGAAGACCACCGGTCGAGTTAAGAAAGCAAATCCTTATTACGCTGTGGATTCTTGGGAATCCAGAATGTTTACGCTCTGTTGCCGATCGATTTGATGTTTGCAGGGCAACTGCGTACAGAGTCTACAGACGAGTTTGCAAAGCAATAGTGAGGAACTTAATGGATGAGTTTATCAAGTTTCCAACTGGTCTAAAAGCCCAAGCGGTGATGGAGGCCTTTGAAGAGAAAAAGGGTTTTCCGGGTGTTTTGGGGGCTATTGATGGCACCCACATACCAATCAAAGCACCACATAACAATCATGAACAATACATAAATCGCAAAGGTTTCTTTTCCGTCCAACTACAAGTCATTTGTGACCCGGATTTATTCATAACCGATGTTTTCTGTGGTTACCCTGGTTCAGTACACGATGCTCGCGTGTTTCGTAATTCTCCGATCTGCCGAGAAGTTGAAGTGAACCCAGACAATTATTTTCCTGGCAACTCCCACATTTTGGGAGACGCAGCATATCCCTTGAAGAGGTGGCTGTTGACCCCATTTCGAGACAACGGACGTTTGACTGCTCAACAAAGACGTTACAATACTGCCCACAGTTCCACCAGAATGGTGGTTGAGAGGTCCATAGGGCTTTTTAAGAACAGGTTTAGGAAGCTAAAAACAATGATGGATGTTGACAAAATTGAGGACATACCGGAAATTATTGTATCCTCTTGCATCTTACACAACATTTGCATTATTGAAGATGACATCGATGATTTTTTAGATGACTGTAATGATGATGATGACAATGATGACAATGATGATGACATCTTTCCACCAGGTGTAGGAGCAGTTGATAAGAGAAACATGATAATGAGACTAATCCCATAAACCTAGCATTTATAAGTGGTTTATGTATTGATACCTTTTGTACTGTGGTGTTTTCATGAACACTTCTTTCATAGGTGGTGTATGTCATTCATAAAGTTTATACTGTATAATAGTCTTTTTGCTATAAATATCAATATTTTATTTGTTTTTAAAAGTATATAAGAAAATAGTAGAGCCATGTACATGGATCACTTTATACTACCTGAAACATTATTTATTTTATGGTGTTGCTTGAAATGTAAACTTTCAACACAAATGTAACAGCCTAATACTCTGACAGTCCAGGTTGCTTGTGTCACGCACAGAAAGGAGGAAGTGCGTGACACAAGTGATCTGAAGCATCTGAGAATCAGGCTAAAAAAAGTAAAGGATATAAATAATATCAAAACCAGTTTAGTTAGGCCCTCTCACCTAATGTTGCTGTTGTAGTTCCTTGTATGTATGTGATAAAAAAAACATACAACTTGCAATAATACTGTTAACATGTATGATATAATAAACTTTTAGATAACTCAATACTGACAACAAACTCAGGTTTACTGTATCTATGTTCATGTTTGTGGTCAAATAATCCCATGTTCTGCAACACAATAAAAAATTATGGAATCAAGGTTACTCTTTGTTCAATGATTTTTCAAAAACATTCAAAAATCGGCCCATGAGTGCCATGCGTTCATTGTGCATATTTTCAAACTTTTTAATCTTTTCCTTTTCTTCCTCTTTCCTGTCTTGTGTAAATTCCTTAAAGAGCCCAACGAGGTCTTCTCTTTTCTTCCGCTCTGGTAACTTCTTTTTCTTTGCTTTTGTAACCACAGGCTCCTCTGTGTCACTACCTGTGGAACTCAATGTGGAACTGGAATTTTTAACACTCTTGACTGCATCTTTGCTCCGTTTATCATCAATGTTGCTGCACAATGTTTTTGGAGCGATGGCATCATCTTTCGAAAATATTTCGTGAAGTTCGTCATAGAAGTTGCATTTCTTTCGGTCATTTCCGCTGACTTTGTTGTGATCAACACAAGCAACATAACTTCTCTTCAGATTTTTCAATTTCGTCTCACACGCCTTGGCATTAAAGAACACTCCGTTCTTCTTTAATTCTTCGCTGATTTCTTCCCACAGGGACTTGTTCTTTTTGTTTATATCTTTAAATCGTTCTCTGCGTTCGACATAGCAGGAAATTAACAACAGCACATCAGCTCTAGACCAGCGTACAAGAGCTCTCGATTCGCCTTCGGTGCCTTCACTCGACTGACTGAATGTGGCTGCAGCTGTTTCCAAAGAAGAAAAACTTGGACCAGGCTGAGGTGATACTGATCTGACTGTTTCATGGCTGAACTGTGATGCCTGCGGTGGTGGAAACATGAACTGAGGAAGATAAGGTTGAATGCCCGGTTGAACGTGGCTTTCGTTCCACTGATATTCTGGATATTCACCTGCAGATAAACTGTGCGTCCAATATTGTCCTGTAGATAGAAATAAAAGATGCCAAGACGCATCAAACATCCGGAAAATTTATAAAAATACGTACAGGACGGAAAATTTCGGTGAAACTACACAAAAAACTCACCTTGTTTATTCGCCATGGCCGGCAGCAGCTAATATTTACAACAAAATGGCGGGCAGGAGGGAGTCATAAACTCGTCAGCGCGGCTGTCCGATGTGTCGGGCCATCGTGACGTCACATCAACGTGAGGCGTGCGACGAGCAGAATTTTCGAAAATGGCGGTGTTATTGTTTTTTATGTGAACACTTTGAGCTTATTTTTTCCCGTGAATGAAGCAGCAATGTGGTTTCCCTTTTCATCGAGGATACCATTACCTCATATTCCAACGGAAAAGGTAAGTGTATTTTGATTGCTACGTGAAAATTCGGCAAAAAAGGTTGCTGAAGCGTTTTGGTGAGTCTCCAAGTTAGGAAAATTATGTGAGTGCGGTGAGGAATTTTGCTCGACAAAAACTCGTTTTTCTCTGGATAAAAAGCATGAGAAGACTTGTAGCTTCGCTCCAAAGTAGTTTATATCTCACAGAATCCATATAGCTTATGATAAATGTCAGGGAATAAGCCACAAAAATGATCAGTGTAGTTATTCGAATCAATTTCCTCCGTTATAATTTTGCAATCTTGTTGAAGTGAGGTTGGTTACGAAAATTTGTTATAAATGAGCTGTTTTGTCGTTATTTCGGTTCTTCAGTAAGACGTATATAAGTATACTGAGAGTTGTTAAGATTACTATGACCTCTTAAAATCTCGTAAAAGCCCGATCGTGGAGAAGTTCACTCTTTTTGAGGCACTACAACATGTAATCTAAATATTTGTTCAGCCTTCGTAAATTTTTTGGACACCTTCTGATGTTAGGAAAGTCCCGGGGGTGGGGGAGGCGGGTAACACCCTTGAAGGATAATTTTAGACTGCACTATCAAGCCTGCAAGTGTATATGTATGTACACTGTAGTTTACTTTCAATACCCTCTCAACATCTGGTAGAATAATACATCAGTCAATTGAAACCCCGGCCCCCTGATCCCTGGGAATTTAACAATAGCCTGGTGTTAAAACACCACCAATTTTTCCACTTCCTGGGCCAAGAGTTTGTTAAAAGCACCTTATGGCAGGGAATTAGTAGTTGTAGTTCTTGGCTTGATTTAAACCGCTCTCTTCTGTCTGGTACTCTTTATCTATTTATTTTATTTTCAAACCAATGGACCTGTTGATGGAAACTCTCAACTGCGTTGCATCAAGTTCATGAGAAATGTCATCCCCTGGCTGAACCTTGTTAACAATAAATTATTTTTAACAGTGCTTCCACCTGTTCCAAGGTTTACTTTTGTTTTGCAGTGTGCTTTTACATTTTAGGAGTAGGGACTTGGTTTCTTTGCTAATTGTCTAGCCCTGACGATCAACTTCATTCTGGGTTTTCTTTTGTTGAGTAATGGCAACTCCTTGCTTTTGATTCTAATTTTGAGGGACAATTACCAGTTTGCTTAGTCTAGACTAAAATCTTCAACCAATCAGTTTCCTGGAACCCAAACTCTCTTTATACCCTATCCCAGAGCAAACTGCTTGAAAACTATGCCGTTCAGTTGGAACATACCTACGGCACAACCCTCCCCCCCCCCCCCTAGAGGAAACAGGGGCTTCTCCTAAGTCACTCATGTTAAATCCCTCTCTCTGTTCCCCCTTCCAAAAATGTATAAACTATGTGCTGTTAAATCCCTGCTCATGAGCTGGGTCAAGCAGGAATTTTGTTAATTCCACTGCACCTAGGGCCAGCACACCCTGGAATTAGCTTGGCATTGGCTGCATTAAATCCCCGCTATGCCCCAGAGGTTTAGAGGGGGGGAGGAGAAGGGTTTCAATTGACTGATGCATGTAGACACTGCACCCTTTACTTGCTTACTTTGTTTCACCAAGAGTAACTAATCAGTCTATATCTAACTATATAAAACATTATATAAATCTTAAACAGGTTTTCAGTAGTATCATAGTTTCCACTAACTATGGTGGTGTAAATAATATGGTAATGCTAATCATTTTCTGTTTTTTCCTACAGGATTAACACTACTTAGACCAATGACGTTTCCAGGCTTACATGGCTCACATGTAAACTGAATTAGAGAGTAGACTGGCAGGCCTCTCATTATTACTGATTCTCTTGGCCTCTACATCACCGTTTGATCAAAACATCTATGGTCACTCCAGAACATAACATTACTGATCATCTACTTGTTCTTTTTTTGGTTATTGACAATGTGAGGATTTATACCAAGAAATTATTTTCGTGTAACTGCTCACAGACAGGATTTTAGAAGAAAAATAATGAAGAATGTGTTTTAACAGGCATAGCCTTCGAATCAATTCATTACTGGAAGCTTTAGCCTGAGAATGCAGACAGATTTCCAGTTGTATTTTTTAGTGATGTGAAACTACAACCCAAAATGTTTTGTTTAGTTTGATTATTTTTCTCTTTGCCCAGTGCTTCATGTACTGTCTTCAGTAATATGATCTGTCTAGACATTTTTCCTGACTTTTTCTTTTATTTAGTAAGATTATCTTGCATACTTCCATGGAAAGTAAAAAAAAGTGTCAATAAAAGATTTACACTATAAGTATTTTGTTGCTGAGATACTTGGGTATCAGCTCTAGAAGCATAATTTCAAGTGTGGTAGATATACTCCCACAGAACAACAGACTTGAGAAATAGTTTCCTTATACTTACCTCTGAGGAGCAAATGAAGCAACTATTATTTACCCACAAAAAACTTACACCCGAATAGCTTCGGCAATCGAAGCATGTACAGTGTAGTTTTATAGGTGGGTGAAATGCTTGAATCTGCACTGCTGGTTGGAATATGCGGACCCCCATGGAAACAGTTACTCCAGAATTTTCGAGCGTTTATTGACCAATTTAAAAGGCGTCCTGGTTACCACTTTTTTGGGGGAAGATTGAACGGTATAGCTGAACCTTGACAGAATATTTGTCTTCTCATTAAAAAGCGATTTGGTGCCTTCAGGAACTCTCTCTTCAAGTCGTAAGCCGTTATCAGATAAGCTTCAATGTCGCTGTCCAGGTTCGAAGTAAAAATGTTTAAATCGCCGAGTCACTAGCCTAAGTGTTCCGTTCCCAATTCTGAGATATTTACCACCTGTTTATAAAAGCCATTGTTTTGATTCTGACTTTTTCTTGAAGGTATTGTTTTCAGTGGAAGGCTCCTGTAGAATCTTGCGTCAGCCCAACTGGCTATAAACGGAGTATGGGTGTAACCATATTTCCTAGGCAATTTTGTACACTTGAACTGTATTCAAGCACTTCTCAAGTTCAAACATTGACATAAAAAGATACTCTCGAATTAATCGTATTACTTGTTTCAATTCGAGAGCTTTATTGTTGGATTAACTGGTTTTACTTCGCGGCTGACTCGCAAGGTACCTGCGGAAAGTAGTGTTTAAAGTCACTGATCATTTTTATGAAATTGTTATGAGATTTAATTTTTCAAAAATGAGAAAGAGTTTTGACCTATGTAAGTTATGTTTTTGTCTCCAAACGCAGTGTTGTGGGGTTTCAGAGTTACAGGCCATTAAAGATGATCTTGGTGATGATTTTTATCGATCTGTAGGAGCGTTTGTCAACACTTTTGAGTCTTGTCGCCAGTCTGTTTTTTGTTTTCAGGTTAGAATTGCGTTATTGATACTTTATATGATAACATCTACAGCTTCGCTTTAGTTGTTTAAATGATTTGCTCTACTGTTACTGAGAAATTGGACCGGGAATGTGGCGGATTTTAAGAAGACGACCGCTTGCCAAACGTACTGCTTTTTGTATCCGTGCAATAAAGAAACGCACGGATCATGAATCCTAAAAATCCGGATTTAGATTTGATCTAATGAATCCACTCGGAGTGTGGATTCTATAGATTCAAAATCCATTTTCGGATTTTATTAAAGAAACGCAAAATCCGTTTTTGGATGCAAGAATACGGATTTGGATTTTTTTAAAGAAACGCACCCTTAAGCTTAAATGAAAGGCAAAGTAGCTCCGACAAAAAGCACAACAAAAGCTTACGTCTCGTTCTGTTTATCCCTTTCCGCTGTTGTTTCACGGGCTCTCTACCGTTTTCTTTATCGACAGTGAAACAAATGAAACTATTCCCACTCCATTTCCGAAATGTTTATCACTTTTTTAGCGAGAAAAACTCTTTGAGTAAAACTTTTCTCGTTGAATGTGTTCGAAGCGGCGCTGCAAGCCGCAATAAAAGGCGGCAATTTTGGCGCGAAACCCACACACCTCTGTGCCTTCTGATTGGACGTATCATTTTTCTCACACGTGAAAAAACATCGTTCGCGATTCTGATTGGACGTATCATTTTTTTTCACGTGTGAAAACCATCGTTCGCTCCTCTGATTGGCTAGAACTAATTTGCGTACGAAAATTTACGACATAGCTTTTTGGTGAGTATTTCTCAGTATGTATATAATAACATGTATATTAAATATAACAAACAACCAGAGGTAACAGTTAGACTACCTACTAACTAAGAGGCTTTAGGACTCTGGATATGTTTTACTCATTACTTGATTTATTCTCAATAGAATGGCCCTTTAACAATAATATTTATGGAGCAATATGCTCAATATGTGATATTGAATTGCAATATTCTGCTGTCCTATCATATAAGAAACTGAAAAATGTGTTTGCCAACCAAACGTTTCCACAGAAAAATTAGAAAAAAAAATCCAAACAAGGAGTGGAAAAATGCACTGAAAATGAGCAAAATATTACAATATTTATTTACCTCAAAAACTTTAAATTTTCTCTCTATTTTATTTTTCTATTACCACAACTCATGGAACAGCTAAGAAAGAAAGAATCCTCAATGTCTCTGGTAGGTAAAATGAGCTATGAAATTTTCTTCTCCAAAGAATTGCAGAAAACAAATTTATACTACCAGTATACACACAGAGTATCTTTCATGTTTTCTTCAGAACCAATACAAAAATACTGCATAAGGCTGTGCTGTAGCATTGCACAATATAAAGTCACTAACAAATTGGTAACAATATTTTCCATTGTTTCACAGGATAACTAATAAAAGTAAATTCACTGAATAAAGATACAGTGTAAGTATCTAATTGAACTTCTGCCTAATCTTGGCACAATGGTGGCACCACTGAAACTGGGACAGTAGCATGGTGTAGAGTGTAGTCACTAACGCTACCAAGAAGTGTGCGTCGTACAGTCCCTAATCCTCGACTACCCATCACAATGTGATTGGCTTTTTCTCTTTTTGCGGTCTGACAAATCACTTCTCCAGGTCTACCAACATCTGTAACCAGCTTGAAGTTCATCTAGTAACAGTTAAACAGAACAAAACCAGTTTGGATTCATTTATTTGTGCTGCTTTACAATTTGCTAGGGAGTGTTCTTTCCTTAATTTTGCATATTCAGTGGCAAGGCTACTGTGCTTTTAGAAAACCTGAATGGAGCCCAGTACTCTAAACCTATAAAATCCAGGGTCCCCAGCATACGACTTCTATGAATAAACTAAGATTTCTTAGTCTCCCAAGAGTAAAAGTAATTAAAAGGTGCGAGCCAGGCCACTGGGTACTGCTGGAGCACAGCTGTTAACTGTGCCTTTTTATTTACTGTATGTGACAACAAACATGGGTATCAAATAATTTTCCATTTTGAATTAAAGTCAATGGCTTACAAGAATTGAATAATGACACCAATGGTAACAATAGTACAATCTTTTTCTTTTCAGCTTTTGTCAATAGTGGCACAGTTAGGTCATGCTTTTGTGTTCAGATTGAGGCCCTGATAGGCTAAAATTCCAGCAAGTCACATGGCGTTGAAAGACAGAAGAAATGGCAACAAACGACATGAAGATTGGTTGAAACTGCCACAGAAAAAAGGATAATGACCGCCATCTCAAAACGCAAAACAACCAGTTTTGAAATTCAGACTAGGGATTAACATCATACCCCCTCCCCCCCCCCCCCCCCCCAAGAGGGCCTCGTTCATCTGTAACCTGATCCTCTTTTTGCAAACACTATAAAGAAAAAACACTGACAGTATTGTCCCAAAAAAACTAGACAAATGCAATGTAATAATAATAATAATAATAATATTATAATAATTATGGTAATGATAAATACAATTTCAATTTCACTTTTTATAGTTGCACTACAAGAGTGACCCAAAGACAGCATGTAACAAAAATGTAAGACAAGTCATTTTCTTTATAATTTCTGTGGGTAAATAGACAGGGCTTCTGACAGGTCGCGGGAACAAAAGTCAAATTTCGCAGGACTTTTAGGGACAAATTCGCGGAAAAATCTACTGATTTTGCGGGAATTTTCGGGGCAAACTTCGGTGAAAAGCAATCAGTAAAATACAGCCGATTTTGTGGTTATTTTGGGGGCAAATTTCGCTAGAAATTGATCAGTTCTGTTCTGATCAGACCAGCATTTTTATCGTTTTTCTAACAGAGGTCATCACTTGCTCTTTCATTAACAATATGCTCCAGAAATGAACCAATGGCAGGGCCTTTAACATCATCGCTAGTGCCCAGTTTTTCGCAACACAATCTACACCATGTAGTTTTGGGACGTTATTTGCACGTTTCAGTGACAAAGTTTCAAGATAAATTTGCAAGTTTTACAGCAACTAGACAGCCCCAATAGCTGAGACAAGTTTCAAATATGTTGTACAGACATGTATTTCATAAGATTTCTATCGAATTTCGCAGTGTTTTGCATTTTTGGTGAATTTACCTGAATTTTTTTCAGCTCCATGACCGTGCAAAATATCAAAATCCCTGAATAGAAGAGTGAATTACAGAGTGAATTGTGGTTGTAGAGATGTTCAAACTGTATTATATGCAGCGAATTTTTCATTCAAGTTTAGTAATATTAAATTATTAATAATTATTATTAAAATAAACTATATTGCCATGAGTTGTTTTCATTTGTTTTGGTTATCATCATAATACTTAATAATTATTATTATTATTATATTATTCTACTTTCTTGACTACATCTTCAAACTAAAGAAATATAAATTAAAGCGGTTCTGTCTTCACTATTTCTCTACACTTTTAATCCATGTGAATTAAATGCTCAGCTTTCTTGGCAGGTACAGTTATAAGGTCCACCAAGGGGACCTTATAACTGTACCTGCAAAGAAAATATTGCATAATCTCCAGACTTCAGTTAAACGATCAACCCAAAACCCTCTGCATCAAGTTGTTTGAAGGATGAATAGCACAGCTGAGGATGATGACTCATACTCTTTTGATAGTTAACCCAGAATATATAATAACAAGACACACTGAGAAATTCAGCCCTTGGCTTCGAAACTCTTGTATTAACTACTTATGCATGGGTATTATTATCAATGATACGTGCCAAAATGTGTTGTTTTTTACTCCTTCCAGTCTCAAATCCGAATTTTTATCTACATATAATGTTTGATAACCACCGATTCTGGTCAGGTGTTGGGTATAAGCATTTGTGCTCTCTTAAACAAATTTAGAATAGCTGGGCCTGAAACTGGAAATGATTTTTCACTATTTTTGTAGCCTGATCCATAGCCTGCAAATACAGCTCTCTCTCCTCACTCCTTGCTGCACCCACCCAAATTTCCACAGTTTACCCACTTTAGGGTTTAATGGTACCTTTTTATTTCTGCAAATGTCAGCAAATGAGCTCATCATGTGCTCTTCATCACTTTTGCACTTCTCAAACCAACTTGTGTAACTTTCACGATATGACATCCCATCTAAGAAAAATTCAAAATAATGCTGTAAAAATTAAAAGAAACACCATCCTACAGCTCAATAATATTCTCAAATATATATACATACGGGGATGCATAATGATTGGTCTTTTGTCAGAATCGATGGCATGTACAAAAACAATCTGGTCATCTGGCTTGTGATAATTTCCACAGTACCCTGAAAGTAGAAATTATAAGCTATAAGTTCATTGATTTATTTCCAAATAATAATACTATGAAAACTTTTATGCAAGATGGAACAAGAAAGGCATAATGTCAATACCCAATGAAAATTATTGGTTTGATTGAAATGTACTTTACAAAAGCTTACTGTATTAGGAGAAAACAGACGACATTTCGCGAAGCCACCACTGCAGGTTTTCCCACAAAATAACATCTCTGAGAAACGAGCACCAAAATTCCTTACTTATGACTCGTCACTACCCAGATCTGGGTAGTGACGAGTCATCAGTATGGAATTTCTGCGCTTGTTTACTGGAGCACAGGCTACTGAATGCCAGTACGTTCATGTCCTCTAAGAGGACTATTTTTTGTCATTGTTGTTTTGCTTTTTTTTTCTTTATTTGTTTTTTTGTTTGCTTTGCGAGGTTCTGTGATTCATGCCGTATTTCTACTAAAATATTTTATCTGTTGGCTATGTTTAGTTTCATGACCTCTGCAATACAATATTTTGTGCAACACAGGCATTGCATGATCTCTGCTTGGTCCCAAACTGTCCCACTAGTCCAAATAAATGAAATTTATATTCAAACACCAAAGGGAGAGCTGCAGCTCCTTTCCTACCTCCCCTAACTACCTCTAAATCTACCCAAGCAATGGAGGGGTGGAGCTCCCCATAAATTAATGAAGTGGACACAGAACTGCAAATTTTCTGATGCACCAGTTTTAAGGAGACTTGCATCCATTTTTCAAGGTCTCACCCCTGTGTGTTTGATGCTCCATAACTTTGGCTGTAAAGCATCTACAGAAAAGCCACAAAGTGAAACAATATATTTGCTAGATTTTGAGAAAATTCCCAATTTGTAAATTTCATGTCATCGTTATTCTGTTGCTAAGAAAGAAGGAATGTCAACAAAACTTAACCTAAAAGTAAGTTCAATGTTAAACATGTTTCACTTTCTGGCTTTTCCGTACTTGCTCTACGGCCAAAGTTGTGAAGCATCAAACACAAAGGGATGAGACCTAGAAAAATGGGTACGAGCCTCCTTAACTTCCCGCAACCTTGTCCCCAGAGTATTCTTGTTTTCCAACATGGCCCCGGCCTGGAGTCTGGGTAGTGAACTTAATGAAGTGCACTGTGTCAGTGTTTATAATATTCACAGCCTCTTATGATGGAAGGAATAGAATCTAAGCCCTCAAATTAGCGCATTAGCTTCCCTTTTTTGGCTGCTTCAGGGAAAAAAAGTAAGTTACCTGTATATAACTTTTAAACTGGTAAAGTCTGATCTGTCTAGCGAGTAAATTGAAGAGAAGGAAAGACATTTTTATCTACGAACTCTACGTTTTCACCCAAATACGTTAAGCTAATCGGAGCCATGAATTTTTTGCGGAATAAAAGAAGCAAATTTAATAAAAAGCAAACTTCATGTCACGAAGCACGTTTTCGTGATCAACATTAATTATTAAACTCCCGAAATTTCGTACAGCATTTTGAAATACAAAAGAAATTATGACAAAGAACAGTCTAGTAATCATGTATAACTTACATTCAAAGGCTTTCTTGCTGTGTTCACTTCCATCCACTGCAACTATCACCGGGTTGCCGTCTTCCATTGTGTGTATTAAACCGAGTTGTTCTTCTCAAACTTTTCATGACAGTCCTCATGTAAGTGTCATAAGGTATAACGCCAATATCGTCCCACAGTCTAACCCACAGTCCAGGATTTAATCTCGTACCCAGATCTCTTGTTGACAAAGCTTCGTCAACAAATTTTTTTCTAGACTACGAGTAGTCCCCCATTTTCCCTCAGGGATCGTAGAGCGAGCGAAACGCGAGCGCGCGTGAAAATCACCCCACGCGAGAAAAAGGCGACCTGTGTTTCGCTCGCTCTACTATCCCTGAGGAAAAATGGGGGACTACTCGTAGTCTAATTTTTTTCTAGCCTGCGAAAACATCCGTTTCTCGCAATTCTCCTCGCTCTTCGCCGCTGGGCACGTTCCGCGCGAAACGTCACCAGTGGCGAAGAGCCAGGAGAAACGGATGTTTTCGCGGGCTAATTTTTTCAAAACTTTTTTTTTCTGTCGATATCTGCTTCTGATTGGCTGTACTCTGAATGGCATGGGATCAAACTACGTTGCAAAATGTTCACACACCCGTACTCGTAGGCAGAAGATTTCTCCTGTTATGCCAAGACAAAAAAATGGCTGAACTAAAAGAATGCACAGAAATACCAGTGAAGATCCGGAGTTGCTCAAAAAACGTACTTTATCTAAGTGTCAAGGTAATTGGCACGCAATTACTACTTGAGAAAACTTTTTTTACCTGTCCTGATAGAGACGACCCCCCCCCCCCCCCCACCCCTGTTTTTGTGTGGCCATTCGAACCACATGAAAGTCTACTCTGTTTGCAGAGCAAAGACTGTGCCTTCTTCCTCCGTTATTTGAAGACCACAATGAGTATTGGTCCGGTCCCTGGAATCAAACCCGCAACCTTCCGCCCTGTAAAAAAGATAGGGGTGCTAAGTTAGCAATATTCCCTATTATATGATTCAACTGGTTAGCAGTCGGATTTAAAATTGTTCTTTCTTTTTTTTTCTTTCATATTTATCACACTTTCTCGATTAAACGCCAAGCCCCAAAGTGGAAAATAATTGGAAATAAGCCAACTAAAGAATTTATTTTTTTAGTGCAATAAACTGTAACTTAGAAGTAAAGATACACGGCTCGCAAAAATACTCATTAAAAACCTTTTCTGTAAAAAGATCAGGCCGGAATAATTAACTTCGGTCGCCAGTGGCGTTGCGGAGTTTAATTGAAGAAAATCTTATGAATTTTGTCCCTTTCAATTGCGAATTTATTGCCAAAACTTATTACATTGAAGTTGTTGTTCAGGAGTACTACTGAAAATCCATTATTTTAACCAGTGACCATTGGCTTATCTCACCATTTACTTAATGGGTTATATTTTTCCAAGAAACCTTTTTGTGTGGACTGATTGTAAACCAGATTTCTAAAAAAATATATAAATAAATCCATAAATAGATACAAACTACATTCAAAATCCTCTCTCACGTTCAAATAAGTATTCAGAAACTAGCATTTAGGAAAATGTGAGGATGGGCGATTAGTGCTTACTGGTGAGCTAGTAGAGGAAGGATAAGACTGTTTCCCTTGCATTGCTTGCCAAAGGTTATAATATCAGCCGCTAGCAGTGCCTTGTTTGCCTTATTCCTCATTTGAAGTTACAATCAAAGTCAAAGTCACGTGACTCTCGGAAAGGTCCAATTCGATCAAGTGACCAAAATCCGATTCTCTGATTGGTTCTTTTGTTACTTCTTAGTCAGACAGAGTTAGTTGCTGGAAGAGACTTTTTTATCAGTCAGGACTTCTGATCTGCAAAAAACGGTGGCTAACTTTTTCTTCTGGATGTTAACTGTTAATGCGCCACCGTCGAAACACCAGATCACTAGATTTTAAAAATAGTCCCTCCCAGCTACCATCCGTGAAGACAAGAATGTTTGCAGTCTTCTTAATTAAGTATATAAATTATATTCCTGCTTCACTCCAGACACTGTCATCCTCTGAGGCCCCACTGGGACACTTTTCTTTGGGCCCAGCTCATGGCAATCATAGATGTTCCATTTGACATGAAGCTCCTGATTGATCCTGGAACAATGCCGCGGTACAGACCAAAAAAGCCACCCCTCTCTTTAATCACTAGCCTCATACGAGCCACCACAGGAAGGTCCCTTGAGTTTAAATCAAGACTGGCTGTTAACAAAGCTAATTTTGATTGCACGTTTAATTGACTGACTGACAGTAGGGAATAAAACTAAATATCCTTTCTTTACAAGTTCTTTAACATCGTGCGCCAGCAAAAAAAAAAGCCAGAGGTCGGAGTAACGAGGAAGCAATTAAAAAGAGCAATGCAGAGATTACAGCAATACTGCATGCAAGTTACAAAGAGACGGTGGGAGACGAGTTGTTCGAATCTCGATAAACGCTAACTCAAGGTTAAAATTTTAACTCTTATGGGCTGGTTTGGGTTTACATTACCGGCAGGGTCTTTGAGTAACAGCTCAACGATTCTTGGTGCGACCCAGTTACGTATTCCAAGAGGATAGAATTTTGTTGAATTTGAATGTGCTTAGTCTTTGGAAACCGAGCAGGGAGAAAGAGGGCCTAAAGAGACTGAAATATGATATTTTAGGCCGAGGCCTTCATTATGGCGTGGAAAGTCTATTTGGAAGAGTTAATTTCACGTCTCCTCACAAGTGATTGGGAGAGAAAGTGATAACCAAGACAACCTGGAAGACCACGACGATGATGATGATGACAATGATGATGGTGATGATGGTTATGACAATGTTGATGGCAGATCTAACAAGTTACGATTAACCTTCAAGGTAAAAACGCACATTATTGGCCTTATCACTCAGTAGCCATTCCTTCTTCTCAGTTGTCCAGACAAGGCGTCGTCCAGTGGACGATATGTGTCTTAAAAGAGGTGTTGAAAAAAGAATGAGGAGGTTACATACTTGCCGTAATTCCCTTGTACCTGTGACTTCATGTTCTCTAACGGCCAGACAACCCACCAAGCAAGACGACAAAATGTCAAGGACAAATTACACTGGAAAGCTATCGCGTTCGACGAACGAGAACGCATCACAATGTACAGTAAGAACATGTAAAATATGCTCGACGAGACTTTTGTCTGTCCCTCTATCTTCTGCTTTTCTAGGGTTTTTTCTGTACAGTATTGAACTAAAATTCTTCTTGGACTCCCTGAGAAATTTTTGAGAACAATATCTTTTGTTGTTGGAAGCAGGAGGGCAGCAGTAGAGTCATTTCTGTATATTTATATTAAATGGTCGGAGTGGTCGCATTTATTTTAGCATGCGTAAAAGGCCTCCTTTACGAGCCATGCGTGGAACTTTGGTGCAAGTTAAGAAAGTTTTTCTTCGCGCCCAAAACTTATTCGCGCTTATTTCGCACGAGAATACTTGCAATGTAAGCTTCCTTTGTTTGCTTGTCAGTTTGCATGTACATATGGATTTTTCGTTGTTATAACTTACATAAGCCAGCATATTTTTCACCTTATTTTTCCCCGTTTGATTTTGAAGTTAATGTCTTGGCTTACTTCTACGAATACTCTGCTTTACTACTTTAACCAAGAGTCATTTTGCTATCGACTCTAGAAAGATGGTCTTTGATACTGCTCAGCGCATGATCCTTCCATTTGGACTAAGTACAGCGGACAGCGAGAAGTGATAGAAAAGGAGGGGGAAAAACGGGAGGAAGAAGGAAATGATTAAGACATAACACGACAGGAGCAAGTCTGTGATATAAATTAAACCGATTGAAAAGGATACGTGGCTGCTATACCCGAGGCAAGAAAGGGACCCAAGATCGGTCTTCTGAACAGGTCTGGCAAATGTCTTCTTCCAGAATCCAGAAGAACAAAATACGTACACATGAGACCCATTGTACGACACCACGTCACACCAAAGCCCTGCAACGGAAAAAAAATTATGCCAACATACATTTCCGCCAGCCTGCTGCCCTTGTACCCGGAGAGGAGTCAGGAATGAAGGCTAAGCCTGGGCCGGGGCAGGGTTGAAAGGGGTTTATGGCCTCTATAGAAATTGATACGTACCCCTTTCGGTACATTGTAATAATGAGCCATGATTTCGCAAAGATTCCTGCATTAATCATTATGTTTGCGATTGATATGTTTCATCAGATACGGAAATTTGCTAAGACCACTCAGGTCGCAAATCGCGGAACAATATAACAACACCCTATAGACAAGAGCAGAAAACCTAGAAGTCTGTTTTCTTCAAAATTCACTGTCCACTCAGGGTTCTCATTAAGTTTTAAAGTAGACAGCTAGGATGTAATAAGAATATTCAGCTTGGTAATCGAATGCTGCAGGCAATTTCAGGCTTTCATTCCATCACTTCACCTCTTTTTCCAAAAAAGTTCACGGCTCAAACCTCAAAGTAGCCGGTTTTTAAGCCGGTTGCCGGCACTTCACTGTTAATCACGACAACCCGGCCTACCACTGATTTTGTCTGACTTTAAACTCTGTGTTATCCCCTACTAATTATTTTATTGAAAGATGTTCTTTACTATGGCTTCAAATGATATCTTTGTTTAACGCACTTTGTTACAAATGAAAAAGGATGTCATAGCCAGTTTGGGATGGATGGATACCACAAAAGTTCAGTTTTATTTGTCTCACCTTGTATAACCCTCTGAAGTGCCATGACTGGCCTGTTTGTCTCCTTACCTGAGGCGTAAATTGGAAGAGAAATAAGAAAAAAATTGGAGCACTTACAATGTACGCAGAACTTTATCAAAGATACAACTAAAACTCTATAATGTAAATGTAAATGACTATAGTACAGTTGAACCTCTCTCGTGGTCAGCTTATGCACCAATCAATGGAAATCCCGCGGGGGGGGGGGGATGCGGGCAAGGGGGGGGGGGATATTTGATGCTTGAGACTATCCCCCCTGTCGGGCTTCTCATCGTGCGAAGCGACCCCGGGGTCGGGACATTTGACTTTGGCCGACTGAAGCCTGGTATCTGATCCAGTCTATCCCTCGAGGCGTTCTGAAAGTTCAGGGCGGAAAAACGTACTGAGCATGCGTGAACTTTTTTGCCCAGATCCCCTGGTCGGGTTTGAAAAAATGGGGGGATTTCAAATATTTTGTTGCCTAAAAATCAAATGTTTCCACTCATAACCTGGAAAGACCAGGCAATTTGTCTTCAAAAGTTGCAAGCTGTGGTTATAACCTTGTCGTTACTTAATTTTTTCGAAGAATACCTCATGGTTAAACGGACTTTAACGACATTAATTTCTTTGCGTTGTACTGGAAATGTGCGTGCGTAGGTCCGATTTTTTTCAAGATGCATTCACAAAATATGTTCATATAAGGAAGTTCCTGGATATATAAGGTCCGGAGCTCCACTGTGGACACAAAAACAACATATCTTTGGACAGTGATTTGCCCCAAAAAAATAACGCTTGCCCACAGTGTGTTTGAAGTCACTGAACTTTGTCGCACTCGAGCTGATATTTTAAAACCCTCGCTCGATCGGACACTCGTAGTTTCACAGATCACTAAAATATAAACAAAATCGTCAATGTACAAGTTATTGCGTTGATATGTGGGCAGAAAAAAGGTCAACCTTTATTTAGTAAAATCTTCCCAAAAATCGGTTTAAAAGCAACTATAGTTTTTTAAACTTGCTCGTTTCGCGCAGATATATAAATTTTGCTTTGTGTTGTCAAGTTGAACACGCATAACATCTATCAAAAACCTACGCGTAAATAGGATTTCCTTCAAACAAAGTTAAAGTTACACTATTTCAAAAAATTTTTGCTGACAATGAAGAAATGAATTTTCTGTACGAAAAGAACCTACCTTAAGATCTTGAAAGCAAAAGATCAGTTGCAACTTGGCAGCCAAGCCATGATTCACCATGTAGCTATTTTCAATAAGCTTGACTGGTCCATGCGAGGGTCTTCGTTTAAGCAAATTAAACTCAGCCGATCATTAGAAAATAAAGAAAATTGCACATACGGGTTTGTTTTGCTCGCCTCAGTCAAATCAAGCTGCAGCAATTGTTTACGGGAAAAGAGTCAATTGTTTTGAAGTCACTGCCCGCAGTTGTCGTTCTCTACTTCACAGCGAGTGAAAAGGACAAATTGCGTACAGAAAGTTATACTTATAAAGAACAGACTGTGACTTTCACAGTGCACTGGAAGACAAAACTATGTCATGAAAAATGAAAAAAGCTCTGACTATTATTACAACAACAAAAAAAACAGAAAAATGATCTTGAGTAAGCTTCCTGGCCTTCTATTTCCGAGAAAGTTTAATAAGCGCACAAGTTTGTTTAGTCTGATGCGTTATAACAGCAATCTGATTCTTTGACTGAAGACAAAGATAAAGCTGGTTCTGCAAAGGTAATAAATCTGGGCATGTAAAAAAAGTAACCGTGACTACTAATAACAGAATTCAAACGGGTTTTAATTGAACCCGGCGAAATCAACTCATAAATTAATCAGATGCACAATAAGAAAAATACTCGCCTCTTAAGATTAGTTCAAAACCTTTTATTCCACCTCAGACTGACGGAATGATCCGTTTTTCCTTTAACATTGGTTGTTCTGAATCCAAAGTAATTTTCATGCGACGAATAAAAAGCAAACATGTCAAACAAAAATGCTTTACAGGGAGCAAACGTTCGCACCTCGTGCATTTCACTCAGAACTCCAGCAACAAACAAACACAGTCAACACACAGAAAAGCCCGCCTTGAGCCTGCGATAAGGGATGCGCAGAAGCTTGCGCAGAACGTTTTTCCGCCCTGAATTCTGAAAGTCACGCTTCAGTTGGAGAAAGGTATGAAGTTTTTATTTGTTTTAATCGCCATAATCCGATACTTTAAACTGTCATCTAAACAGATATTGTCTATTTTGAGAAAGTTATTAGTTATCTTCAAGTTCCCATCTGATTGTAAAACTCAGATTGAAATCGAATTCCACCATAAAAGTCAGAGGATTTTTTACGGGTCACTGATCCGACCTGTTCTGACATGTTGAGCAGATATTATAAAGCAATAGGTACAGAAGCCCCCCGGGTACAGAAGAAAGTGGCCATTGTAAAGAGGTATCGTTGTAGAATGGTTTTAAACAGGAGTCAATGCATGGATTTTTTGTTCGCCAGGACGAAAAAAAGTGGCCGTTGTACAGAGGTGGCGGTTAGCGGAGGTTCGACTGTATTACACTAAAAACTTTAACACAAGCTATGGAAATTCTAAGTTTATTTCTTCCTAAAAATATTTTTTTTATCTTTATCCGTGTAGTTCTGTAGAAACTGGCATTAGTTAATTTTTTAAAAACGAATTAATGTGTTAATGTATATGTTAATTTTAAACGAAAACGCCTCTTGGCGGCGAGGAACAAGAGAGATGGCTGCAGGTTTCGCAGGCTGGGCTTTTCTTGTACAGAGAGATTCTCAGAAAAAGTACAATGTACACAATCTCTACCTCTCAAATATTATTGTACCTTGGCAAGCTCTAGGGGTGTCTCGATAATGGCTCTTGATGTTGAAGCTGCCGCCCCAGCTATTAACACTCGACTGCAACAATAACAAACTAAATTAATCATAACGTAGGTACAGTAACAAAACTATTGAATCTGATTGGCCCGTCCTTGATCTGAACAACAACAGAAAAGTACATATACTATGTTTGCAGAGGCAGGTCAAAGCTTAATGTAAAACTTGAGGAGTTTTCCCAGTATTAACCAAGGGTACATTTCTAGAAGAGAATCTCATTTTTTGTTATTTGTAAATCTAAAAGATTTTAAATCTTTCTATGCCTCTGTGCTCAGGGTCTATTGAATGCCACTTTCCTGTTAATAAAATGATTGTGAATGAACTAACTTCCAAGAAAACATGACAGTTCACAAAAGAAGTCTTTCCATAGTGTTGTCTCCTTTTAGGAAATCTCTGACCGGCCTTCATTTTTCTTGTCATGCAAAAATAACGTAAAAATTAATAACTTACATCTGTAATCCACCAGTCCCAGGAATTTCTCTTCTTCCAAATCCATTGAAATATGTGTACCTAAAAACAGATACTAGAAAATTCAGGAGGGACTGCAAATCATCAAAGTTATAATCAAAGGCCACCCTCCTAAATCAGAGGAAACCACTTCACACTAACTAAATGCACAGCTAAAAATTCACAGATCGACAAATGGAATCTTATCTATCGTATGCTTATATCGTTGATGCTTCACCAGGTGGGGATCACAATGATAAAAAATTTCAATTACTTGATTCTAAAAAAATCCTTCTCAGGTGCAACTAAGATGCATCTAAAATCATAGGTGTGCAGAATACTTTTGCATGCACTTTTTCTCTCTTACCGAAGGTCCAATCCCCTTTCTAATATCCCAGATCGGTGCCATAGCATGGGATGGGCCTGGGCCCCCCAATAATTTTGACAGGCACATTTAATTTGGTCAGTGACCACGCTCTTCACACTGCTCTTTGGTTCAATGTGTTCATTTCAGTTCAATAAAGCATGAAAATTATTTATTTATGGCTTCAACAAAGAAAAATGAAGCAGGTATTAACATGGTTGAAGTAACATATCCGATCAATGATTTTAGTCAGGTAAAAATTGCTGGAAATTAATGCCCTCAGAAGGCTGAAAATGGTTTTTCAGAGACCCTATAAATCAAAATCTTCCGGGGGAGCATGCCCAGGACTCGCCTAGCAGCTCACGCCTTTGGCACTCATGATTAGCCCCACCAATAAATCTAATCTTGCTACGGCACTGTCAGATAAACTTTCCGTACTTGAGGTACATTTCCCCCTTCTAATCCATGCTTCTTAACCCCCACTTCTTAACCCCAGCTACACTTCTCCCTTTCTTACTCCAGATAATCTTCCCTCTTCTTACCCCAGAAACTCTTCCCGCTTTTTATCCCAGATCATATTCCCCCTTCTTACACCAGATACACTTCCCCCACTTCTTACCCCAGATACACTTCCCCCTTCTTAACCCAGATAAACATCGCCCACATACACTTCCCTCTTCTTACCCCTGGCCCCGGTTGTTCAAACATTAGATAGTGCTATGCAGTGGATAAATACATTTCCCCTTCCTACCATGCATACCTCTCCTTCGCCTCAGATGCAAAATTTATATCTGAGATGATTCCAATAATTCAAAATCCCCCTACATCTGTCCCTGCAGTCTACTGACCATGAGCATCCACAAGGAAGAGGGGATTTACCTCCTCCTAATGAAAGACTCATCACAGTGTTCTAGAACACTGGACCAGTTGATGATAGTTACGATACTCACAGGGCTTCAAATACAGCAAACTGTGTTGACCTGTAGATTCCAGATCCCCAAAGTGGTGGAATGCATCCTCTGAAAATATTTTTAGATAAATTTAAAACTGTTGTAAAACAAAGCAGTGGTGGATCCAGGGGAGGGGCCTGGTGGGACCAGGCCTCCCCCTTATTTATAGACCAAATTGGGGCCTGAAGGGCTGAAAAATTTTTTTGGAGACCTGGAGCCTGTTTCTCGAAAGTCCCGATAATATTAACGGGCGTGGTAAGCTGTCTCCGTTTACATTAAAGATCGAGGTTTCAGTAGTTTTGCATCTAACATGATAAAACTGTCAGTTAACGAAACAAAATGGAGTTGTTTTCTAGCCAGGACCCGCGCTCTTATTCTTTATATTTCGATTTGAATATTTGATTTCGGGCCCGTAAAGTTACCGGGACTGTCGAGAAACGGGCCCCAGCCCCCCCTCCCCTTATTTCAGGGCCTGGATGATCAATAGTCAACTGCCTTCACCTCAGTCTTTAAAATTTATTTCAAGTTATACACTGTGAAAGAACTAGTAAAAAATCATGGTAAAATTTTTTATAATAACATTATGGTCCAGTAAAGAAGTTAAGAGTTGACTAGTATGTGCAAATTAATTCATGAAAAGTTAAAAACTTATAAAGGTATATAATTTCTAGATTTAAAAAGAAATTTCCAATCATGACAGCTAACCTATAGAGACCTCTAATGCCTTGCGTTTTCACTGTCTTCACAAATGATCTGATCATTCCTTCACTTTCAAATCCACGCTGCGCTTGCATCTTGGTTTTGATAGTGTCAAATGGATGCCCAACAGCAACACTTGTGGTACCGTAGAGAACGCCAACTGAGAAGATCATTAAAACGTTTCAGTTTAAGACTGCAGTTAGTCGGCCTTTTCCTGTCATTACCGATCTTCATCATCATCATCATCTTGAAGTTCAAACTAATATTAATTATGCAGTTTTTATAATTTGTTTAATAGAGTGAAACCTCCATTAGCTAGGAAGACACAAAGAGGACACCCTCAGTGACGGGCAGGCTTCTTAAGACTGAAAATAGCGACCAAGCCAAGAGGGAACTAAAGAACTAAATTTCCAAGGGTTCAAAAATAATTACAATTTTTAAATTCAATATAAGCTTTTTAATACACGCATGCAAGCTGACGATCTATACGTAATTTGGTAATTTGGCGCTCAAACAGAACTAACTGATCTGACGCTTTACTGTGGTTCTGATCCTTACTGCTTACCATCCAATAAGATAAAAATCCTTTCATTAAACTTCCTCTAAAATTATAAGGTAATTTAAAGAAATTTAGCGGGCGGAAATGCTAGAAATTCATGTGAACCAGATGGACAAGATCTGTTAGAATAGTCAGGCGTCTGGTGATATTACTGTTTTACGAAGTTCCAGCACGTGAAGAGTAGCTGGGAGTAACAGGTCGATCGACTAGTTTAGTTGTATTATTGAACTTATAACTCGTACCTCCGAGCCCTATAAGACCTTCCTGTATCCAGTTAATTCTTTTTTCGTTGTGAGTCATTGTAGCTATAAACATCAATTCGCACGAAGCTTCCTGTTGTTTAGAACGTTGCCTCTACCGTCATGTAAGCGAAAGTTATCAGTCCTTTCCGTGGAGGTGTGAAGAGGGCGGGTCCAAGGAGTAGCGGGAAGCCCCAAAAATATCGCTGTTTCAGCTTGACAAGATTTCCCTCAGAGTGCTAATTTTAAATTGAAAGTATGCATCGGACTTTGATGCGGCCACACATCTAGCTGTACGTCAACCGAAAAAAGACTTTATTCATTCTTTGACAGTGGTTTTGCCCATATTTTAGGGCAAATCGTCTCTGCAAGAGTAAAGACACTTAGCAGCGTCAAGGAATATCAAAAGAAAAACGCCTCACTTCTGGTTGATGTAGATCAAGAGTGAAGGTGTGCAGCTTATTGAGTCACGCATATATGAAAGTTTGTATAGTTTGCTTCCTCGTTTGCAGACAATCCTCAAAAGAAGAGTCCGAACTTTACATTTTCTTCAGTAACCCCCAAGATGAGAAGCGCAAGGTTGATATTACTTGCCTTTGATCCAGGAACTGGGTCACATGTTGTCATTGATGGTAAGAGATGATGTTTTTTTTTCATTTCCCTGTTATAGCTCCTGTAGGTGGTTTGTTTGGCAGCCCGAAATATCGGGTAAATACACATTAGCACATTCTTTTTTTGATTATTTCTGTCTCATTCTGTGAGGCTTCTTTCCAGATCTTGCCTTACACGGTACAGGCCAAATGCCCAGGTTATGTTCATGGAAGTGGACGATGGCAATACGAATAATCATAGACATTTAGGAACACAATACTCGATAAGAATTCAAACTTCATTAATGGCAACTTACTACTTCAGGAGTCATTAACCACATCGTTCCCACTAAATAAAGGCAAAATAAATTTTAAAATTTACTTGCAATAATACTAAAATATACAATCTTCTACCTACCCTGCGAGCAGAAGTTTACGAAGTCGTTCGCGTTGCTTGTCAGTCACGTAGATGCATGGTTTTATACGCTCCTGGAGTGTACAAGACAAACCAACTACGCGACTGACAAGTAACGCGAAAAACTTCGTAACGCTAAAAGCCATGCAAGAAAGAAACCTCTGCTCAACTCGCGGGGCCTGACAGTCTACCACGTGGCCTGGCCTTATCTCCGAATCGGGAAAATAACCACACAGCAAGCAAGAACAAACCAAGTAATTGAGGTCAAGTGTTTTTTATTGAAAATTCCAGCGATTATTTATTTTCTTGAATCTATGATCTCAATTCCCATACAAATCCTTTATGTTCACGGTTACGGAATCTATGGTTTCGTTCCGTTTACAAGTCGTTTTAATAGCCAAACTCCTGTCCGCCAACGTCTTTCGTCATTTCTTAATGTGTTAGCTCAGCTCCCTAACTGCCTTAACCTAAATATAATCAGTGGCTTAAAGAACGAGGTACGGAACGTTAGTGAAACGACGTGTTGGCGAGACAACCGATCACTGCATATTTGCGACTTTGGGTAGGAAAAGGGGTAATCTGCTGGCAGGCCTAGCTTGTTCGAAAGCCAATCTACGTTGTTCTTCGCTATTCAAAATTCGAGTTGGGCAAAGGAACTCTCTATGTTACTGAATGAACAAAATATAAAAGCACCATAAACTCAAGAGAGAAGTTACCAAAAGTCAAATCCCCAGAGTTGGGGTCAAATCTCTACACTTATGATGATCAAAGAAGTCAAAGAGTTTATAGAGTAGATTGCGGTTGTAAGTCTTTGGCAAGTTTTTGAATTCTGAGTAGATCAGGCACTGGTGAACATTGTCCATGAGAAAGTGTAACATTAATCAGTATTTCAACTGGATGACCAGAACGAATAACAATTCGATTTAAGTCTTTTGCCTTGGCTCTATATTCAGCAACTGTCTCTTGTGACTGCAGAATTGACACTTGTCCTGTATCGCTGTTAGAGAGATCATTCGATACTCTGTCATACAGTGATGGATAAAGATCGTCTTGTGGAAATACGACCTGAAAGATACAATTAGATTCGGCTACGAGTACGAAAAGAGACAAAACATCTTTTCGCACAGGCTCTCAGATAGAAGCGTTAAGAAAACAAGTAAAGGAAAAATAAGACGCACGTGATCTAGTAAAGCATCCAGCCTCCACGCGACATTTTTCGCACCAGTTTTCACAAGCCCTGCACCTTACTGTCTTGGAGCCCGGAACAGGCTATTTCGCTGATACATTGGCCAGCTACTTCTTTTTGGTCCAGTTTAAGTGATTTCGAGCACAACTATTAAAATAACTTAATAATCTACAAGGCAAGATGCCATGTGATTTAGTGCACCTCAACAGTACCGCTCACCATTCTACAACAACTGACTTTCTCCTAGTATTTTATTTAAATAAAATAATAATAACATAAATAAATAATAAATTAAACAAAATAAATACTCTACTACAAGATAGTAGGGAAGTTGTGAAAAAAAAACACGGCAAGTGAAACTAAGGCAAGGGTTAGGGGACAGAAGCAGGAAAAAAATAGACAGCACTAATCTCTCTCTCTCTCTCCCCAGCACCCGTGCGTTTTTTTGGATCATTTTTTACTGCATGACTGCAATACCATCTTGTATTCCTGACTAAGAAATTCAGACTCTAAGTGGATATATTATTAAGCTTTTATCTTCACTTATCATTGGGTATGGATCCAAAAGCCCGAAAGCGGTCTGCCTGTCAAAACTTAATACTGACTTCGTTCCAGCCATTTCCTCACACACGACTATCACACTAATTACTTAGGTGAATCTGAATACCCTGCGAATCGAAGAGACTCTGCTAGCAGGGAAGAATCTGAAATTATATTATTAAGAATCATATCTTCAGTTCTCCCAAAGAAATGCCTCCTTAGAGGTGTTAAACTCACCAGCATTCCGTCAGCACATTGCAAGAGGATAGTGAGCCATTGTTCACATCCTAGAGATGCACGTCTATCTTGAAATGACTGAAATTCTGACCATTTTGGAAATCTGTACAGTAAATGACTGAACATCAATATGCACAAAAAGCATTGCATTGCATTGTATCATGATCTCACAATAGAGAGTTAGAGACGTACATTGCACTGAATAAGTGTTCCAGTTTATTCAAGTTTGCACATTAACGTAAATTACATAGAGGATATTACACGGTGGCGCGAAGATATGAATTTTATTTTCGAGTGGCAAAACAATATTTTATGAACGAGCGCAGTGAGTGAGTAAAATATTGTTTTTGCCACGACAAAATAAAATTCATATCTTCAAGCCGCCGTGTAATGTTCTTTTTATTACATAGACAAAATGACATCAATAAAATAATAGAGGCAAATTACCAAAATTACGACATCTATAAACTGACATGTGAGATTATGGAAAATAAACCACTCGGGTCCCGGATGTAGTTTTTATGAATTTTACAAGTGGTATATTTTCCAGCAAAACACTCGTGTCTATATAATAAATAACAATAATAATAATAATAATAATTATAATTATAATACCATTAGCATTAGTTGAACTCATGTACAAAGGTAAAAGCAAGAATTCAAAATTAAATAATTAAAAAAATTTCAAATAATGACAGCAAAGTATATGTACTATCAAATCCCTATTGAAAGAGACATCCAAATACATGTAAAGTCAACATAGACACTAAAACAGATGCTTGAATTACCTGCAAAACTGTAATATATTATACATCTGAGGCATTCCAATCTTAATTTTTCTTGCAATGAATTTTGAAGCTCCATCTTCTGGTGTCAACCACTAAAATGAAAATACAGTGTAGACGACACGGTCAAATCCAGTGGGTATTTACAGTGTAGATTGCAAATGGATTACTGTAACCATTTAGGTGTGTATATGTTGTAGTTAACTTTTATTTCAGGTAATTTTCCTTTTTGTTTTGTTTTTGGGTATGGTATTATATGCTAATGAAGTTGAAACAAAATAAACATAGAAATTACCAAGATAAAAAATTAACTACAACATATATTTAAGAGCATTTTTTCGGAAACATGAAAACCCTGTGAAAATCTTGCAATCCAGCAAATCCTCATCCCAAATCATTTTCTTGATTACCGGTATTATTCTGTATTTGACTGAAAAATCCAAAAATAACAAAAATCTGGGGTTACATTGACGGTATGCACTTCATAAATTGAATCAATAGGCCCTTTGCTGCTAGTCATTCACCTAGTGCAAAACCGCTATACTGGAGAGCAAGGGATACATTAGGAAAGGACAAACAAAGGAAATTACCATTATAAAGGATGTGAGCTGTTTGTTTGTCTTGTCTCAGTGAGCCCTTACTTTCCAGCATGGCAATTTTGTACTACAGTGGAACCTTGATTTAATCATATGATTCTCTATATAACAAAGTCCTGGGTATAATGAACAATTTTCTTCAGCTTAGCCAAAATTACAATAAAATGTATGGAACAGAACCTCAATATAACGAACATCGATTTAATGAAACCCTCCCTACGACAAACACAATCCAGAAACACAAACAAAAAATATACCTTCAGTTGATATAATGAATAAATGTCAGCATGTGACCGAAAGATAGCTAATGATGAATGCGAAACAAGACCAACGAGGATAAAATTTAGATGTACAGCTGTGAACTGAGACAATAGCTTCGTATACAAATGTTTATTACAGAAATTGTTCAGAGCCGGAAATGCTGGGCGTTGGAAATAAATCATTAACTATACCTCGATATAATGAACATTTTGCTAAATTTTTCTTAAAAATTTGTTTAATTGAGGTTTTCAATGTAACAAACCCTCAATATAATGAACACATTTTCCCAGTCCCTTTGTACTGTATGTGAATGGCTAGCTGCAAAAGGGCCTATTAAGGTGGACGTTACACGGGACGATTTGCAACGACAATTTTTAGTGCAACACAGCGTTGCAATGTTGGAACAATGTTGGAACCATACTAAACAATGTCACAACAATATTGCAATGCTGTGAGGTGCTAAAAATCGTCATTGCGAATCGTTTCGTGTAACATCACCTTTATGAATGCACCTCTGAATGAGTCATCTCCTTCTCGTCAACAAGAACAGGAGGTTCTTTATCAAGAAAGCAAGTATAAAACATGGTGTCATATCGCCTGGGTAGGTGGACAGGTGTCAGCCAGTTAGACCATTCACCAAGAGACCACACATCAGGTACACACTGCAATGACCTGGACAGAGAAATGAGCAGGTTTGAGACACACAGATATAAATAAATACACGGTAAATATTAGATAAGAAATATATAAATAATGATTTGGAGGTAACACTTCCATAAAGTGGTTCTTTGTCTACCTGATTCCTAGTCAAATTGGAATTTGGAATATTGGTTTTTGAGAAGAGGGGAAAACTGGAGTACCCAGAGAAAAACTTTTGGAGCAAAGGAGAGAACAAACAAACTCAACCCACAAAAGGCATCCATGCCAGGATTTAAACCTGGGCCACATTGGTGGGAGACAAGCACTCTCACCACTGTGCCATCCCTTGCTCCCCAAGATCAGCTCTATAGAAACATGTTTTGGCCTTTTAAAGGTGTGAGAAGGACTACCCAGGGGGGTATTCCAGATTTCAAGTGACAGGGATGATCGAATGGGGGAAAAAATCAAAACTCAAAAAGAGCCTTGGACCAAAATTTAACCCCCAAAAATCCCAAGCTGAATTTCCTAGCCATAAAAATTTTTAGAGAGCATTAAAATGATATAACACAAAAAATAGAAACATTAGTTTTAAATACCCCCAAAAATCCGTACTTAAATCAAGCCACCCAAAAAAATTGCAAAATCCAAAATTTCAAACCCGAAACTCTTCAATCATCCCTGTCACTTGAAATCCGGAGTACCCCCCTGGGGAGGACTATTCCTGGAAATTATGGACAATTTTTTTTTGCTCCAGAAAACAGTACGGCTGTATGGAAATCTTACTACCATGGTGGATCTGTTTTGATAAATATTATAAACTTACTGTTAAAATTCATGCATACCTGCACAAAACTAAAAATTCGTTGGGATCTTGGTGCACTCTTTTCTTCCAGTTTTGAATAATGTCCTTGCTTATTTTACTCTGGTGCACATCAGAAAAGCTTTTCAGTAACAAGACGCCAGACTCTTCGAATGTCTCTCTGATTGCACATATTCGAAAGGCAACTTCACTTGGAATGTCTGTGGTTGACTTCTTTAGCACAGGAGGGCGAGGTCCTTGTATATTAACAAGAGTAGTAAAGTCTGTACCAAACTTGGCAAATGATTGCTTAAACAGTTCCATCCAGTCATTTGAAAAGTCAGCATGTTTCTCAATCAAACCACCAGGGAATACATACATACTAGGCTGATTTTTAAAGTTAAAACAAGAAACAGTAGTAAATAAAGCTATTGAATCAGGAAATTTTCAAAGCTGTCGACTAAACTGATATACAATGTCATTTACCTACCATAAAAGCACTCTTGTCAGCTCTTTTAAGTAACAAAATCCTGTAGTCGAAGTGACTGTTAGGTTTACTGTTTCGAGCTACTATAATCAAAGTAGCAGCATCTCGTATAACGGTTTTAGCAGCGTTCATAATTTGTTCTCTGTTTTGAAGCTTGCCGACATGTTGGATTTTACTGGCCAGGTCACTAAGCTATGAGCACTGAAAGTCTCACAACAATGGCTAGACTACGAGCAGTCTCTCTTTTTTCTGTAGTCCGTCGAGCAAAACGCGAGACACGCAAATGGCCACGCGCGAGACTGATGGCGCGGGATGGGAGAGGCACGAAAAGAACACCAATGTGTTTGGTAAACTGTTCAGCTTCGATTGAGTATCCGATGATCCGATCGACATTAAACTTGTAAAGATAAAACTCGCCATGACGATGTTGAATCCTTCTTTAACAATTTCGTAATCTGAGCTATCCTGAAACGTGAGCTCTGTCAAATGAAGTATTAAAAAAAACACCTTGGTTAAATTAAAATCCCGGGTAAACTGGGACTTGGAATGTGTATACATGGCACTCCATAAGGTCAGGATCGCGGACTCCGTTTCGGCGGGAACAGCGTAGAAATCAGTGCTGGTATCAAGAATTGCTTCTTTAGCCATGTTTGCGATAAAGTGAATAAAACCGTTAAGAACTTTTAAAGAATCGTATGCAAATTCGCGTCCTATGTTAATTTGCGCAACATTCAGTCTTTCATCTACCACGCCTTTACGTACACCTATTGTGTAGGCTAGGCATAAGAGAGCACGTTTCATAGTCAGTTAGCATTCAGTCTTTGAGTGAATATACGCGTTGCTGCTGTTACGTTACGCCAAGATGGAAACACTTCAAGAATTATAAGCGCTGAAAGCTGTTCCTTTCCCCGGAAAACAAGCGAAGATGTTTCTGCCACCACATCATCCCATTGCCAAAAAACTCCAAGCATTGGATTATCAGCAGATGAGGAATAAATTCCGACAGGAACATCGAGTGAAGTTCGCAGTCTAAACAATGGCGGACGTCGGATGCAAGATCAGAAGCACGTGCAGCACTAAATTACTAGTAAATTGAAACTCCTAGTTTATTTGTATAGCGGGTACGGATCTCGGTTAAATTCTGACCTATATTCTCAACCAGCAGCGAAAGCGCAAGCTTCTAGGTTTCTGAGTCATTCAGACAGGTATAGGATACTGGTCAGGTTGCAACTTGCAAAGCTTTTTATATGTTATTAAAAATATATTTAATATGAAAAGTCCGCCGATTTTTGTTAAACGGTGGAAACCGGTCCGGGGGGGGGGGTACTCGATATATCCCTGGGTGGGGACGTGCGGCGCGGCCCCTCATACCCTGACCCTGTTTAAGACAAATATCGCTGATTTTCCTACCCTGTTTAAGACAGAATTCCGATTTTTGATACCCTGTTTAAGACATTTATCCTTTTTAAGACAAAAATTGATAAATCGATACCCTGATTAAGACAAAAAATGATAAATTCGATACCCTGTTTAAGACAAAAATCCCGAAAAACATACCCTGGCTGGCCGCACGTCCCCATTAAGCCCTTATAAGGGAGTATCCCCCCGGGAAACCGGTGTGGATCGATCTGCGCCTGTTTTGATTGGCCGGGTTTAAATTTTAAGCATGTCAACTCCCTTCAATTATCCTTTTTGGAGTTGGGTAAAGTGTATCGAAGTGTACACCTTCAATGCTAAAAAGCCTCATCTTTTATTAATTACCTGGAACTTATTCTTTTTGGACTAGTTCTACATGATGCAGTTCCTTTCATCCTTTTTCCTTTTATTCTGATAGCTTCATTGAAGACAGTCTAGAATCACTTTTAAGGAAATGACAAATGTCAACTTCCAGCAATGCTCTATTGTAAAAAGTCACCCATTTTAAAGGCAGTTTTTTTAAATACACATTTTCTAATTCTACTGTATTAATGAAAAAAGAACGACTGGACTTGCCGCTGTACATTGCCTTAATTACAATTTTTTCTTCCAGTTTTATCACAACCATTTTAACATCAGTTTATAATAAGTGCTTTTTTCTCTGTCTGAAGTTTCTATTATAGTGCAACCAGCTGTCACTTTCCACGGCTAGATTGATTACCTGTAACCACATCTTTTTACTCGGGTTCAGTGCAAAAAAAAACGTGATTTTCACATCAGGAAAGTCCCCACATTCCCCGCAAAACCCGTGAGGAAAACTTATAATGGTTAAATCAGACTTGCTAACTTCCTTTCAAGGGTTTTCTCCTACTCGCCCCCCCCCCCCCCCCCCCCCACCACCCCCAGAATGGCTGCCCAGAGCGAAAGAGAGCGGGGCAAATACAGTTGTGTAGGAGAGGACCGGGAAAGAAGTTTTTGGCAGACGTTGACAACTTCTCAAATTTGAAAACGAGAAGATAAAAACCGTCCAAAGTAATTCTGATGGATGAAACTAACATACAGCTACAGTGGAAACCCTCTCTCCGGACACCCGTATATAACTGACAGTTTCGTTCAGGGATCCCGACTGAAATATCATTTTATCTAAAGCCGTTTGATATAAGGACAACCGGACAATACGAACGGGTATGGCACGTCCCATTGTTGTCCGTATTAACCGGGGGTTCCACTTAGTTTCTTATTTTGTACTGGCACATCAAGAGCCATCAACGTCAAGAAAAGGGAGATCTCGATTACGGCGATTACAACGTTGTAAAATTGGAGGGTAATTTTAGTATGGTAAATAAAGCTTCACCTAATTGCTTCTCCAGCCATGATATAAAAAGTTAAAGTTAATCTTAAATTGTTAGGAGCAACATGTTTTTTTTTTTTAATTTTGGGGAAATGAACAATTTTTGTCATTATTTCACGCATTTATCTCGAAAACATTATTTCACGCGCTGTTCCATCCTTTACTTATTTATTCTCATTGTGACGGTGTCAATTATAATTATTAATATCATCATCATCATCATCATCATCATCAACATTATGGCGCATGCTTGACGGCAGATATGGCACGGTAACCCTACCATCACAAAATGATGACGCGGCTAGACAAGTCGTCCTTTCTTGCTGAGCCAACTTTTTTCTTCACATGTAAACAGTTCGCCACGTTTTGTAAGAAAATATATAAAAAGTTGGTTCGCCTAGGATAGCTCGGGTAGGCGGGTGACCTTTCTACCCGGGACAACTTCCTCCATATCAACATAGCCTTAGAAAGACATTTTTTGACCATAATGCATTATGCATGTTTGTATAACTGTACATCAGAGCTCCCATTTCCCATTATACACATGATTGCGTTACATATTTCTCACTGTTCCTTTCCATGATTAGTCCTGTATCTCACCCAGTGTAGTTAAGTCATCAAAATGTCCGAAACGTAGCTACGATTATATACATTAATCATAGCAGAAACTACCCTTTTTAAGAGACGGAGCTGACGCACTTCTTTTCAATCGTGTTTTGTGAGAACAAAGCTGTAGGTGACCTTGCCCTGAGGATAACTCAGTGGCTAAATCACAAGAAGCTGATCTTGTTAGAATGACAGAGTTTTCGACTTTTCGGATCTGCACGACATCTTTCACTGAACCAGACGAACCTTGTCGTCGGATTGATCGCACTGCATTACCCACGGGAAACCGCTTTGCCTTTGGTTTTCTGATCCTCAAAATCTCGAGCACTGCGATCCTAAAGAGACGGTCTCTATAGCAGTAAATTAACGGACTAGCTAGTGAATTTAAGTACACCAGTGTCTCGACTACCCGCCATGCCAAAAGTCCACGAAAGACTTGGAAATAGTCTCCCAAAATAAAGACAACCGTCATTGGAATAAAGGAAATAACCAGGGCGACAGTTACCGAAGCCATCGTCATAGCAACTCTGTTTTCCAGTTTCGCTTTTAATAACACGCTGACTTGCGTAATTTGACTTACCGTATTTATTCGATTAACCGCCCTGGGCGCTTATTAAATTGTTGGACCTTGAGAGTGGGCGCTTATTCGAGGTGGGCGTTTATTCAAGGCTGGGCGCTTATTAAATTCTTACCATTCTCAGCAAGTGTAGTAGAATATTTTGCAACCAAACAGTAAATGGTACCAACAAAAAGTGAAGACGTAGCAAAGCAAGGTTTCTGTAAAATACTCTGAAGAAAACTCCGTCTTCGGGAGGGTCTCTTATTATCTCTTATTGGAGTTATTGTGGGAGGGAGTGGGGTGTGGTGGGCGCTTATTCGAAGCTGGGCGCTTATTAACTTTTTCTGCCTTTAGCATGGGCGCTTATTCGAGGTGGGCGCTAATTCGAGGTAGGGCGCTTATTCGAATAAATACAGTAATTTACGTTTTCGAACTGAAAGGTACACCATGACGTAAAAAAATATAATGGCTATTAGCAAACAAAGTATCAAAATAGATGAAATTATGTCCAAGATCTCTGCAGCTAAAAGAAACCCATCCCCTCCTACCACCGTCATTGAAATGAAGACTGAAGATACGCCTCCTATGGATAATACCCAAGCTATCAACGCCAACATTTTCAAGCGGCCTTTGGTCACTATCACTTTGTAATCCATCCATTTTCGAATGGCAATGTATCTCTCCCATGCGATCATTGTCAAATGCAAAAACGAGCAAAAATACAGAATGTATGAAAACAAAAATATTACCAAGTCAAACGTACAAAATTGCCGCTCAGTCAGTATTCGATGGGGAAGTAACAGTCCAATTATAGCAGATAGAGGCATACTAATACCACCTGCTAGAAGGTCCGAAACAGCCATACTTCTTAACAAGATTTTGGAAGGTCTCTGTAGTTCTCTCCTCTTCGTAATTGTTATAATTACTAATAGGTTCAAAAGAAATGCAGTGGGAGAGAGAACAGAGTAAACAGCAGTAAAAATCCAAGGAGAAGTAGTGTCATGTACGTCCCACATTAAACCTTGAGAATGTAAGCAATCAAACACTGACCGGTTCATGTTTGACATAGCGGACTGTTATTTATGAAACCTCGCTTGGTTCTAGTTTCTGAGACTCGCGGCGTTATGAAGCCTGAGTAGCTCACCCAACTTTATGCTAAGTTCAAACGGATGTGAAAAAGACCTTTTCTAAAATTTGCTTTTGAAAACAGCAAGTATTTACATGAAAACTAAAGCAAGTTGCGACACGGAGAATTTTCTCACAAGTACTCAAGGTGTATAGTACAGGAAAACTATACCGAGCTTTTTAAAGCGTATGTAACAGGAATTTTTTTTAACTGATTTTGGTCTTTAGGAGGAAATTAACGATTCTGAACTCTTAAAATGTGTCTCTTTTTTCCCCTTTAGAAACTGTCCCATAGCCAGGGGGCAACTCAGTAAAGGATCAAAGAAAGGCTGAGGATTTCTTGTAACTTTAATTGATATTCTCAGCCTTGCTTCCGATTCTGATTATTGCTTTTTGTTTGTGGAATCAAGCGATTTATATGACTGTTGAAAAACGAAAGTACAGTGGAAATATTGAACGGCCAACCTCAAGAGACTGGCAAAAATTTTTTGCTGAAGGGAGGTTTCGTTATATCGAGGTTTTGTTTCATTTATTTTACTATTACTTGGGCAAAGAAAATCGTTCCTTTTTACCGAGTACATCGTTATATAGAGGCTAGTTATATCCAGGTTATATATATTTAATTCACTGGACGAAAAAATGGATTTGCTTCAAATTTGCTCAGCGCAAATATGATGCAAATTTGTGCAAACTGGGGAATAAATCTGAGCAAAGGTGGTAAATGCCGATTTTGCATACCTTTTACACGGGGATGTAAATAGGTATGCAAATTCGGCATTTACCACCTTTGCTCAGATTTATTCCCTAGTTTGCACAAATTTGCATCATTTTTGCGCTGAGCAAATTTGAAGCAAATCCATTTTTTCGTGAGAAGAAACTGATGAAGATTCCAAAGATGAGCGGGGGTGTCAATTTGGCCGCGAGAGTGGGGCGAACATTTTTAAAGGCAAATCTGCTTGTTTTGAAGACGAAAATAAAAAAGTTTTTCCAGATTTTTGACGAGTGTAAGGTTTCGGACGCATATTTTACTCATATTTAAGATTAAAAACGTCAAAAAATGGTGTCATACACACATTAATAGCAATGCACAAATCTGATTCTTTGTTTCTTTATACCCCCATACGTTAAAAATCCATGAAAATAATAGAGAGATTCAAAATGATGTTTATGGCAAACGGTAAACAAAATGCTCCCGGAGTTCGTTCGCTAAGATTAGTATCCTAGGGAGCTCTCCCAGGTTTCTGAACTTTTCTAACAGTAAGAACATTATCTCGCCTTATTTAGTTGCCTTTCACATATCTGGATGGATGGCTTTACGAAATCGCACCAAAAAATACAAAACTTCCCCGAAAATCCTCTTCTAGTTTGATTTTCTGCCTTATGGGGCGCCACAAAACCTGCCTTTTGGCCCTAGACTCGATTACCAGCCGCTGTCCGCACTCACCCCCTCCCCCTGCCGCCGCAAAAGAGCGGCCGTCTTTCTTTGGGGAGGATTAAGGACTGGACCCAGGAGACGGCAAAAATCGAGTCTATTTTGGCCCTGCTCTCTCAAATGGCTGCAAATTTTGTTAGATTCGTTTTCAAAAACGGCTAGATGTACATCAGGCTATTTATAGTAATTAATTTGTCCAAAACCGCCGAGCAAACATATGTGTTTAGAGGTATTAAATCAGTCCAGCCGTGGAAAATGACAGCTGGTTGCACTATAACAGACATTTCAGACAGTGAAAAAGCACTTAAACTCTGCTGTTAGAGCGGTTTTCATTTGAGTGTCGAAAAGTAATTGGTTTTGCACTTTCTACACGATGCGATTGGCTTAAAAGATTCGCGCCACCTTTTCATCCAATCAGAAGTAAAACCAAAGCCAATTGTGACGCGCTCGCATGCATTTTCCCGCGCTTTGCGTCAGCCACATGTAATTACTTCGAGTTTTGATTGGTTCAATGTATTGTCTGTGTCCTATGTGATTGGCCAGAGTAATTACTTTGGTTTTGGTTTTACGACACTGAAACGAAAACCACTCTAAAATGGTTATCATAAAACTGGAAGACAATTTTGTAATAAAGGCATTGTTTGAAGTTTGAAGTTTATTAATTGATAAATACATAGCAGTTCGAAAACTGAATTGCGTATTACGTTACAAAAATTAAATTATAGATCTAAACATTAACTAAATTATCTTAATTAAAAGGAATAAAAAAGCTAACAAGAGATGAGATGTGAAAATGAATTAATCAGCATGTCACAAGCGTGGGACAAAGAAAAAATCTGAGTCCCCGACAGAATTCGAACCTACTACCTCCTTAACACCGGGGGGGCGCTTTATCCATTTGAGCTACGGAGAACTTATGGAGAGCGAGGCCATATACTGCGAGGATCAGCAATTTCGATGTCGTACTGTGTGGTGAAAGAATGAAAGATGGTAAATTTTAAGCTCGGTGAAACAAAATTATGTGAAAATTGAATTAATCAGCATGTCACGGGCGTGGGACAAGAAAAAAAAGAACGAAAAAAAGTTATCGAAATCAACACCCCGAAATGTAGTCTGAAGAACTGCAATCTTCGATTTTTAACAATTGACAACTTTTGGCAAAAGAAAACGTGCCGTTTTGTTTTTGACTGCCTTAATGGAACTACATGTTTCCCATTTAGGAATTATTTTCAACGTTTTCACCATAATTCAAAAAAACAATGGGAAAGCAGCAAAACTACCCAAGGTGAAACTGGATTTTGCGCACTGTAGTTTTTATTTCTTAGGTGGCTCGCATTTTAATTCACTGCCATTAAGTTTAAGAAACACTAATTACGAAAGCCCTGCACGATTTAACTTAGTGCATGTTTGCTTTTTATACACCTGTTTCAATTAAGGTTACTTCGGTGAAGAATGGTGCATGGCCCATGTTTCTTAACCCGCGGTGCATTATGGGAGTAAGTCCAGTAAAATATGTGCCCGCGACGAGCCTAGAAACCTAGAAAGCAAACGCTACTGACGCTTCAATGCTATTTCCGCAGAACGTTACGACAATATATTTCAAAACACTGAATCCTAGGTTTTTTGGGACAGCGATTTGAGGTTAGGTTTTGCTCTGTGGCAATACACAAATGTTGCAAATTTTCAACGAGTTTGCTTGGCTCGTGTAGGTGGGAATTTCGGACGGAGTTAAGAAAAAAAATCAAGGCATTTTTTGAACTACGATAAATAACTTAAAATTACGCGTTGATTTATTTTTGAGTCAATTTTTTATAACTGAATAAATAACAATTATTCATCGAAGTGGAGGTGGTTAGTATTGAGTATTTAACAAGGCCGCGAAGCGGCGAGGTAAATATCCACTACTAGCCACCGACACTGAGGTGAATTATTGTTTTAGTATATACTAA
>NC_133205.1:29382321-29434821 GCF_958299795.1 Porites lutea
AACGCTCAACAAAATTAACGCGAATTTTATAGATTCGCGTTAATTTCGTGGAGTGTTCATTTCCTATAATAAGGTAGCATTTCACTACAGTTTATGTGATTTTTTAGCGCTTTTGTCATCTAATCGCCTTTATGTCTACTTTTGCATCTTCAACATCATTTTAAAATTTTAAAAAGTGTTAAAACACCATTTTTAAACTTCAGGATTCAAGGTATGCAGTTTATTTGTAACATCATTTTTAGAATTTAACATCTATGCAGTTTTCTCTATAACCCGGGCTATAATCACCTAAGTAATAATAATAAAAAAAACTGTTATGTTTCTTGATGTTATCAGTTGCAGTTCATGGTGTTGCTAAAAATATACTAGATTTTGTGTAAAGTAATCCAGTTTAAAGTGTAATCCCAAATTAATGTCAGTACAGGATGTGGGCAAGTGAAGATTATTAGTGAAACTTAAGTTATGATGTTGTGCATTTTGCACGATCCATAATTCTAGGATATCATTCCATTCCTAAAATTAATTGGGGATCATTGCGGGGTCGATTTGGGGATCATTTCAGGGTTGGGGATCGTTTCAGGGTGGGGATCATTTTGAGGGGCTGTACAGGCTTCTTATTTCTTACTGTGAGATTTGAAAAATGAAATTCTTAAGCTCGCTCATGCTTAAGAATTTCCCCAGCCATTTGAGTTGAAAGCTCTCTTGAACGCCTTGTCACAAATGGTCTCAATTATTTCAATGAACGTGAACAAGACTGAACTTCCCGCTACTAAAGGGTTTTATACCATTGTGCTCTGCAGGCCATGAAACATGGTTCACGGGAGCAACGTAATTGAAATAGCTATATATTTTGTTTTTTCTTTAGTACTTCTTATTGCTTGTAACTTTTTATTGTAGTTTTTTTTCTTTTTATACATTTTTGTTTATTCTTATTTACTAGATTTTAATTTTTTTTTGGTCAGCGGGACCCCGTTGATAACAGTACTTGAAACTGAAGGGTTATCCTGGATAAATATTCGATCATTATTATTATTATTTATGATTATTATTAGCAATCGACATTTTTCAGGTTTCCGATTATACACTTTGTTTGCCTGTTGATGGAACGTTCAACACGATCGTGTTACATATTTCTCACCGTTCCTTTCCGTGATTAGTTCTGTATCTCACTCAGTATAGTTAAGTCATCAAAATGTCCGAAATGTCGCTACGAGTATATAAATTAGTCATAGCAGAAACTATCCTTTTTAAGAGACGGAGCTGAAGCGCTTCTTTTTAATCGTGTTTTGTGAAAACAAGGCTGTTGGTGACCTCGCTCTAAGGACAACATGGCTATATCACAAGATGCTGGTCTTGTTAAAATGACAAGGTTATCGACGTTTCGGATCTGCACGACATCTTTCACTGAACCAAATGAATCTTTTCGTCGGACGAATCGCACTGCATTGCATACGGGGACCTGCTTTGCCTTTGGTTTTCTGATCCTCAAAATCTCGAGCACTGCGATCCTAAACAGGCGGTCTCTATAACAATAAATTAACGGACTAGCCACTGAATTTAAGTACACCAGTGTCTCGACTACTCTCCATGCCAAAAGCCCACGAAAGACTTGGAAATAGTCTCCAAAAATAAAGACAACCGTCATTGGAATAAAGGAAATAACCAGGGCAATAGTTACCAAAGCCATCGTCATAGCAACTCTGTTTTCCAGTTTCGCTTTCACCAACACACTGACTTGCTGAATTTGACTTAATTCGCGTTTTCGAACTGAAAGGTACACCATGACGTAAAAATACACGATGGCTATTAGCAAACAAAGTATCAAAATAGATGAAATGATGTCCATGATCTCTGCAGCTAAAAGAAGCCCATCCCCTCCTACCACCGTCATTGAAATGAAAGCTGAAGATACGCCTCCTATGGATAATACCCAAGCTATCATCGCCAACATTTTCAGGCGGCCTTTGGTCACTGTCATTTTGTACTCCATGCATTTCCGAATGGCCATGTACCTCTCCCATGCGATCATTGTCAAATGCAAAAACGAGCAAAAATACAGAATATATGAAAACAAAAAAATTACCAAGTCAAACGTGCAAAATTGCCGCTCAGTCAGTATTCGATGGGGAAGTAACAGTCCAATTATAGCAGATAAAGGCATACTAATACCACCTACTAGAAGGTCCGAAACAGCCATACTTCTTAACAAGATTTTGGAAGGTCTCTGTAGTTCTCTCCTCTTCGTAATTGTTATAATTACTGATAGGTTCAAAAGAAATGCAGTGGGAGAGAGAACAGAGTAAACAGCAGTAAAAATCCAAGGAGAAGTAGTGTCATGTACGTTCCACATTAACCCTTGAGAATGTAGGCAATCAAACACTGACCGGTTCATGTTTGACATAGCGGACTGTTATACATGAAAACTCGCTTGTTTCTAGTTTCTGAGACTCGCGGAGTTACGAAGCCTGCGTAGCTCACCCAACTTTATGCTAAGTTTAAACGGATGTGAAAGAGACTTTTTCTAAAATTTGCTTTAAAAACAAGTGTTTACATGAATACTAAAGCAAGTTGCGACAAGGAGAATTTTCTCACAAGTACTCAAAGTATAGTAGAGGAAAACTATACTGAGCTGTTTACAGCGTTTGTGACAGGAATTCTTTTTAACTGATTTTGGTCCTTAGAAATGGGTAATTAACGATTCTGAACTCTTAAAATGTGTCTCTTTTTTCCCTTTTTAGAAATGTCCCATAGCCAGGGGGCAACTCAGTAAAGGATCAAAGAAAGGCTGAGAATTTCTTGTAACTTTAATTGATTTGCTCAGCCTTGCTTCCGATTCTGATTATGGCTTTGTGTTTGTGGAATCAAGCGATTTAAATTACTGTTAAAAAGCGAAAGTACATTGGAAACGAACGGCCAACCTCAAGGGACTGGCAAAATTTGTTCGCTAAAACGAGGTTTCGTTATATCGAGGCTTTGTTTCATTTATTTTACTATTACTGGGGCAAACATAATCGTTCGTTTTACCGAGTACATCGCTATATGAGGCTCATTATATCCAGGTTGTATAGGGAAGTAAATGAGGCTTCGAAAGATGAGCGGGGTGTCAATTTGGCCGCGCGATAGGCACTGGGGGAACATTTTTAAGGCACATCTACTTGTTTTGAAGACGAAAAAATATGGTTTTTCAAGATTTTTGACGAGTTTTAATTTTTTGGACTCATATATATTTTACACATATTTATGCCGGATTAAAAACGACAAAAAAAAATCATGTCATACAAAAATTAATAGCAATGCGCAACTCTGATTCTTTGTTTCTTTATACCAACATCTATATGTTAAAAATCCATGAAAATAATAAAAAGATTGTATGGGAAAGTGATTAGATGGGAATCTAATGTGGAATAATCTCCGTAAAACGGCTGTTCTGAAAAAATATGACTTGTAAACTAATTAGAAGCTATTTTCTTTGTTTAATCTGACTTTAAGCAGCAGGATTTGGATATTTTAAATACAAAAAAATTATAAAAATTTTTGTCATTTTACCCGTAAACGATTCATCATGTAATAACCTCAATTTAACCCCAGCTTTAAGTAAAAAAAAAAAAAAATCAGTCAATCCAGTAGAATACGGTTGCCGAAATGAAGCAAAATTCGAAAGCACTTATATCCATTCACTGTTTCATACATATTAGAAAAAAAAAACCGCTATTAGTTCCATCTTGTGCCATATGTCTTTGATATTTTAAGTATTTGATAAATTATGCCATTTGTTGTTCGACAACCTCGCCAATATCTTTTGATAAATTTAGTTATTCGTTCGATAATTTACTGCAACATCCATTTGATAATTTACTAATATTCATTCGATAATTTAGTTCAAATCCATTCGATCATTCGATAATTTAGTACAAATCCATTCGATAATGTACCACAATATTCATTCGACGATTTACTAATTCCATAATTCACTACGACATTTTTTCACAAATATACCACAACATTCATTCGATAATTTTACTAATATTCATTCGATAATGTGTGAAAATGTTCATTCGATAAATGTCTGTAAACATTCAACCCTGCACTTGACCGACTCCCCCATAGTTGGACAAGAAGGCCTGGTGGCTAAGCCCAAACCAATGAGAGCGCGCACTGTTGGGAAAAATTTCCAGCTTTTTTGCCATTTGCATAATACACCTTGTGCCCCTCAAAATTTTGCATAGCCTTTGGTTTTCATTTCTCCTGGGTATGTACCGCCACCGAAATGATCCCCACCATCCAAATGATCTCCGCCACCGAAATGAACCCCGATCACCACCGAAATGATCCCCACCACCGAAGTGATACCTATTCGCAATCGGAATGATCCCGTCATAAATTTTAGGAACCTTGGCTTAAATGGACTTGGGACTTTGCTGTCTATTCTAAATTCTTCGTTTATTCATGCAAACACGATTCTAAACAGAGGAAAATAGAGAAAGCAATTAGACTGATAACAGTTCTATACCGACAACATTCGGCAATTTGAGTTTTTTTTGCTTAAGAACCACGTCTGATTCGCTTATAGTGTTTATGCAGGATAATCTCAGAGAAGTTTTTCCATTCACAATTTTTTCAAATTAATAAATCTAGACTGCGTAAGATCATTTCGTACGCCAAAGACGATCTTTGCACACATAAGATGATAACACGAGCAAAGTCATGCCGAACAATGTATCAATGAAAAGCGTAAAAAACTACCTGTTTGCTCTTCTTCTCTTAATCCACTTGTTATGATAGCAAAGGCAGCCAGCAGCAGAAAAATAATTGTGACTAACAGAATAATTTTCATGATGTTAATGATCTGAGATGACAGCTACAGCAGCTAGTGCAAGTACCGAATCCGAACCGAAACTAATTGGAAAGCACGTGTTGTAATGTGAGCCTGTAACTGACGTCATCACTGTCGTCATGACATCGTCAGGAAGACATAACCTGATTGCAAGATTTGACTTATTTTGCTTTAACACAATTTTATTAAGAAGATTTTCTTGCAAAAATATTTTTAAAAAAATCGAAGAAATAGAAGACATAAGTGAATTGCATCTTTTGAACAAGTATTGTCTAGTGTTAAACCAAAAGAAAAAACAATTTACTGCAAAATAAAGTGCGGTAAAAGGTAAATTACACACCGTAAAAAAGATGCAATATAAATAAATAAAAAGCACGCACCAAATTGTTGTCCAGTTTTTGTAGTCGATATTCCGGGGATCATTTCGGTGGTGACCGCCGGTATCATTTCGGTGGTGATTGGGGGTCATTTCGGTGGCGGAGATCATTTGGATGGTGGGGATCATTTCGGGGTATTACAGCCGTTCCGAGAGGAACTGAAAACAATGCTTATGCAAAACTAAAAGGGGTAAGGGGTTGGACCTCGAGACGGAGCCTCCCCGTATAAAACTTTGTTGACTATCCCCCTCCCCCCCCCGGTACGGACACCCGGAAAAAACGGACACCATGGCATGTCCCCTTGGTGTCCTTATTAACTGGGGCACCTTGGAAACAGTGATCAAAACAGTTGAAAGAGGTGGAATAAAGATAAACCTCGTTGTTCATGGCACGAGACATTTGAACGATAATTAACAATTATTCACCAGCGAGCGGACCAAAATATTGGTTAGTTTATTTTTTGCCAAATGCGCGGAAGTTTTAAAATCTTGCGCGCCGGGCCGGCAATATATATTAACGCTCACAAAGTCAAATGTTTAACTTACGTAATCAAAGGAAGTCAAATGATGTGAACAAACGAAAGACTTAAAACGTTCGACTATAGATCTTGAGTGATGAAATTCAACGTTTTTTGATCCGACACTCTATGATCAATGTGGAAAGTGCCTTCAAACTTAATCGCGACTATTCCAACCCCATTTTATTTGACAGGTGTAGGCAAATTTTCCTGGAGTTAAATTATTAGAGACCGCATTCAAGATACATAAAAGAAAACAGCGTACATCTTAATTGTGGGAATGAGATGTGATTTACTGTTATGGCTCATCTTCCCAGGAGCTGAGTGATTAGCTAAATCGCGACTTACTGGCTGTAGCGAAATGGCTGAACGATCACAAGCTAAAGCAAAGTAGCTCTAACATTATCAATCTTCGACCACAATGTAAATAATGTCAACACCTTCAACATCCTCGGAGACCCAGGGGCAGTTAGTCGGGTCGATAAAATGTTCGTGGTGAAAGTTTACTTTAAGATCGTATCTTACAGTAAACATTCACCACGAACATTTTGTCGACCCGACTAACTGCCCCTGGGTCTCCGAGGATGCACCTTCAAATACCTTGAAATTTTTATATCATCTGATTTTACTTGGACAAATCATGAATACATTGCTGGCAAAATTAATCAAAAGCTTGGTCTCATCGCATTAAGCATTTATTACCTTTTATTGCACGCCTTCTTTTTTTATAATAGTCTTGTCATGCCTTTATTTGATTATGCAGACCTTGCTTGGGGAGACAAGCGTAATGTAACCTTAATGTCCAGTTTGCAAGTCTTGCAGCAAGGCTGCTAAAATAATCATGAATAATTTCAGACAGACCTCTTTATTCATCTGCTACGCATGCGCTTGCCACTCTTAAGTGAGTTCCATAAGGGTTCCATTAGAAAAAAGGCGTTTTCATAGAAGATGTATTTATGTGTATAAGTGTTTAAATGGACTTGTTGAGGATGACATGAACTTAATAAGACAGTAAGGACAACATGATTATAATACCAAAACTAAGCTAAATTTCAGACTTCCAAGTGTCAAAAGGAATTGGGCAAACAACGGACTGCATTTCATGCCATTAAGGATTTTAACTCCCTTAGCCAGGCAATCAGACAATCCGTGAATCTAAATGTTTTTAAACGTAATCTTTTTAAATTTGTAATTTAACTGAATTTGAGTTCATATGTTGTACATTTTAAGTAATGGTCCAGCTAAGAAGCAGGCAGAAAAACAATAGCCCGCGGCAATAGCGTCAGTTATTTTTCAGGCGCTAATTTCTCTAATCAAATTAAATCTGAATGCTCTGATTGGTCAATACAGCAAAAAGCGCGAAATTTGAATTTTAAAGTTGAATTAAGATAGCTTAAGACTCATTCGAACAACTTTTTATTTCGTCTATTGCTTTGTTATGTTGAAAAATATAACATATCTAAAATTTAAAAGATTTCTATGCGCCAAACCCGAGGAAGTTAAACTGATATGAAATTACACGAAGATGAGCACAGTGTTACATCAATCAGCGACGTTGGGACCAACATTTGCGTCGGCTCTCACAAAAGAAATGTCAAAACCATGATCGTAAACAGCAGCAATTCACTCTCACGTGGCGAATCTGGCGAACGCGCCAATGTCGCGCGTTCATATTCGGCCACCATACAGAACAACAACAAGTACACAAAATCAAATCTAAATGTTATCTAAATGTTCTGCTTTTGGAAAAAAAAGATGATGTTGCCCAGATAGAAAAAATTCCTGCATGTTCGGATAATTGGGTTTCAGAAAAAGCTCTCCTACAGTTTATCTGTTTTCAAGGTTTTGATATTACTCTATAAAAATCCTTCTTACAATCTCTCTCGTCCTTGGAAAAAATAAAGGCAAGCTACAGTCATGCTCGCTAGATCTTCCGTACCAAGAGAAACTCAAACACCAGAAGACAGCTATTTATGATACCTAAGCGGCTTCCGTCTCGGTATTCTCCGTCTCAGAACTCAAAGGTACAAAATGCAAACGTGTCACAAATTTCAATTCGCTCATTTTAACTTAAGGTCCACGGCGAACTTCCATTTCGCTTGATGAAACAGTCTAGAGAGAAAAAAAATCGAATGAGAGATGGGTAAAGGTACACCGAATATGGAAATTTCGAAAGGGCAAACACATGAATAACACATAATAAGCGCGGAGGTGCGAAAATCTATTGAATTCAGCTTACCTCAAGCTCAAGTGTTCTACATCTCTTCAAGAAATAAATTCATCCTTGTAAAAACAACAAATCTTTCGCTTTCTCCTTTTATGCCCAGCTGTACTCCAATTTCTAGTGCCATAATTATTCCGATCTCCTCCTGATCCGGCCTGACAACGAAAACAACTACGCCGGGCCCAAATTTCCACATGGCGACTCGGCATGTCGAGGACGGCAGCAAACCATGTTTAAGAGCATTTTGACCATCACTCCGATGATACAATACAGTAAATTTGAGATAAATATTCAATAAAGAAAAAATGCAGATTTTTCACGAAGAAATTGACGAGATTTCTTCGGGTAAAAGACAAATTTCCTAACATCTCAAGTGTCACACTAAGATGGGGTCACAACAAGGTCGCGCGTGTGTTGCACGTTTTTCCGCTCTAACTTTTGATTGGCGCATAGAACAATGCTGAAACTTGGCCGTGAGGTATAAGACAGGGGAATGGGGAAAATAAAGCTAAAAAAAGGTGTTTTTGTCACGTTTCTGACTGTTTTTTTGGCGATTTTTGGATTTCGACCAATCAGAACGCTTGATTTAATTGAAATTAATGATTAAAAGTTAGCACCTTTTAATCACTTTTGCCGTTCGCCTGCCTACCTCTTACACGGACCATTACTTAATAGTTATTACATATTTTAGCGTTTTAACGTCTTCGTGAATTGTGTGTAGTTTTTTTTTCAATTTTATGAGATCCTTTTTTGAACCATATTTTATATGAAAAAGTTATCTCCATAAAGATCATTATTATTACTAAAAAATACGTCGTAGTTTGTTGTCGTCCTCCACAAACCGTGAAATTAGGCAATTTCACGCCGTACTCATGCAGTGTGGGCAAAGAAATGAACTTACCAAAAATCTGACAGGCCAGAAAATTATTTCTGCAGAATTTTAACAGATGGCACTTTGCCAAAACCAAGAATCAGATTTGAATATTTTTAATGCTAAGAGGACACGTATTGTTGGCCGTCATTGCCATATGTACTTAAAGCTTTATTGATGGTTCTGTACTGTTTTCTTGCAGTGTTCATGGGAAAACACTCCATGTCGCAACCTGGGGTGTGCATGAGGTCAATTGATTTCAGTAAAACTTTTACAACTGTAACTCACTCTAAAACAATAGCTTCACACGTTAATTACACTTATAAAAATTTTATTATATAGGTCATTTCCGAGTTGTCCCAAGCCTCTGTTTCAAAGCGAGGCTAAGTGCGAAGCCATTGAGATGAAAATGAGTTTTTATTTTCATGCACATAAAACTCATTTTCACAAGAAGGTTGTGTACTTAGCTTCGTTTTAAAAGTGAGAGTTTTTAGAACTCGGAAATAGCCCATGAGACCCTGCTTTTTTATATGTATATATAATATATATATTAACACTTGCTGTAATCCTAACGCAATTTTCTTTCAAGACTTCCAGTTTAAACTTAACGGAAGGTTGAGTGAGCTACGCTCGCTTCGTAAAGTTATTCACTAGACGTTCAACGGTGTCAGTTTAGAAAGTAAAACATAGCGTGTTATTACCATGGCCAAGAATGAGGAGGAAACAGCGTCCTCCTTGACGAACACGACCAGTCCAGTGTTTGATTGTTCACATGCACCAGGCTTTATTTGGGACGTACATGACACTACTTTTCCTTGGACTTTTGCTGTTGTCGCATCCATTTTCTCTCCAACAGCCATTCTTTTGAACGTACTAGTAATTCTGACAGCAAGGAAGCGGAGAGAACTAATGAGACATACCAATATCTTGCTATCAAGTATGGCCGTGGCGGACCTTGTAGGAGGAGGTTTCTGTATACCACTATCAGCCATAGTTGGCCTGTTACTTCCCCATCAAATACTGGCTGAGCGGCATTTTTGCTTGATCGACTTAGTAACTTTTTCTTTTACTTCTATTCTGTTCACGTGTTCGCTTTTGCATTTGACAATGATCGCATGGGAAAGGTACATTGCCATTCGAAAATGGATTGACTACAAGGTGATAGTCACTAAACGCCGCGCGAAAACGTTGGCGATAACAGCTTGGGTATCAGCCATAGTGGGTGCATCTCCAGACTTCATCATACAGGAAGTGGTTCGTGGCGATAGGCAGGTTTTAGCTGTAGAGATATTAACCATCGTTTTATCTAGTGTCCTCGTTTTTATGCTAGCGCTCATTGTATATTTTTATGTCATGATGTACCTTGGAGTTCGCAAACGTAAATTAAGTCAAATTCACCAAGTACGCAGCGTGTTGGTGAATGCGACACTAGAAAAAAAAGTTGCCATGACGACCGCATTGGTTACGGTCACGACTATTCTTTCCTTCCTCCCAATTACTGTTGTCTCTGTCTTGGGAGGATTTTTTCCCGTCTTTCGTGAATTTGTAGCAGTTCGAGTAGCTGAGGCACTACTGTACCTAAATTCTGTAGCTAATCCACTAATTTACTGCTGTAGAGACCGCCATTTTAGGATTGCCGCGCTCAAAATTTTGAGGGTCAGAAAACCAAAGGTAATGCACTTTCCTATAGATGATGCAGTGCGATTCGTCACACGGGGAAGAGATGTATTTGGTCCAGGAAAAGCCGTCGTACAGATCCGAAAAGTCGAAAACGCTGTTGGTTCTACATCTTGCGATTTGGCCATGTAGTTCTTAGATGAAGCTTAATTTAACCTTTTTCTTCACACACAAAAAAAGCGCTAAACCAACTGCGTCAGCTACTGTGATTAATGCTCGTAGCCGACGTGGCGAAAATTTTGCTGACCACTACACTGGGCATAAGTGAGATATAAGACTACAGTTGAACCTCTATTAAGCGGCCACCCTCCATTAAGCGAGCAGTAATCAAAGTCCCAAAATAATTGTAGAAAAGAATGGTAAATTAAACCTTTATTAAGCGGCCACCTTTTGGTCGTCCCAATGAGAGTTATATTGTTGTCACTTCTATTAAGCGGCAACCAAGCGCTTGATACTCTTAGTTCGACTTCATTTTAAGAATATGATGAAGGAAATACAGTCCGCCATAGAATGTGACCACCGATTGTGGACCAGTAGTGCTGCTCCTGTCAGTATCCCGAGATACCCCGAGGATGACCTCCTAACAGCGGTTCAACTGTTGTTCTGGAATAGACTGCGTGCCCTTTGAAGACTCTAAAATCTCGTTAAACCTCCTCGTTTCGCTTAAAACAGACAAAACTGTCAAGTCCACGTAGCTGGTGTACTCTGTCTTGTTGGTAAGTCAGTGCGGTCCGTGTAGCCAGCACGTGTGCCCAGGGTTGTCGGTGTAGGTCCACTTAGACAGTTGGTGTTGTCGTTAAAGACAGATCTATTATATAGTCAGCGAGTCTTAGCTTGCGTATCCCGTTATTAGAAAAACAGACCATTGCCGGCTAAACTTTCCTTTGAAATCCGTTTTACCAGGGACAGTATTGCGAATTGCACTCGTTGGTTCAACAATCTTTGGGTTTTAAATGGTATTTCTACTGCTGATTTTCAAATTAACGTTAGGTTTTTTCAGCTTATCCAGTCGTATGTTTCGCTATCAAATCGCTTCTCTTTGTTTGTGTGTGTGTTTGTGTTTTTTTTTTCGCTTTTTTTGTGTGTTCGATCGAGACGTGTATTCAATGTAAACAGCGTAAGTTCTCTAGATGAGCCTTTTAGGCTCTTAGAGGAAATGTTGTTTATAAAAAAAAAATACAGAGGGATAAATCAACTCCGAACTGCGCTCACATCATTTCTGTATATTAATTAAAAACTGAGAAGACATGGACAATCGTCACTTGGATTTTCTGAATTTCCATGGCGCATAATAAACTACAGCGTATTTTGCCATAACAAAGCCGCAAAGTTAGCAAAATAGAATGCAAAATCCTTATGTTGGATTGTTCTAACGGCCAATCAGCAGTTGCTGCGGCGACATTTTGGCCGCAACAGCACAGGCTTGTGAGAAGTTGTTTCAGGCCCGCTTTTAGCGAGACCACGTATGAGAAAAGGAATAGGAGCTTCTAAAATTGTACCTGATCTCAGGATACTGTTAAAGCACTATAAAGAGCTTCAGTGGCTTCATGGCCCATGGTTGCCAAGCCAATCAAACTCTGTGAAATTGCATTATACAGTCTCAATTATTTTTGTAGTATGACGAACAAGAAGAAGGGGGCGAATCAAAATTCATTCACAGCGAATTGTCTTTTGGGTAAAACGACTGCAACAGGTATAAGGGAGCTTGAGCAAAGGGGTTTCTGGAAGACGCAAGTCCTGACCGGAAATGAGGCATTTTCCTTCTAATATGCCTAGTTGACGCTATCAAATATGTACTGCTAAATTTCTTTACTCTTCTACAGCGACAATTTGCCCGCAAATTGGGCAAAACCACAACCGAACAATGCAAAAAGTCCACTTCCGCTTGACGCCCGTCGCTCAAAAACGTCTTTGCTAAAGCTGGACTCTGACTCTTTTACCTTTGCTTCAGTGTTTAAAGAAGCGGTCGCAATTCTTTGGCGAGTTGATGAATTTTAGAATGGTCCGTTAATGGCACGCACTGTCCATGAGGAAGTGAGACATTACATAGTATGGTGTGTAGACTGCAGGAATGCGGGTGAACCATTCGATTGAAATTTCTTCCTTTGGAGTTACAATCTGCTATTGTTTCGGGGTAATCACCCATTGAAATTTGTCCAGTACTACTCTTGGACAGTTCATCTAAAACTCTCTTATGCTGTGATGCGTAAAGGTCGTCATGAGGAAATAGGTCCTAAAAACCACAAACAACAATAATAAAACTAAATCTCGCCCTCATGGCCTCTGAGTCAATAGCTTATTCGGCCTTCGGCCTCATGGGCTATTGACTCAGAGTCCATTCCGGCTCGAGGAATAATTTATTGTTTTAGTAAAATCCAACTGGTAGGTCAAAAATATCGAGAATAAAAAATTTTTAGCTAGTTAAAGGTAGACTTTAATCCTTTTTTGCCGTCAAAAAGCCCGCGCTTTTGGCTACTAGGTGGCTATAACAAATAGCCTAGTAGTAGCTCAACCAATCAGAACGCAGCATTGATAATAGACCACTAGTTGGATTTTACTAATGTGCTTTAGTTTGTTAGGAAGTTAGTATGTAAACGGAAGAAAGTTGTAACCGTAAAAATACTCTCTGGTCTCCTTAGAAGTAAATAAATCATTCAAAATTCATAAAGGAACAGATTCTATGATGTGCGCCAGAACGTTGTGTTGGAGGTGATCCGTTTTTTGGTCACCAAGCAAGACACTACCACTACACTTTCACCCTTTCCACAATTCAGTTGTCTTTAGCTGGCTGCGGGATGAAACAATCTCCTGAAATTTCACAGCTGACAATCTTAAAGCTGCACCCATGATCTTCCACTGTACGAGGCTCCAACAGGGAATTATTTGTAAACATGTGATGGTTAAAATAAAAACAAAGAACAGGCAAGGTTACTGAAAGTCTGCTTTAGCCCATCCAAATTGCCAACAACGTATTTACCCGAATAAGCGCCGCGGCGTTTATTTAACTTTTCACGCCTTAGCAAATGCGGCACTCCTTCGAGGGTGGCGCTTATTTCAGGGCAGCATTTATTTGAATGTTGAACGTGACAAAAGGATTGTATTAACTACAGTGTTATTATTTTCTGTATTATAAACTAACACACTTAAGGTCTTTTGATTTTGATTATTTCACGGCCACGGCGCTTATTCAGGGGCAACGCTTATTTTAACATTTTTCTCCCAAATGTGGTGCTTATTTTCGAGGGTTGCACTTTATCAGGAGCGGCGCTTATTCGAGCAAATACGGTAATTAACATAATTATTTCCAACAAACATAAGTACAGTTTTTTTACCAGTATGCCATCTGTACACTGTAAGAGAATAGCGAGCCATTGTTCACATCCAAGAGTTGCACGTCTATCTTGAAATGACTGAAATTCTGACCATTTTGGAAATCTATACAGAAATATACAACCCTTATCAGTAACAATGGGTCTTGTCAATGCTTGAATAAGCCTCAGGGTTAAACTAAAGGGGTGTTATTTTCAACAAGGTGCTGATTTCATTTTTTCGACTTTTCAACTCAATAATTGTCATGACATTGCCTTCTATTCAGGACAAAAAATAGAACATTTAAAACGGGAAAAGTGGAATGCACCTTTGAACAGAAACCTAAATTTGTGTGTGTGGTACATTCACTTAGCTTTCAAGGTCCTGTAGTCAAATGAATTCTGGTAATCCAACCAATCCACTTTACTTTCCATATTGCTATCCTCAAAAACTTACCTAATGTTTTTAGCCTAAGGTCGGTGGGGTGTTAATTCGAAGTGTGGGAAGCTGGGCACTAATTTGAATATTTATGGTAATTTCTAGCCAGTGTACAGCTGCAGGGCCGTAGCCAGGAAGAAACTACAACCGAGGCGAACACACGGTCCGTTGTACGAAATCAGCCGTATGAAATCTTCTAATATTATCAGTCTGATAAAAAAAATAAAAATCGACAGTATTTGGTAAAATTTTACCGAGGCGAGTGCCTCGGTTCGCCTCATACTGGCTACGGCGGTGAGCTGCCCCCTCCTTACTTCAAAACTGGAAAAATAGAGTTGTTCAATTAAAAAGAAGCATTTTAGCACTTCTTGAACAAACTGACAAAGCCACCATTCCTCACACACTCTTATCTCTTAAGCAATTAAAATTGCCTGACTTTCATGTTGATGCTACTTTTGAAGGGGCTAAAAAAATTGTTTTCAAACAGAACTACCAAACATATAACAGGATAACTTGATGTCCACATGAATTAGCTACACATGTTTTGATAAAGAAACAAATGCCAAGAATAGTGAAAAAATGTGCATTAACCCTTTTAGCTCCAATATCCATATTCAAATTCTCCAGACTGAGCTCCTTACATTTCCTTAAGGATTAGTTGAGAGATTTTGATAAAAGATCAAGGCATTTTTCTCAGGTGATCATTTCATTAATCCTCATAGCCATTTCTCTTGAAAATGTTTAGATATTGTTGGGAGAAAATTGACGTTGGACATCACTATTGGGACATAAAGGGTTAATAACTTGATCCAGGCTCACCGGCAGAATCTTGACATCTCATAAATTTGAGGTACCCCAAGATTGATTTGTCCCTGGATGCACTTTGAGACTGCTGATGCTGGTGTCATCCACTGAAATGAAACTAGCATAATAAGAGTTACTTCTCTTTTGGTGGCAGAAGTTTATCTATTTGGTAAATTACCACCATTCATCGTCATCAACAGTCCTCTTCGTGCCAATAGTAGGTGCATAAGTAGGTCAATTACCTCAATTAAAGCCCTTTAATTCAGGGAATGACCAATAAATTTGGCTATAAGTTATTTTTTTATAATGTGTCATTTTGTTGAGCTACTGTGTTAGTGTCCCAACAGTTTTGACCTAGCTATAATAAATTTCAATACTAAAATGAAGATCAAGATTAGACCCCTGCCAATGAAAAAACATTGGATTTGCCTCTAAACCAATCAATGCCACTAAAACAGAACTTAAGAAGCAAAACATGTATAATTACCATTGAATGCATCATCTCTTGTTTATCAACATGAACAGCAGGTTCTTTGTCAATGAAGCAGGTGTAAAACATGGTATCATATTGCCTAGGTAGACTAGCTGGTGTTTTCCAATTAGACCATTCACTGAGAGACCACACATCCGGTAAACACCTTAGCCACCTGTTAAATCACAGGGACATTAAAAAAAGGCCATTTTGTAAGTTCCAAAATCCCTGACATACAAAACGAGGCTAAGTACAAAACCGATCTTGTGTAATGAGTTTCATTTACACAAGAATAGAAAATCATTTTCTTAACACTTAGCCTTGCTTTGAAACAGAGGCTTGGGGTAACTCAGAAATTAATGGCCTATTACTGTTGCACTTATGCAATTATGCACATAACCATTAACCCCACTTTCACAGAGTGAATGATCAAGTCCTGTGTGGTTTAATTTTTGAATATGTGTATGATATCCTGCATTATGAGCATTACTACTTTATGTGAAAATGAAATGACCAGCATGTCACGAGCATGGGACACAGAAAAAATCTGAGTCCCTGAAAGGATTCGAACCTATGACCTCCCAAACATTGGGTGGGCGCTCTATCCACTTGAGCTACGGAGAACTCATGGAGACTTTAATTTACAAAATGAAATTTGAAATTTTTTGCTAAATTTCAACTTAAGCCAGTGATATCGGGGAATAAATTAGTCAAAGATAAGGAATAATAAAAAATTAATGTTTGATTCAAACTTAAATGTGAACATAATAAAGGGATACAGTGTTACCACACAAGTCATACACATACTGCAAACTATTAATAATTATTATTAATAGTTTGTGCGGTACACTGTATGTGTATCATTGTATAATAATAATAATTATTATTATTCAGTTAAACAAGGTCCAGACAACATAAAATTTAATTCAAATATTATTTTCCTGGCCTCCTATAGTTCTTTGACTTGTTTGGACCATCCTGTAATAATATTAATAACACATTACATGAATATGAATACCCTGCTTCCCTTTAGCTGGTGGCTGGCCATGGGGTACCCTTCTCTTTTACTCCATGTAAGAGCCTTGTTCCCAGCTCAGTTTACACTATTCAAGTAAGCAGCGGAGGCTTTGTAGCTAATTTTCTGACAAGCTTGACAGATGATGTCACATCTGAAATTGCTTCAGACACAGTCATGTCCAATACTGCCGCACTGTTTGTGATCTGTACCATCCAAACAGAATCGTAACATAGCTTCCGTTGGTCCCTTTTTATCACCTAAAAAACTTCATATGACACGTAAATTTCAAGTGCCAATGCTCGGTGCAAATTTTCACTGTATGTGTGAATGGCTTAATTTGTTTATATTTTACTCAAGAAATAAATTGTTTTCTTGAAACCCTTTCAAATGATGAATATTCAAAAACGCAAGTTTCTTGAAACTCAAAACGTGATTCTTGCATCTGGAGACTCACTTCTTGTGTCTTGACACTCGATTCATTCAAGTTTTTAGTCTCCAGTCGAGACTGTCAACTTACTTTTGAGCAGTACTGAAATACTCCTCAGTCAGGAACACAATATACAAAGTGCCTTCAAGGTCAATAAATTATTAATAAGTTAATAAGTGTAAAATTCAGGTGATACTGGGTGGCACACTGTGACTTTGCCATAGATGACTATAGGGCAACTTGACCATTAATAATATTTTAATAAATCCTGTCAATACCTGCACATATTTAAAAAATTGGAAGCATCTGCATAAACCTTTTTCCTCCAAATCTGTACTTCATCAAAACTCAGGCGACTCTGATGTTTGCTCGAGAGGTTCTTCAGTAACAAGATGCCAGACTCCTCGAATGTCTCTCTGATTGCACATATTCTAAAGGCAACTTCACTTGGAATGTCTGTGGTTGACTTCTTTAGCACAGGAGGACGAGGTCCTTGTATATTAACAAGGGTAGTAAAGTCTGTACCAAACTTGGCAAATGATTGCTTAAACAGTTCCATCCAGTCATTTGAAAAGTCATATAATAGTTTATAATTGACTGAAGCTGAGTATGGCGTTGAAGAATAGTGAAGATCACAGTGGATCCTGTGAGATGTTCACAATTCTTCACACAATACACTAAACCAGGTTGAAAATTGTTTTACCATTCTTTCAACAAAAATATTAATGCAAGTTCTTGAAATCCTTGTAGACTTTCTTCAAAACATTTGCCAGTTCCTTGGCAGTTTGAGAACATTATTTTCACAGGGCCAGGCATTCTTTCTTGCAGTTATTCCACAATAAGAAGTTGACATCCCTTAAGTGATATTTTGCATATTCTGGCTGTCACTTTTCGTCAGACAGTTGGCTAATCCATCTTTGTATACAATTCTTTCACCATTTTCTTAAATTCTGCACTGCTGAAACAGCTAACTGGCTGCGCTACTGTCTTGCAAGATGTCAATTGTGGATAATTTGAAATTACAAAATTAATTTTTTTTAATTAGGCCAAGTGAAAAAAATAACCAACAAACCAAAAAACAAAAATTACTGTTTCTCATCCCTGCATCCCTATCCGCTACATTTTTTGGAGCCGACTCTCTTTCTTAATTATTTGTTATTTATTTGGAACAGTTGGTATAAACAAAAACCAACTGGCATTATTAACTATTAACACTACCATCCTGCATAACAGGCCTTACTCTTCAAAAAACAAAGCATTTACTGAGTCCTGTGTTGGCATTTTTAATGCACCCTACCAGTTATTGAGATATATTGTATGACACATCACATTGTTTAAAACATACATAAAAAGTAAACCAATTTTGTGTTTAACCATGCAATATCTGACCTTTCCAACTTATCCCTTGGGTAGAATAATAATTTGTAAAGAAAGCATTCATTTGGCAATAATTAAGAACAGACCCTGACTGCAGACACCGATAAGCAGACATTCAACTGTGATAATGCTGGCGAGTAGAATTCAAAAGACAAGCTGGTGAGCAAAAGCAACGAGAAGCGCTTTGAGACTTTATTTACAGAAGCTTCTTTAGATTTTATATTTTACATTGTAGTTAATTCTTAAAGGCATGGATTGCTTTTCGAGTTCAACCAATGAGCTGACCACACCTGCCATTTAAATGATACGGTTTCCATGCAAAGTATCACCTGAGCTGTGCGAACAAATGCAAATTTCCTGAAGAGCTGTCAACTGGTACTGGGTCTTGAATTTGCATAGTTCAGGCGTTTCTCGAAGGAATCGAACGTTGAGTAAAGTTTGTCAATTTAAAGAGTAGTTCTAAAGTTTTTTCTGACGTGACAGAGGTAAGATTGAACATTACTCAAAACTTGAACAAAGGTTGTAGACTCTGACAACAACCGAGAGTAGACAGTGAATTACTTGAAACTAAACAAAGGCCATTCGGGTTTGATGTGTCCCACTGGAATCAAGCATCTGGAATGGAGACACAACAATCGAGAATCGAGCGTCAACTTGCTTTTGAAGAGTACAGTAGTGTATGCTGGCAAATAAATGTAGATTTAACAATTATTATTCCTCGAGCCCGAATGGGATCTGGGTCAACGCAGCATTGATAACAGACCACCAGCTGGATTTTACTAATTGCTGTTATTTCATAATTGACATCAGAGACAACGTCAATGATGGAATAATTAATAATTGCAAATACAAATTTGGCTAGCACCAGCTGGTTATGAAGAATTAGCCAAGGGATTAAAACCAATCATAAGCGGCGACATCTTTTAATAAATAATAACAATAACTTATAGATATAAAACAATATTAATTTAGGCTGCAGGATGCAATGTGTGATGGAAGAACAGATAAAGTTGAAAACAGGGCGTATGTTAACTCACCATAAATGCACTCTTGGCGGCTCTTTCAAGCAATAAGATCCTGTAGTCGAAATAGCTGTTAAGTGTGCTGCTCCGTGCCACTAAAATTAAAGTGGACGCGTCGCAAATCTTGGTTTTAATAGCGTTCATTTTCGCGCTTTTCGTGGACAATGAGCCGACATATTGGATTGGAAGGCCGGGTTACTAATTTCAATGTCGGGTCCAGTTTCTTCTCATTTCTGACCTCGTTTCTTAAAATGGCCGTCTGGTGGAACTAATTTTTCTCGCTTTTGCGAGATTGTGTTGGAAATTGTTTAACACTATTTATCAGGATGAGCGCAAACTACGTGAGAAAGATGGATCTGTTAAGGGCAAGGATTTTTGGCAAATTAACTCGGCAAGTTACCCCACAGTAAGTACAGTGAATAGTACATACATACATACATACATACATACATATATAAACTTTATTTCGAATAGCTCCAGAGATTGAGTAACTCCGAGTATAATAAAATTTAAGAAATGCAACAAAATTGATAAAGTATGAAAGTATAAAATTGTTACGCATGCGCATTTTATTAGTCTTGTCTTAAAAAAAAAAAACAGAAAGAAAAGAAAAAATATATTTAGCAATTTATGAATGAGGCTGAGTAGGATATGAAGAATTAAGCAGATCGAGGAGCAACCTCGTTCCCAGGGTTCTCTCCTACCTGCCCTACGCTCCGTAGGGCGGGTAGGAGAGAACCCTGGAAACGAGGTTGATCGAGGAGGGTGTTATCCACAGAGACCGAAGGACGAGGTGGATAACACCCTCTGACATCTGCTTAATTCTTCACATCCTATGAAAGCCGAATTCATTAATTGCTTTATTATTCATTCAAAATAATTCCTAGTTTAAAAACATAGCTAAAACATGCTTACCTGCATTGTTGTTAAGTTTATCTTTGATAGTGTACGTTTAGGTTTGTCCAGCTCCGCAAAGTATTCCCCAAATAGCAGATGTCGCCCTCTGAGTTGTCTTCTTGCTGTTTTTTGCTATGTTTTTAGCCATTAATTGCCTAGTTCCAGCTGTAGTTCTTACTCTTGAAACGAGTGAAGTGTCTGCCATTTTACTTTTCGCAACGAAAACAACTCAACCTTGTCCCCAGGTCTTCTCGGTTAACCATGCATTAACGTGTAGAGGGCTGCATTTTTGACGTCATTTCCTCGTTAAACACAAAATTCTTCCAAATTTGGTCATCAGTAACTGGTTATGGTGAATTATGCGTGTGCTCTTAGCCAATCAGAATTTGGGAAATATTTTGAATGAATAATAAATATATATATCTACACAGTAACATTATGAATAACGCGCTTAAAAACGATGAGAGATTCAGAAGCAGACAAGGCTGTACATACCTGTTGTTTCTTGTGAAGTTGAGTACTAATTCAAACATTTAAAACATTATTGTCAGTGGCAATGCATGTGAAAACATAAAAATGGTGTAGTGTTTCATATGCCAGAATCTGAAATATCGATAAGTAACAAAGCATAGATAACAATAGATGTCAGTGTATGACAATGGATAAAGAACGGAATGGAATGGGATGGGATGGGATGTGGTGACTTGGATTAGGAGACAGCAAGACCTGCCCTCTTTACCGTATATATTAACATCTTATCAGCAAGCTGGGATTTCAGCATACAAGGGAGCCATTGGTAACCGCTATCGGTCCATGTATGAGCTCACTGTAACCCACCCATATGAATGATGTGTGAAAGGCAGACCACACCACCTGGGAAACTTCCCCTACTCTTTTTGAACAGTGCTGTGGGTTCTTTTACATCCCCTCTGATTTGACTCATGAAAGGATGAAGGTGACAAGGCCAATGGCTTAATGTTATTGCCCAATGACGCAATCATCTCAAATTGAGAAGTCTCAAATCAAAACCAGCATGATCTCACCAGTCTTTAAAATATCCTGGTTATTGATCTGGCTGGAGTTTGAACCCATGACCTCCTGCTCGGGAGACTAGTGCTCTCCCAAATGAGCTAACCAGGTGGCAGAACATGAATAACAATTGATTGTATATTAAAGACAATGGATTCCGGTATGAAAGTCTACCCTGAAAATGACACATCCCCTACCAAATACTCTATGCCATGATCAAGATTTCTCAATATGATAAAATTATTTGTCTTACTTCCTCGTTGTTAATGTTCCCTGGTACAAAAAATTTCTGCCCAGCCCTGTACATTTAATATGCATACAGTGATCTCATATTGTGTTGACATAACAAAAAACTGATGCTGGTACATGCATTTGAAGGGAAAATTAAATTGGAAGATTCACAGGCTGAGAGAAAATATTCTACTCAGTATAACTTTGTGTTTCTTTTTTCCGTTTAGGTCATACAAGGTTGTGAAACACTTTGCCAGGAGACCCGTAGGAAGTGAGATAAATTCTTATTATCCCCCACTTAAGAAGTTCCAGACCCTTCTCTTTAGGCTGAGACATTTTGGATTCTACTACGATGAGCATTTGGTAAGTGACTACGGTTGACTCATGATAACTAGAGGTTTAAGTCATCAGGGTCTTAATTATCAGGGGATAGAAATGATCAATTAAGAAATAAGACAGTCTTATTAAATTTAAAGTTCCTTGTACAATTGAAACTCAACAGGAAAAATTCCCTTGGAGCGGGTTACAAGTAACCAAGGGTCACAAGAGTCTAACCATATCTCTCTTATTATTATTATTATTATTGTTGTTGTAGTTGTTATTAATAATAATAATATTATTATTATTATTATTATTATTACCAAAAAAAGTGCAAAGAAAACAATACTTTGTAAATCTGAACAGAGGGGAAAATTTTTGGTTTCTCTCATAACATTCATTGCACTTTCTCAAGTTAGAGTTATTGATCATAAAGTAAATCACCTCTACGGAAATAAAATTGCTTTCCGTAAGAGGGAAGTTCAAGTTAGTGAGGGTTCTATTTATTGACAGTGAAAGCACAGAGCAAATCTACATTGTAGGGGAGGTCAATTTTGGTTCACTTTGGCACAAGATTGGAGTGGTAGTCAACATTACCGTAGTGTACTTAAAGAGGCTGAACCATAAAAGTAATGTATGACATTAAGATTTTTTTCAGTTTGCATGCATGTAAATATATTAAAATGGACATACATGTATCAAGCTATGGCCTAAAGTAGCATGTACTAACCCTATTCAATAGATATTCTTAATGCACACATATTTTTTAATGGGTTACAATATAGACTTGACTTTTCCCCAATAAAACCAAAATCTACACTTTCTAGAATTTCCGAGAGGAGATGGCAGCAAAACGAAAAGAGAGAGGCAAAGGTCCACCAAAGAAAGGTAAAAAGCTGTGTTATCCCTTTAAACCTTGATATCAACATATATTTTCTCCTTCCTGTTCTCCATATGTTTCTTATTGTACTGCGTGAGAGAATTTGTTCAAACATCAAGACATTACCGTAGAACCTCGATAATTCGAACTAAATTTGCTTTCCTTTAATTAAAATTTCATGGAAATTTACCCCAATAACTCAAATTGCCCACCAACTCGAACTGTTTTTCGTTTCCCTTCAGAGCTCAAGTTACTGGGGTTCTACTGTATTTTGTTATGATTGGCGATCATTTTATTCGTTCTCTTGAACTGTTCCTTTGATCTCAGTCAGCTCAGTCCTTTGTTGCTCAGTCTGTGACCAAGACTACAGTAGTGCGTGAAAGCTTTGCTAGTTGCTTAATTATAAAAACACAGTTATTCATGTGGAAATTTTTCTTTAATCATCCAACATGACAATATAATTTTGAATCAATGGAGTGCAATAACCCAATCTTTATATATATTTTTATTATAAAACAGGTGAAGGCAAGAGGGCCAAGAAGAAGAAATAAAAAGCCAATAATAATTCTTTACAAAATAATCATTGAGTACAGTTTAAAAAACCTGTAAAACAGGTCATGTTTGGTCAACAGTCATTTCATGAAATGTTGGCAGGGCTTACCTGGCTAGTAATTCCCTCAAAATTACAAACCAGCAGTGAGTCAAAATACAGCTGGGTAAGCTATCTGAAACCTGCTAGTCCTACTGAATCTCTTACGAATGCCCAAATCCATTCGCCAAGTTTTCAAAAAATGTACCATAAAATAAAGTCAAATGTCTGCTATACTTCTGCCATTATTTTCGTATTTACATACATATAACAGTTGGCAAGCTTTTATACACTGTGTGTCGGTGAAATGAAGCGTGTGTTCTGACAGTAGGAGTTGATAAAAGTGGGTTTTTACATTTCTTTCATTGCAATCAAAGTGCTCTCTTTTGCAGTAGTGCTTACCTTCTCGACTAGAGTCTATCTGTGTATGTAGACTTAGAGGACATTTGTTGCAGTTTGTTAGAATGAAAGCTTCTACAGTATGGTTTCTTTTGTCAGTGCTTTCTTACTTCTATGTGAGAATACAGACTTGAGTTTTGATATAAAATTATTTTAGCCTGCGAATACAGCTGTCCTCTCCTCACTTCACAACACTAGGTGAACTAGGGATGTTGAAGAGCGGGGAAAAAGGGGCTGTATTCTCAGGCTAATACAAATTAGTAGATTCTTTCTTTTTATTGACTGTGGTTTACACTCTAGCTTAGAACTCATGTGTTGCACATTAAACACGTTTGTGTACGGTTGGCGTACAAATAGCAGAACATTGCAGAGAGACTATTAATTTTTCTGTCTTATTTCCTATATTACGTTTTAGATTGTGCCGAGAACTCGATGCACCGAAAAGCTAGTTTAGAAAAGAAATTCTGGAATTAGCTCCCATATTTTTTTTCACTTTTTGACAAAATACCTATAAGAATCCTTCTTGCGGTTTGTCTTTAAATGGCTGTGATAGGTAACAGGTCGTTTCGCCTACGGATGTAAGTCGACTCGCCCGATGTTAAGACTTTATTTGTCATTCTTTCAGCCTGAGAAAATAAATAAGCGTGAAAAGACAGTGACTGCACTTGTGGATCAACAACTTTTCAGAGTGAAAACTTCACACCTATTTATATTTCAAACATGACGAGGCGATCGTTACGATCGCTGAGGTAAATGTTTATGCAGACCCGATATAGACTTCAGTTTTTTATGATGTACAGTCTTTCAGTATCGCGTATGCACAATGTGATAATCGAGATAGCTAAGATGGCTCGGATAACTGGACCTTTTTTAGCAATCGCAGCAATAGAATCCAGCTTAATTAAAAAACATCTCTGATAAGCCGTTCTGTATAGTTTTGTTTGTCATCGGGCGAATCGACTTACGTCCGGGCGAAACGACTACAACTCCTCTGATAGACCTTTGAGCAAGCTTTCTGGGGAACTCTTGGGCGCCCGCCCCCAGGGAGCTTGTTTGCAAACTTGTGGCCCAGGTTTCTTTAGCCTGCGCAGCAATCGTTTCCTTGTGGTTTCGGAGTAAAGAAAAATGACCGAGGAACGACGAGGAACGGGAATTTCGGTTTTGGCCGCACGAAAAATGGAACGAGAGCGCGGTCTTTTCCTCTCATTCATTTTTCGCGCGGCCCAGACCGAAAATCCCGTTCCTTTTTCTCTCCTTTTGCTCCGAAACCGCAGGAAACCGATGCTACGCAGGCTATGACTTCTTCGTTTCATTTCATATCAATTTTAGACCTTTGAATTCCCTCGGAGAATTGCTTGACGAGCCATAAGAGCGGTCTGGGATGGCCCACCCGGAGAGCTTGTTCGCTGGCCTGCGGGCAGGCGATGCTTTCCTATGCTCCTCGCCTTCTTCGCGGTTGCCTTCTCTCGTCTGAAAAGCGAGAAATAATAACGCCTGTTCTGCAGGCTTTTGCTCGCAGGCTAGCTTACATACTAAACTAGCTGCATACTAAGCTTTGGCAGGAGTCTAGGCTCCTGGGCCCATTTGTTCGAAGGCCGATTAGCGCTTAACCCGGGTTTCTTTTCGTTGTGTTCAAAAGCATTTTCTCGGATAATTTTCTGTTATTTTAAGAGCCTCCAATCATCAACTTGCAGACAAAAAGAATTAAAACTGAAATGCTTTTTAAGTTTTCAAATCTGAATTCAAATCACGCACTAACCCTGGGTTATCTTAACCCAGCTTCGAACAACTCGGCCCTGGTTTTGGTTACACCTGACCAGGGGTGTAGCCAGGATTTTTTCAGAGGCACGCACAATTCCCCAAATGTCCCTGCCGAGGTAACTGTGAAATGACGTACATTAGAAATCTGAAAAAATTCTTTATCGTCTTTTTGGCCGAAATCGAAAGTGAATACTATGTATCTAATTACTTTTAAATAAGCAATGTTTTGTAGAATAAACAATTCTTCTAATAAATATAATCATGATACTTTTCTTCCTTCGATCATAAGAGTTTCCGGTAAAACCAATTGAAAGTGTCATGTTCATGAATAAAGGGTGCTTTAAAATAACTGTTACGTCACTATTTTCCGCGTTTATTCCAACTTGGAAAATGTAGGTGCATTTCACTAGAGTTGAATCCTTGAGAACCTCACCCAAGCTTGAACCGAGAAAGAAAAATTTATCATCGTGTGTTCAGACTTTCACCCGCTCCAAACAACGTCCCATAAAATTTCACGTCGTGGTCGTGCGGGGACAGCCGAAGGAAATGTACCAACAAGCGTGCTACTAACCGGCATGCAAAGGTTGTTTAACTTTTTAAAACTTTCTGCTTTTTGACCTGTTCTCGTTGCCATCGTCGTTGCTAAAGCCACCCCGGATATTTATCGATTGGTGTAAATTGTTGGGAATCCGAATGCCTTTTTAGTAGAAAGAAGGCTTGCGAAATGATCCGAAAAGACCCGCGATGTAATAAATCCGAAATCCTGAGTCCGAAATATTTATGAGTCCTGTACTGTAACCGTAGCGCCTATGCCAACAATCTAGTGGTATCCCAGACTTTTATTTGCAATTGAGTGATTTTAACATTCTTTTGCCGCTATTTGCCACATTATTTTTTACCGACAAAGCACCTTACGTTGCTGTAACGTGCCCTACTTAGTCTAGTGCGAACACAGGCCGAAGTGAAAACAACGCGTTTACTCTTTATACAATCCAGTCTTGCTATTTGCGCCCCTCTAAATTCGCCGTTTCTCTAAATATATCATTGAAGATTCGGTCCACCAATGAATCACGTCTCTTTTCTGGAAGCCGACATGCGGTGTAAAACTATGAATTAAACAGTCCGTTCATAAATGAATTGAGACAAACTGTGAACGTAAAATAATTATATTTTACCTATCTTATCCTTTGCTTTAGTTTCACTATTCACTTCCGTAACTTATTTTATTATTTGTTTTTGTTTTCACCCTCTACTCTTTCAAGTACGCAGGGGCGTACAGGTTGCTACCCCCCTGGTCACCCCTCTGTACACAAGTGGCTTAGCCTTGCTTAGCCCCGCGCAAATCGTCCCGTCCCCACCCAGGATGTTTTTCTTATTCTCTGCCGGTACGTACGTCATGTATGGGAATATATATTCTCTTCGACCTTAGACGCTTCGGGCTATTCGGTTCTTCGTTTCTTCTCTTCTTCAGGATTCGTCAGCTTCTTCAGAATACTCAGGGCCATTTCATTGGAATTCAAGCCTTCTGCTATTCATTGCTTCCTCACAGAGTGGGAGATTTATAATATTATGGCATGTATAAATTTTACGGTGGATTAGCGAAGCGACAATTTGAAAAACCCGCCCTCATGCGTTTGTTCATTTCCCAGCTGTCTGATGGTCATTTGTTTACACTCAAGATCAGAAGTGAATAAGATTGTTTATTCACCCATCGTGGGCTTGCGTTGGTTCAAGTTTGATCAATTTGCAGGAGAGAAATATTTATCTTGCGTTTGCCGTCTTCTTGTATGCAAATCTGTCATAACCGTCGATAAAGAACAAAATACCACCAGTTGAGTGTTGACAGCACCTTGGTAACCTTATGAGCGGGACAAATTTATAGCGTTTGTTGTGTTTATTCCGCGATGGCGTCACCGACAAAGGCCTCTAGAAGTCGAAAGTTACCATCTCCAAGAAGCAACGACTTGCCTAACGGAACTTATCAAAAGTACACAAAAGATCCCCAGGATGGAAGTGCAGATAATGGGTCGTCACTTCAGGAGTTTGGCAAGTTATTGAGTTTACTACTTTTGTTATTTCTTTAAGATAAACATTAGCAGTGCTAGTACTATGTATTGTCAGGGGTGTAGCTAGAAATTTTCCAGACTGAGGTACTCACAGTTTTGCAAGTTCACCATCTTCGGCTTCCCTCTACCAAGTCGATTCCATGCAGATGACCTAATGCTTATAATTTTTGCATTTTACTCAGGTAATTGCACTATTTTCCAGCAATCCCTTATTTACCCTCTGTTCATTTGCTTTGTTTTTGCTTTTTACTCATTCTTGACATTACACAGGTACAGTAGCTATGTACAATGTATGCCACTTATTGTGTATGTTACATGACTTTCATATATCTGTCCGCAAATTAATGGTATTCTCACAGCCAATCAGATTGTGCATTTGTGATAGAATTCTATCACAAACGCACAATCTGACTGGCTATCCTACTAAGAGAGATGAGATAGAAATAGTGGACGAAGTTCATTTCAAACCAGGGTTTGGCTCAAGCAGTGTGCAGCATCCTAATGACTTGATTTTGCCCTTTAACAACTGGAAAATATCAGTTTCTGGACAAAACTTGTATGCGGAGTAACCTGGATTTCATAGGTTAGAGATCAGGGCAGAATTGCAGTGCCAGCATTAGTCTGTGCCAAAGATGCTGTTATTCACTGATCAATTTGAAACCTCAGTATTCTTCCTAGGCATCCCTCTGGGCATTTGAACATTTTAAAACAAGTCTATTCAAATTCTCTTTACATTAGTCCAATGAAGTGGTCAAATACCGCTCCAAAAGAAAAAATATTTTGCAGATTGTGAATTTGAAAAACAGACAAGTGAATTTTCTAGACTTCGCATGATGTTGATTAGCAATTGAACTTCAAAAACCCATATAAGTAGCTTTTGATTAAGTCCTTGCCAAAGAAGCCAGTCATTTAAAAAGCTGTTTCTTTACCTTTAAACTGACCTCCATCTCACTCTTAGAAAGGTCATATCAGTCTATCAAACTACATTGTCAAACCTGGATTGTTCAAAGATGAAGTTTTGAATTGATTGTTGATAAAGTTTTTTGTATTTGTAAATGTAACGGGTCAAATTTGATTTCAGGTTACAATAATATTTTTTAACCTGTGTTGATTCTCAATTTCCTTTGTCTTCTAGGGCAGGAATACAAAGGATATATCAACCTAGGTTAAATCAAAATTAACCTGAAATCAAATTTGACCTGTAACATAAACAATGTACAATGAATACATAAATAATTTGAAAGACTGCTAATAAAAGTTCAGTCTGTGGTACCTAAAGAGACACAGATGTAACAACAGCTTGATGTCAAATAATGACAATGATAAAGTACTTTTATAATGAAATATTGATGCGATTTTTTAGATTCGGATGAAGCACCAACTAAAGATACAGCCAGTCCACGAAAATCTGGTGTTGCTTATTTAACTGAGAATTTAATCAAGAGACTGACTAAGGAGGAGAATGTTACACAGATAACGAGTTTACATGTTACATTGGGCAAGGAACTCAACAAGAAAATTAAGGTGGGTCCTGATATGACACGTCAGTCTGCACATGTACGTCCAATACTTACCATTCATTCAAGTTGTAAAACTGAGTATTGTAAAAGACTCAAGTGGTACAAGTTGTTAAGTTGTGTGACTGGTTGAAGTGGTGAATGTGATATGTTTGAGTGAAATAAAGTGAATAGTACATTACTTGGCTGCATCTCATTGGACAGGTGTAGAGAGGAGGTTCCATCAAATGGAAGCATCCTCCATGACAAACATTTGATGTATCGAATGCTTCTTCTAAAGAAGAATATACATGTATTCCACAAATATTGACCATTTTGTAGTAGACATAGTAGATTCATCGCATTTGCATTTGGCCTTTGTGACCTTTTGTCTTTTGTCTGTCGTTTGTAAACAATAGCTAAAACACTATAACTACTACGTCCACCAAACAGAGCTCCTGAGCAGATTCTGGACAGATTTTAGGTCATCAATATGCAATTTCTGTCACTGAGGTACAGACATCCTTCCTTGCGAAACGTCCCTTGTGGCGAAGAGCTAGGAGAGATAGCTGTATTCACAGGCTAATATAATATGAACTTTTGTTTACATTGCAGTATATTGAAAATCTGGAAAGTATGAGGATGCTTTGGCACCTTAACTTGAATAATCACATGATTGAAAAAATAGAAAGACTGGACAACCTAACACAACTAAGAGAACTTCATTTGGCCAGTAACTGCATATCAAAGATAGAAGGACTGGACTGTCTTGTTCACTTAACAGTGCTAAATCTCAGTGGAAACCTCATTGAAAGTCTACCTTCCTCTTTGTTTAAGAAGCTTAGGGAGCTACAAGTTTTTCATATTGCACACAACAAACTTGGCAGTGTAAGTATCGGTATACTATAAGGCCTAGATCAATTTAGGTTCCTGGGAAACTGTCCACCTACCCCTCCCCTAAGCTAACATTAACACTTACTTCTCACGTAGGGAAAAATGATGGCTTAGGGGAGGGGTAGGTGGGTTCGTCATTGCATTATTTGTGTTCCTAGACAAGAAACTTTGCTTCATTACATGTACCATAGAATCCCACTTTCCTTTTTGGTTTGCATATTATTATAAAGTAGTTTTGTAAAACCTTGGGCCTTCAGGGTTCTAGAAATCAAAATTCTACTGTAATAATGTACAGGTAAAATATGTCAGGCTCACAGATAAGAGAAAGATGCCAGTCTCTGTTTTTCAGCGCCTTGGATTTGCTTTTAATTCTCCTGATACTGGGACATGCTAGACACAATAACATGTACTTTCACCTTCCAAATTCTCCTTAGCATATGCTTCAAAAGCTTTTATGAGTAGTTTTCTAGAATTATTAATTACTTGGAAATTGCTTGTCATCTTTACATAGATTTTATTGAATGATGTTCAATCAGTATCATTTTTTTGAGTAATGTACCAATATCAGCTTTAATACAAAATCTGTATGTTTGTCTTGCAGTTGATTGAGGTCACCAAACTAAGATCTCTGCAAGATCTGGGTAATTTCTCAATGGAAGGTAATCCTATGGCTCTTATGGAGCATAGTCAGCAATTTGTCATATTTCAGTTGAGGTCGCTAACAAAGTTGGATGGCAAAGAAATCACTGAGGATGACAGACTTATGGCTGATGAAAGGTTTGCCCAAGGTAAATATTTTTATATTCACCTGCAGCTGTTCTTTCACACACTGCATACATGTAGTACCGTAAATCCTCTATTAAGCCCCCCATGTCAAATATGCCCTCCCTCTCTAATACACGTTCCCTTTTCAGGGGAAGGAAGTAAATAAGCCTCCCTCTCTTTTAAGCCCCCCCTTCCCTCCCCCTTATTATTATTCACTAATACATGATGGACTATGGGTATTAATCAATCAGGTAGTCACAAGTCACGGTGATTAAGTCAGAGTCACTAACATCAATTTTTTTTTATTGCAATATCAAAACAAAAATACAACATCAGGAGAAAAGGTTAGGAGAACTGATAAAATGATCACCAGAGGAGAAATACTTTGATCTTTTATCAAATTCTCTCCACTAATACTTTAAGCGGATGTATGGAGATCAGTCAGTAGAATCTGTATTATCTATTAGAAGTTGATAAAATTACTTTGTTTACAGAGGAAGTGCGGAGATTGGAGAATGAAATAAATCGCCACAAAAAAGACTTTGATTCACTGCTTCAGGAGAAGCAGCAAGCTTTGGAAGAGTTACAGAAGTTAAAAAAGCTTCATTCTGAACAACAGGAACAAAGCTTGAACCAGTCACTGAAGATTAAAGAACTTCGCGGGCAGTTGGAGGCTAAAGAAGAATTGGTAGGAAACTAGCCTGAGAAGAACAGCCGACATTTCGTGTCGCTACCTTTGGTTTCCCCGCGCATGACGTCTGAGCAACGAGCGCAGAAATTCCATACTGATGACGCGTCACTACCCAGATCTGGGTAGTGCTTCTTACTGGGAAATTTACTTCAACCAATCAGAAGCGCTTCCGTTGGGAAACCAGTGGTGGCGTCGCGAAATGTCGGCTGTTTTCTCAAGCTAATAGAAAACCAAATTCATGCTACCCGTTAGCCGTAGTCGCGCAATAGTCTAGCTCTTGTAATTGCGACTAAAGGTTTCAAATTAATGAACACTAGAGAGTCAGTTGGACTTTTATCAAGCTGGAGATAGTTGCTTCTAATTTTTCAGTCAGATAAATACGTTAACCCTTTTTATCTCAATTAATTTAGATTAAGATCATAATTTATGCTATAAAAGGAAAAATTAAGAATTAATCATTTCACAAACACCTTTCTTAAAACTTGACAAAAACTACTGGTTGTTAACCTACGTTGCGTTTTGTTTCGAATGGCTCTGGGAAGTGTAACCTCCGCACACCTTTTACTTCAATGGTAAACTGCTGTCGTTAACCAATGTCACATTATTTTCTTTCAATTCCAGTTAGCAAGCAAGACAGCAGAACTGTCCAAAGCGTGTGAGAAACAGTTCAAGCTGGAGCAGGAACTTGCGTTTTATAAACTGGATGCCAAGTTTGAACATCTTGGAATGTTACCCCTGCCTGATGGAGTGGAGGTAGTTGTATAATTTAGCTAGCTGTTAACTTTTACAATGTAGCTAGCTGTACTGGCCCATTTAAAAATAAGTAGCTTACCGGAAATAAATCATAGGCAAATTTCAGAGACAGGCAGAGCTCTTATAAAAAATTCAAAATCACGTCAGATATTCCTCCAGATGCTGACTTTGTAAGTCTTCGTTGATAACTGATTACTCATTTAGCGCAACATTATCAAGAAAATAAGAAGAGCTGTGCTGTAGTTGTTTATAGGTCAGCATTAACATTGGCTTGCTTCTATGTCCTCAACCACCCCTTCCGCCTATTCAGAACTTCTACAATTCGTGCTTAAAAGAAAAAAAAGCTGGCTACGCCCCTCGCCTCTGCCTCTTCTTTCGCTGACTATTTATGCACTGTATGAGTTGGATGGAAAGAGATAAAGAGAAAGTGCTAATCAACAATGTTTCTCTACATGACTATAATAATGCATGACTTACAAGAACATGTAGCCTTAGTTCGGAATAGGTAAAATAGAAATGTTGATTACTTTTTTTTTATTCCATGACTGTTTCTCTGCCGTTTTGTGCGTGGTTTTCTGGTCAATTTTCCAATGTTAAGAGGGTAGGCCAATAAAGTAGGGTTCTTCAATCGCGTCGTTCCAGTTCAAATTTTCCTTCAATCCCGTAATTCCGACGGTTATTACCGGCTAATCCCGATCCGGCCCTAACATACCTACTGAAACGTACCTTGCAGAGGTTTGATATTACCTCGTCTCGTGAGAACCGGACAAGTGAGTAGACACGTAAAGGGTCGAGGAAATTTTGGGCATTTTTTTGCGTGAAAGAGATTTTTGCAACATTGAAAAAAAAGTTTCCTTTCCTTACCGGATCAGTTCTTCTGAAAAACCTCTCCCGAATCCCGCTCTTAAAATCGCTAAATCCTCATACCGATCATAATTACAACCCAAATCTCGCCCCCGAATTGAGTCGCGGCCTTCAAATAGTGCAAATCCCGAATCCTGAAAAACCTGTTGGGAACCCCCTGTTAACTATGTTTTTTTTCAACTGCTCACGTTCCAGATATTGATAATCAAATTTCAAACCAGGGATACCTGTGTAGCTAAGTGCTTCGACGACTGGCCCTCGGGTAACCCAGCGCTTCCATCATTGGCCTGAGATCCACAGACACTAACTAGTCCATGTAATTGTTTCATTTCTTCTTTTTAAATTGTAGTTTGGAGACGGAGAAGAAGATGAAAGCCCTTATATCGGAAAGGCAAGGTTTAAACCCAACAAATTTGCTAGGCAATCCAACGTTGTAACTGGTGGGCAACAGGCACAAATTATGACCGTGGGCTCAAGACCAAGTGATAGGTACAATGAGCAAAACAAACAGCTTCAAGAGGAGTTGCATGAATCACTTCTCCTTGATTTGCAAGACAAAGAGAGAGAAATTCACCAAGGTAGGCATTCCGAAGGTTTTGTGAGTTAGATCCCATAGTACCAGTGTATATCTTTGTATTTAACCAAACCGGGAAAACGTAATTTCCGAAACAGCAATAGCTGGTCGCACATTGTAATTTGGGAGAATGAATTTTGAACAGTGTGAAGAAATTCTTTGCACCGGTGATCCTGCAAAAAAGTAACGAATGAACCAATGTCAGTCAAGACGTACATGTAAGTGGAAATGTAGTAATGCTCGAGTGCTACATACTTGAGTGACAGCTTTGTCGAGATTTCTCTGGTGTAGAAGCAGCTGTAGGGGAGAAACATCTTTTAATGCCGCCATTCATTTGTCCGTTCGTTCCGTTTATACCGTAAACTGCTGCTTATAAGCTCCTCCCTCCACTTACAAGCCCTTCCAGTTACGGGCCCATCTACCTGCCAATTAAAAGTACATCCAATTATAAGGCCCCTCTAGTTAGCCTGCGAGCAAGCTCTCCAGAGCGGGAAAACGAATTAGAGCTTTCATTTACGTCTCTGGAATTTGAATATCTGCATCGCAAAAGTCGATGCGAAATGCTGATTGGCGGAGATCACATTAGTAATGACGTCATTACCCTTCGCACGTATTTTTCAATGCTTGTTTACATTCGCACTCGTTTCCTCTTCGCGCTGATTGGCGGAAATCTGACAGCTCAGTCGTCGGGGAGCCACAGGGAAATTGGAGGTGGAATTGAAATTCCAGAGACGTAGTTGCAAGCTCTCATTCCTTTTCCCGCCCCGCCGCCAAAGCGCCCGGTCTGTTTTGGAAGCTAAATGAAAACCCAGTAAATGTAAAACGCATTAAGATCAGCACTGCCATAGCTTGTTTCGATTCGCCAGCTTTTTTATTCCGGTTATAGCACCCCTCTCCCCCGGATTGGGATTCAAGCCTGTCCGTTTATACGCTGTCCTAAGTCCAGGGCTTATAAAAGCAGCAGTTTACGGTATCTGTATCTTCTAAAAACTTACGTGAGTTTTGGGTTGCAGCTGAAGAGGTTCTTGCTCAGTTGACAGATCAGCTCAACCGTAAAAAAACACAACTTCAGGATGCTGGAGATAAACTGTCTCAAGTCCAACGAGCTATTGCTGACCAGGTATGATAAACAGAATTCTCTTTATCAGCAATAATGTAGTTTCAGGGGTTTCAATAATAATTGAAGTAGCCAGCATATGGTTTGCATATGGTAACCGACTGTACCAACAAGGGGCCGTTAGTCCCCTCCTTCTAGGGGGATCTTGGGGCGTGCTCCAAACAGAAAATTTTGGAATTTCAAAGCCCTAAAATGCGATTTCCAGTGTTCCGGGGGCTAAATTGTGAACAGAAGAGCGTGTTTTTCATTCAAGAAAATATAGCTTTCATTTAGGTTTCATAGCCACACAATCAATTGTTACAAGCAATGAACAAATATCAATATTCAAAATTAAGTACATTTGCACATAAACAAATTCTCCGTAAACCTACAAAGAAACGTGGGAAAAGTTAACTGAAATACAGTACAGCGATTGTGTAACCAGAAGCGCTTCTGGTGTAACTAAAGCATAACATATCAGTGGACCTTGAAAGCACATCACAACAAACTTACGTTTTAATTCCGATTTAATGATATATTTTTTGTTTACGACATTTTTAAAACCAATGGCTTCTTTTTCGGAGAAGAAAGTAGTCGACTACTCTGAGCAAAGTAGCCGACGCGTTTCGTCGGTCGTCGGTGCTTATTGAAACCCCTGTATTTTACTTCAGTTTCTCAAGTATCAAATTGTACTTGCGTATTCTTGCCGTCGTTCTGTTTCTCCAAAAAAAAAAAATCGTATCATAAGGATTGGCTGTCTTAAATGATTGCAAGGATTTTGTAGAAAATCTTGGGAAGATATTTTTCACAGCTTCTAGAACTCCTGTTTGTCAAATTTTTTTGCTTTCGATGAGGTAACAGCCCTAACATGTATGTGCAGAAATGCTTACAGCTCGCTGCTTGGAAACTTGATATTAAGTACAATCAATTGTAATTTCCATACGGGTACATATTTGAAGAACTGCTTACGTGTAGATGAGGGTTAGGGTTGGAGACACTTCTTAACAATTATCTGTCATGAAAAGCAGGAATATCTTTTGCGTGCACTTTTTTTAAACATTCCTCAGGTAACACTAAACCTTTTTGCTTCTTTAGGCTCAGCTATTGGGAGACGAAGAAAGGAAACTCGTTGAAGCAATTGCCGATAAGAACAACTACGTGAGTATATTATCAAGGGACTAGAAATAGTCTTCCTGAATCTATTGTTAATATCTTCTCCAAAAGAACAGCCTTGGAAAGGCAATTCCATTTAATCCCTTAAATTGCTTGTTATGGGTTTGTTTTTTGATGACTGGTCACCAAAGTAGCAAACGCTTTCGAGACACACACACCCTCTGTTGTAATAACTGAATTTTTGTTATTTATATCATTTTTCAAACACGTGGTTACTTTCAGAGCTCTTTGTCAGTGCGCCTTTTCCGTAAATAATGTGAAAAACAATGAACCTCAAACCTTTCGAACACGTGACTCCAATCTCTGGCCTATGATTGGTAAGTGTCCCAAGGGATTACTCTCACTGCTAAACTACTTCACCATTGAAATAATTAAATTTCTAAGTGCATGAATTCTGTTATTTTAGATTAGAAAACTTCAAGAAGTTGCAAAGGAATTGGAAGGGAGAATGAAGAACATAGCAGATGAATTGAGACAGAGAGAAGCTGAGACAGAGAAGCTCAAACAGACTCTTAGGAATACCCCTCCAAGTGATCCTGCCTATGTACGTACCTGTGTAGGGTCGTGTAGGGTGTATCTTGACTAGTCCCTAGGTCTCATTATTGCGCGTGGCCGATGCCTTTCGGGTCACGTGCTCCAAGCGAGTTTGTCTCGGATACGCCAGTGACCGAAATTCATTGACCGAGAAGGCCTAGGAAGACGCAGTACAGGGACTAGGGAAGAGTGTATCTATAAACGCTACAATTTTCGGATGAAAACGATTTACACCACCTGTGCAAATCAGCGTACATATAAACTCTGCATTGCTTGTGTGTAATTCAATGTTGATTCCGTTGATGAAATTTTGGGATTCAACCTTAGACCATAGTTAATTGAGTGGAATGGTTATGAAACCCGTCAGACTCCTTTGTTATATGTTTTTGTGGACCTGAAAGTGCACAACGTTCAAAAGAATTCCTATCATTTTGATTGTATTAACCAATAAAAACGTTGCATTAATTTATTCCGTAACAATTTGCCAACAGAAAACAAAGGATTGTGCACTTTCAGGGTGCTTCCAACATAAACTGCAGCACTGTTGTTTTTATCATTGATGTTTGCCGCCTTTCATAACCAGCTGTCTCCTCTAATAACTATGCTTAGACAGACATACTTTGCCATACTACGTATTAATGCCAGCGGTTTTCAAATGAACACACTCCAGGCGTGTCGATCTGGTTCTCCCCAGTATCACTCTACAGTAGTTTTCACACTCACTCCATACCTTAGACTTTCGCATCCTGCCAGAAGTGAGCGATTTTTGGCATTTCCTGGTCACCGTGCTATTTGTTTATAGGTACTGTAGTAGAATGAACAAAACACGCGATTGAGTACGGTCTCGTCGCGATTGTTGCGATACGCTAGGCGTTTACTCACCTTTTATGTACGTCTAACTGACGAAGTCAATACTTACTTATTCTATTGGGCAGTGTTTGGGACATAGTAGTAATACTGGAGTAACCGTGTGCATCTTTCATATCTAGTCACATCTTCAGTCACGTTTGGCGGCAAAAGAACAGCAGCTGATCGAGTTAGAAGGTGAATATGGTAAATTGAAACAGGATCATGACAGAGCAATGCAGAGACTACAGGAGGAGCTGGCAGCTGTCAGGGAACTAGGAGAACAGTTAGCTGCCCTGAGTAAGATGCTTTTGAACATTTCCATGTGCACTACACTTGCGTGAAAACGGGTAGAAATAGGGAAGCTTGCAAATAGCAGTCGAACGCAACCAGAACTTTCTATTGAATTGTAACAAGAGGAAAAAGTGTACGTACCATCGACCAAAATGACGGATAGAATAAACAGGGTAGACTCACTTTAAAGACGTTGAGAGAAGTAATGGGAAACTGTGACCTTTAGATTCGGCGCCTGGTTTTATTCTCATCTCTGTATGGTCCCCCTGATAGTTTGGGAAGTTCGGGTCATATCCATTAGCCTACGTTGCCGCTGGACTCGACACTCGATCAAGACTTAATTGAGAACTCGATATAGACGGGTATTTAGACTGTGCGACGTAGGCTACACGTGCATATGCATTTTGCCTAAAAAGTAGACTGCGAGCAGTCCCTCTTCAGTCAGTCGAGTCTAAGCTCGACAGGACTGGAGAGAGCGAAATGGCCTCCTCCCCAGCTTCCCTTTGGCTTCTTGTTTTTTGCTTCGCTCGCTTCGCTCGATTCCTCGCTCGCGTGACCATCCTGAGGGACTGCTCGCAGTCTACCTAAAAAGCGATTGTCGTGCGGGTATCATGAGACTAAAACCAGTCACAGGAGGTACAGGCAGTCAAATGAACCAATAAGAGCTCAAAGGTAATACGTGCAACAAACTCTGCCTCGATTATAGAAAGTGCAACCACGAATGCTATGATTTTCATTCCCAAGCTCTGTTACTCTCTAGGGATTCCTGCTACTTTTTCCTTTGCTATCGTCAATGGAAAACCGCCCTTAATTATTTAAATGACGCTAACTGTGATATTACAAGGCGCAATTGAATATATGTGTTTTTAGTTACTGGCTGGTGATTGGCTATTAAATGATAAGTAATCCGCGCGTTGATAATTTATTATGAAGTTGTATGAAAAAGGAATTGCATTTTGTTACAGCACGTTAAGGTTTTACAGTTAGAGGTACATTTTCTTGCCTTTTTTCTTCTTTTGTGTAACCCTCTAGGGCAAGCAAACGGCGGCCAGGATAAGTTAAAAGAAGAACTTAAAAACATCATCGATGACTTGAATGACAACTTGAACTCCATGAAACAACAAGTGGCGCAGCAGGCGAGACAGATAAACCAGCTTCAGAATGAAAAAGACATGTTAGCTCAGCGAGTGAAAGACATGCAGGCACAGGCAGCTAACAATAAACAACTGAAAGACGGCATTGCTAAGTTGCAACAACAGCTAAAAGGTGAGTGCCTGGTTTATCAGTTCATACCTGTGTCTTTCTTTGAGTTTACCGCTGTCACGATCAACACAGAGACAACAGAGCGGCCATAACCAATCAGAAGCTCTAACCAGACCTGGGTAGCGTCACGTCATCAGTGTGGAATTTCTGCGCTCGTTCTTCGGACGTCATTTCGCGGGGAAACCGTTGTTGACGTCCCAAAATGTCGGCTGTTTTCTCAGGCTGCTCAGTACTTTTCAGATATAATTTGGCGCTTTGTGTTGGAGATTTTGCCAGACTGCTTGTTGCCCAGTTTAGAATCACTGAAGTAACGAGTTGTAATTGCCCCGTAATTTGAATGTGAAATGAGATAGGAATGTAGGGCGGTCAGTACCAAAGGTTTGTTATGTCCCGATGGCTATTTTAGTTGTCACAGAGTCGGACTAAATGACAGTGCTTTGGAACGGGGCCTGCTGTTTTTCGTACTTATACGAGAAGACCTCAAAGTCTTGCGGATGCCTGAACTAAGGCAGCATTTCTCCCTCTATTATTCAAAGACCCTGAGCGCGGGCTAATGAGGTGGCGATTTATCCCAGTCTTGTAGAGCTGCCGGCCAAGAGACTGAGTTCTTTCTATTGGGGCCCTATTCCATACATTCACTCGAACTCTATCATTTGAAGGTTATCGTTCTTTGAACCGTAGCCATCATTATAACGAGGTCCGCTATGTCGGGGTGTCTCGTTTTAGGGCCTGTGTGACACAGGAGGTTATAGTCGGGCGCAAATTATGAATTTCTTAAGGTCTCGCTCATAAAAAAGCGACTACGGAAAACCAATACGATACAGCGGTTAAAAGTTTGCAACAAGCAAGGCTGTGGCAGGTCTAAAGAATCTTTAACTGAAATCCGCTACTTTCGGTGGGTACCCTGTGTTTGTGCAGTGGACCTGCCTAGGTAAGACATACCGCTTGAGCTTTACTGCTCCGCTATGGTTGGTAATTGAAGAGCGTACTTAATTTTGTTGTTAGCATGAGGTTTCATCTTTTGTTCTTTTCTAGTGAATGAAGACGCATTGCAGCGGGAGAGAAGGAATTGTGAATCACTGAAGCGCCGTTTGTCAGATGTTGAGGCCCAAGCGGCGCAGGGGACGGTGCTTGAACCAGCATTAGCTGATGCAAAGAACAGACTACAGCAAGCTGAAGCTGAAGTGGCTAGGCTACACAACGCACTAAACAAACTCAAACAACAACTTCAGGTTTGACACCATGCACTCTTAGAAGCGGAAGTTGGGTCTTACTGCGGTTTTCAAAGAAATGTCTGAAGTAAAAATCATTCTCTTGTATTCACCAGGCTGAAAAATGCACTATCACATTGCTATGCTAAAGTAATTTCACAATTGCGTTGCGGTGGTTTCTACCCGATTTGATTGTCCATAAAACGCTCGCCATTTTCTCAGCCAATTAGGGGTAAAACCGAAAGACAAAACCCCTCTTTGAGAAACGAATGATTTTTTGTCGGACGAGCAAGAAATATAGTTCTCATACGGTAAATGTCGGATGACCTTAGGACGAGATAGGGTATCAGTTTTCACGCTTGTCACGTGATTCAGTCTTGGTTTCTTACTGTGCAACAAGTTTACCTACCCTCTCGCTCATTCCTCGTTGGTAAAAAAACAAGTTTATTCGACAGAAGTGTGTTAAGGTTTAAGTGCTAGGTTTGTTGATTTTCCCTTTCTATTTGTATTTTGTTTGTTGTGAATAAAGTGATGTTCTTTTCTCGTGTGGAATTTAAATTGCACTTAGTGTGTTGGAAAAACTATTTTTTTCTTTTTCGGTGAAGGATGATCGCAGAGCAGCAGACGAGCGCTTAAAGAGGGAACAAGATAAAGTCGACAAAGCGTTACAAGCTGCAAGAAATACCGGGGAGAAAGACAGACAGCTGAAGGAGCTGGCTGCACAGGTCGATACTCTAACGGTACGTTGCATACATCTACAATATCAGAAATTGAAATGGTGCATCTGAACCGAACCTATCGAAAGATGCAGCGGCTCAAGAGAAAACACAATTTTTTTGGTTAATTTGGTCGGTCATCAGTGTTAAGATGTCACTGAAACAAAAACCATATCACATTACTTTTTAAGCCCTTATTGCTACTGCTACATTTCGTTTCTGAGTTGTTCGATGCTTTGGTTTTACTAGGCAGATAATAATTCGCTCTCTCAGCGACTGAGAGACGCTGAAGATGAACTCAGTAATCTTGAAAACCTGTTGGACAAAGACGAGGTGTTGGAGAGGCTGGGTGAGTTAAAGGGAGACATCAACAGAAAAAGAAGCGCTGTACGTGAGCCGGTTAATGATGATGATGATCTGGGTCGAGCCCTTGCTGAACTGCATCAGAAGTACATTGATCTGATGAGGGATTTGGACCGAGAAAGGCGTAGGCAGGTTTGTAGCTCTCTTTTTTGATGTTGGGGGAAACACCGTTCTACTTTCCGTCAACATTGGAAGAAGTGAATCTTATTTGACACTAGGCAACATCATTGGGAGGAATTCTCTCTCGAAAGTTCGTCCACTGCTTTTGAAATAAATTAAAATTAATTTTGCAGCCTGATGGTGAAGTTGAAGGCTTGCAAGCGAGACTTCAGGATGCGGAAAGAGCATTAAGGCAAGCTAGAGATCGAGCCTCTCAGGTAAGGACTGTTAGGATTCAGGACAGCGGCTTCTGTCGCCAGACATGCTCAGTTTAAACAAACATAGACGCGTGTTACTTAAACATACAGGTTTATTCGGTTTTTCGTAGTCTCCAGGGTATTTCTCCATTTTTTCCCGTTTCACTCCCAGAAATCAGAACCAAACTGAGTAATAGCCAGACTATGTCTAGTAAAAGGTTTATTAAACTGACCCCAGGTTGCAGTTGTCAAACCTGTCAGCTGCTCTGTTTGTTTTTATTTACACTGATCTATTTTTCATTGGTTTATCTTAATGAACTTATAGTAATGCCGTATTTTTTTATATAATTCAAGCTTGCTGGAGATAAAGAAGACCGCGACGCCAAACTCAGACAAATGGCAGACGAATTGAAAAAATTAAAAAGCAAGCTTGCACGACAGGAAAAGTTGGAAGATGAGGTATACTACCTGATACATCTAAATTTGTGGTCAGGTTTTGTTGTTGTTGTTGTTGCTGTAGTTTTTCTTTGTTTTTCTGTGTGTTGCACGACTGGAGCTGAGTTGAACAGTCGATGCAAACGAAATGTAAGATTATTTTAGCTCAAGAGTAAAATAAAAACCAACTTTATTGAAGTGTGTATGTATTTAGCACGGAGGTATGCCAATCTAGTCGACTGATTTAACGTCTCCCCTCTGGAGGACGGGAATGCTGTTTCTTACTGGTGATCCGAGCCACGCGAAGGTCTAGACATTTGGAGGGCAAATGGCGATAACTTCATTTCTCAGTTGTTAAAGACCCTGAATGTTGATCTTGGCCCGGTAATCTAACCCGCAACCTAACCTATAAAATTTCCCTAAAAATCAATGTCAAAATGAAAAACAGGGTGTACAAATTACACGCCAGAAATTAGAGATTGTGAGAATTGATGTTGACAATGCTGCGTTTTTATTTCCAGTATTTATTTGTTTATGTATGTATGTGTTTATTTATTTATTTATTTATTTATGGAAGCTTGAAAGAGAGAAAGCGCAACATGCAGCAGAGATGGTCGAACTAGAGAAAAAAATAGCTGAGCTTAATGATCAACTTCACAAGGCCAGACATGGCTTACAGGACGAGGTAGGATTTTTAAAGAGCATGTCTGCCCGAAAGTCATGTCACAATACTTGAATGACTGTAATGACATCGTTTAACTTTGTTCTCAGTAGATTGCTAGGCTTAAGAAAAATGTGTAGTTTTAAAGGGGGGAACTCATTATGATATTTTAGAGGGCAAGACATTGGGATCAGGCTGGTAAAAGGAGCTATGTCACGGTGATATTGCTGTTTTAGGTGAATGTTAGGTCAATTCTGTGCTGAAATCATTACTTGGTGTCTTTACCCGTTCACAAAATGCTCCTGTAGGGTTATGAAGTAAATGTCAAACAAATTTCATCGGAGAGCACTAACCATAATATTTTTTGGTGATTTTTGCAAGCACAGCATTAAAAGGCCAACTTTTACAAGTTGCACTCCATGTCCATCCTTGCCATTCTTTACGACACAAGAAAGGAAACAGTTTCGATGCCTAGAAATAGTCTCGAATAACACAAAAAAACATAACAAATAGCGTGACGTAGCGTGACATAGCCCCCTTAACTTCGGGCGGCACGGCACAAATGCCCAGCCCCTCCTTACACCCCAAATACAAAGTTGAACTTGTGTATCCACAATTTTTCCTGTGTTTGCACATTGTATGGGGGAGTGGAGGGGGAACAGCCAGGCATTTGTTTAACGATAGCACTGCTTTTTGAAGCACCCTGAAATTACAGGCTTTTAGTGCGGGGCTTAAAGTAAATTTGCACTGTTGCCGGTTAAGTTGACTGGCCAAAGAAATTTTAGCTCTGTCATGTCTTTCTTCTGACTGGTCAAAATGTCAAAAATAACGCGATAATGACTTGAACGTAACAGCTTAATAAGCAAAAACATGAAGGGAAAATAGATGTTTTCCCTATTGAAACGTAATGGTGTAAAAATGTATTTTTCTTGTCACTTACCTAAGTGTCAGGTTAAAATGACCGGCATACCAAAATGGTCATCTTGGCAAGATGGTGTCCGTTGACCAGCCGTTATTTTGAGCACTGCAATAGAATTGAGTTACTGTCCCAAGAACGTCGTGATAATCCTGCAAAATGTAATGCCAGTGTTCATATAGTGGGTATAGGAAATTGATCAGAGTCACCAAAACTGGTGGATCAGACATTCATTTTATCAATTACTCTTTGACTGGAAGATTTTCTTCGCAGTTGGCCGGTGCCAGAGCCCCTCTTCAAGCCAAGATCAGAGACATGGAGGATGAAATGCAACATTTACAGGACAAACTTGGAAAAGTGAAAGCTGATAATCAGAAGGTAACATTTTGTTTTTAGCTTATCTGTTACGATTAATGCATTAGTACTGGCAGCTCGAACGGTTTGTCGAAACTTAAAGGTGACAAACACAAGGAGGCATCCGATGTTTTGGGATTTGTTCCAGCGATGCGTTCCAGCGACAAAGTAGACTCTTGTTATGGTTTTGTTTTCAATTTTTGTCATGTCCTATTAAACGAAATTCCACTGATACTACCGCCATTACTGTTTTAGTTCTATTTTAGTCCGTGTTTTACAAGTCATTTTTTTAACTCCGGTTTTTACATATTAACATGTCAGTGCTCCAAGGTGCCACGTTTTGGTCGCCGTGGCGAGTAGAAAAAAATTTTGGCGACTAAAATTACCGTGAAAGTTGCCAATTTGGCGACCTGTGTTCAACTGTCATGTGCCAAGCTTTTTCCAAGAAATTCCCGAGATTTTGCGAGATGCGTTTTTCTAGTAAATGGTGTTTATGGTTTTTTTAAGTTAAAGTGAGATACCACTTTGTATTAAATATTATTTATGCTCTGTCTTCTTGATAATTTGCCTAATTTAAATCTGGTTGTCTGGGTATTAAGCTTTGAGATGTCGCGTGCACCTCCAAATTCGATTGCAACGTTTGGGCATCCAATTTGATTCTTTTAAACGTTCATGTAGTGTTTCACAAAGTGTCCCTTTTTTCTGGCGACCGATATTTCATCGAGCATTTTATAATTTTAGGTAGCCAAAAGGCGACTTTGAAAAAAGTTGTGCTTGGACCACTGCATGTCGTTATTTTTAAGTCTCCTTTTTACAAGTCCGTGTCTTACAAGTCCTTTTTTACAAGTCCATGATTTTGCAGGTTCTCTTTTTACATGCCGCACTCTTTTAACAAGTCCTTGTTTTTCGAGTCCAGTCCTGTCCACGAAATAGCATATGCCTTGTCAAGACCGTAACTATGAATTTGAGCATCTGGTTATCATCTCTTTGTTTGAAGGAGCCCTTTCTGTATAGACCGCGAGCGTTCGTCCTTCTTTCCTCCGAGCCACGCGCAGTGTGCGAAAAAGTAAAATTATGAAATTAATAGTAAAAAGGAGGAGAGATACGGCCTAAGCGTGCTCTCGATCTATGTGACTCAAAAGAAAAGCAAGAAGCTAAGATCTTTCAAATCTTTCAGTGTTCGGGTGTTGCAAAATTTGAAAAAAAAGAAAAGAAAAGAAAAACTGCATCTTATTTTAAAAAAATGTCTTGAAAGCAGTGATAGGGAAGTTTCATTGGCGCTTGCACCTTTTTCAGCTATGAGCGTGCCTCCTGGAACACAGGTAGCCACACCCCTGGGAGTTCTTTTCATATGATCCTTACAATCCCTACTGTCGCTAAACCTTTTTTTTAGCGATCGTAACCGTTGTATTAAAACCAGGCATTGTCTGCATGTTGAGAACTGTATATGTTGGTTTTTAAAACTTTAAAACTAACTTTTGGTTGCGTCAAGTTTTCCTTAACATTTACTCCTTGTTATGGCAACAGCTTTAATGAGCTGTTAAGTTTTAAATTTAGTCCATAAGGGGCAATATCGGCTTTAATTGAGTTGTTCTCATCCTAAATTTACTTGCTTTCTATTGCCGCTTGATTTAAAAAACGCGAGCAACGCGAAAAAAAAATTAATAAAGAAAAAGAAAATAACACTTTTTTGACGCCAGTATATTGTTAGGCGTGTGCAGGATCGCTTGATTTTCTTTTAAACAACTGAATTTCTTTCAACCATGCTAACATTTCTTGAACGAAACGAGATCGCTTCAGCATGTTTTTCGTTTTCGCAAAAACGACAACTATTGGCAGCGAGATATGTTCACCATTCCTTGCCCTGAAAAAGTTGTTATTGCCAGTGAGTCATCGAGTGGCCTGGGTCGAAGGCTGCCCAATTGCAGCACAAGCCAGTGTGTGATCGTGGTCAAGCAGGAAATCTGGGCAGACGGTCCCAGCCTGAAATCACTGAAAAAGACCTGAAGAAAGGTTTCCGAGAAGTGTAGCGGACAGACTGTTCCTTGGGACAAAAAATCAAGCTGAGAAGAAGTTGATCCTAGAAGAGAGAATGGCTTCTCGACGTTATTCTTAAAGACGCGGATATCCTGCTTATTCTTCTGATGGTGAATTTGTGAGTGAATTTCACTCGTGTCCGCTGGCCTTAAGATCTGGACTCAATAGGAAGAAAAACCTTGCAATCAGTTCTTGTGGGAGCACTTATTATTTAGAAGGGGCGGTCGCTTATAGTTATTGATGAATATCCTGGAGATATCTTCTTTGTTTCTACGAGGTTATTGCTATGGTTACCTCGTGACCTCTGACTTCCAGAACGGCATTAAAATTAAAGAAGCTTACGCAGTTCGTTTATCATGAATGGCTTCTTGACGTTGTTGTTGAAGACTGGGATATCCGGCCTATTCTTCTGATGTATTTTCTTAAGTGAATTTGTAAGTGAATTTCTTTTCAATCATGTTGGGTTCTGAGCGATACACTTCAGCAGAGCATGTTTGATTTCATCCGAAGAATATTTTGTTGTGGCTGAAAGAACAACCATTGGCAGCGAGATATGTTCACCATTCCTTGCCGCGAAGAAGTTGTAATTTCCACTGAGTTATCGAGTGGTCTAGGACGACGGTTGCCCTGTTACAACACAAGCCAATGCGCGATCGTGGTCAAGAAAGAAAACAGAGCTGACGTGCCCGAAATCTCTGACGAACGCCTTAAGGATGGCTCCACGAAGAACAAAAAGTGTAGCGGACATTCAGTTGCATGCGAAGAAAGTCAAGGAGGGAAGAAGTTGACGCTAGAAGAGCTGAAGATGTTGTTCGCTCCTGGATATAAAGAGTTCGAAGTCGCTGTTGGATCAAAAGATCTGGACGAAGAAACTGCTCTTCAATTGTGGGAGGATATTTTCAAATCTCTGGACATTTTTGAAATTTCGAAAATTGCTTAAATAAATCCGACAGTTATAAGCCGTAATATTATTTTTGCGTTGCTTTTTTGTTGAATGACCTCAAAGTATAATTGAGTATGCACAACAAATATTTTTTATCCATAGAGATAATTCATAGCTTATTGTTAAAAGATAATGTTAATCTATCTTTTTCGTTTCTCAAGCGTTGAACTGTTTTCCTGCCTCAGTGAGCAGAGATCATTTTAACATGTAATCGAGAAATGAAATATGCCTTTCCCAACATTGAAAACTTTAAGTAAATATAGCTGCTATAGGCATGGTCTGTATTACATTACAAACAGCCGAAAACGAAAAGCCTGTGAGTATTTTTCAGTGTTTTCTCAGCCTTTTATAATTTAGTGATAACAATACTAAGGATCTGCCAGTAAAAGACTTGAGGGCAGAGGCGCGTTTTATTTTTTTCTTTTTAAGCGCAGTTCCTATTAATTTTGGAAGGTGGCCAAAAATTTACACAATCACAATCGCTTTCCACTGTACGGCTTCTACCGTTCTTCTTATTGGGAGACATCATATATACTCGAGCAAACTCGCAGGTACGTCTTCCTCCATGACTCTTTTTAAAAGCAAACTAAATTCCGTCATTGATATAGAAAAACAAGAAGCACTCCGCTGTAATTCTCTCACCGTCTTTTCAAACAAATGGAAATTTTTTCTTATTTAAATTTGTTGCTTGCACTTCTTACCCTCTAGCTAACTGCTTTGACTTAGCCATGTTTCCTGCAAAGTTGAGCCGTCCACCGTTCACCGTCCTTTCCTTTTATTGTAAGTAGCTAAGCGAATTCAAGCATAAATGTAACCTCAGCTATTTTTGTTTGTTTCGTCAAGTTGTAATATGTATACGTTTTGTGTGATGTAAATTTAGCTTAAATAATAAATTAAATAAAAAAAAATTAAAAAAAATTTACTGTAGGAGTTTCTTGTTAAGGCAAGCTTGTACTATTGCCGCATCTGCAGGTTATTTGTATCAACCCTAATTTTTGAATCTTATTTGGAACTCAGCCAAACCAGCGCACTGGCTTAAAAGAATTACCTTATATGTTATTCGGGTTGATTGAGTCCATTTTCTGTAGAAAAACAACTTTTGCAAAAAAGATGCATGATATCGTTTAATTTTTTCCCTTACTGAAATAGAACTGCTGTTTTTGGATCTAAAATCTGGGAAAACATTCCCTCCGAATTAAATCAAAGGCTCCTAGGAGCGAGCTCATGGATGAATTGAATTAGCAAAGACAGTTTAATAATCAAAGTAAAACATATATATCTTTTTGGACGGTTCATTCACAGGCAGACAAGCCTGTGTTAGTCATGATATTGTCAGTGTTCTTTAGAATATTTCCACTTATACAAAACCCATCTTCGGCTGGTTACTCTAAATTGATGTGTCGGGAAGAATGTACGCCTTACTAGTGCCCTCTAGAATATGCCGAACATATGCCTAAAAGGCACCTGGAACAAAAGTAATACTAAGTAAGGGAGGTAAGAGTAAAGTGTTTAATCTGACTTTAATGAATAAATTAATGAGAATCGAGTGAGTAAGTGATCGCCTGGTATTCGAGTGCCTCCAAAAGCCCATGGAATGACTATACCTCATCCATGAGCTGAAAAGCAATACAAACTTTACCTTTTAAATACGCAATAAGGAATTTGATTTCTCTGCCCACACTACCAGTAATCATTTCTATTGTTTTTTATATAATCGTAACTAAGACTTAATGCACTTTTAATTTCCCTTTCTCCGTTGTACTTTTACTTGTAGTTTTTATGTAAATGTCTACGTACGCCAGCTAGTTACATATGGCAGTGACTGACTCGAAAGCCTAAGCTCCTTTGGTCACTGCGCAAATTTCACCTTTCACGATTTATGTAATTCGTTGTTCTATTTTTTCTTGCATTTGAAATGTTGAACTTTTGTAATAACCTCTTGTAATAGTGCCAAAAAATGAAAAAATCTTGAATCAGCTAAACGAAGCTTTCTTTTATATGGGACGTGTGGAATTTGTAGTTTTTATTGCGTTCAATTTTGAAGATGCTTTTTTGTATCATTATCAAAAGTTTAGTGAGTTGTCCCCGTTCTTAATGTTTATGTTCACTCATGTCCTTGAGAAGATGTCAATTCAAGAACAGGATAAAATAGAAATAGAAAGGTTCAAATCATTCCTCTTGGGTGCGATTGTTTGATCAAGAATGGTTGCTTGAGTTGACGTTATTTTAGGAATACCTCTCTTACACCCCGTAGTTTTAGTGTGCTGTTTCACCCTAAATTTCTTTGTTCACTTTTTTGCTCTTGCGTCAAGAATGGGACGAAATATAAAGAATAAACTTGCAAAAAGATCTCTTGGGATCTGCTTGCATTGAATCGTCGCTTGACGTTATTGATGGTATTGTTTTTTAGTTTTTACGAGGTGTACCCACCCTAAATTGGTGTCATTAACTTTTGAACGTTGAGGCCAAGGAATGAATCAATCAGAAAGAAGCTTCCCGTGGGATCGATTGTATCACTCGACTTCAGTTATTGATGGATACAGGGATATCCGTCTTAGTTTTAGTGAACTGTCCCACCTTAACGTACCTTGATCTTTCATCTCCTCTGGCCTTAACAGAAAGAAAAACGTTGAAATCAGGCCATCGGGTCTCGTGGGATCGCTTGTATTATTAAGCGGAATAGTCCCTTGCAGTTATTGATGATTACGGCGATATCCTTCCTATAGTTTTGGCGAGGTGTTTCCACCCTAAATTTCTGATTAACTTGTTACCTCTGATTTTTAAAACTGCATTTATCAGAAAGAAGCTTACGCAGATTTTTCTTACGTTTGGCCGCTTGACGTTATTCTTGAAGACGGGAATATCCTTCTTTCTCATGCATTTATTGAAAAAACTAGGCGAATTTCTTTTTAATATTATGATAGTTTTGGTTCTTAGCTTCAACCTCGGACCTCGTCGCCTTAATTGTTTGAATTAAAACTTGAATAAAGAATATATTTGCCAGGTCAAACGGAGCTTTATTTGTGCGGGGAGGCTTTGTTATATTTTGAGGTGTTTAAAAACCGATTGCGTTAAACTTTAAAAATGTTTTTTTGTGAGTGTGCAGGGTATGTGTTGCATGTGTTTATGTCCACAGCTCTAGTGGTTAGTGTTGCCCTATTTTTCCATGGTTATCAGCTCGTGCCCTCTGGCGTCAAAAACAGATTAAACAGAGAGAAATAAGGTTGAAATCAGTTTTTGTGAGCGAGGTTGTATTTTTAAGAACAGTTGGCTTAACGCTGTTGATGAAAACGGCCTCTCCCCTTAGAACTAGAGAACTATGCCACCCTATGACCACTCATGTTCTCGATGACGTATAAGCAAGGGCACCAGATACTAAATTGCCATGGTAACTAATGTGACCTTGCACTTAAAGGACGGGCGCTCTAATTAGAATGACGTTTGATTGTTTGCTTTGACGCTATATTTTGAAGTCGGGGATATCTTCAGTATTTCTCGTGAAGTTATTTAAACGAGTAACAACTATTTGGCTCTGAAAAATACACTCCAACATGTTTGATTTCATCAAAAGGATATTTTGTTGCCAAAAGAACGACCATTGGCAGCAAGATATGTTCACCATTCCTTGCCCCGAGGAGGTTGTTATTACTACTGAGTTATCGCGTGGCCTTGGACGAAGGCTGTCGTGTTACAGCACGAGCCAAACTGTGATCGTGGTCAAGCAAGAAAACAGAGCAGACATGCCCGAAATACCTGGAATCACTCACAAACGCCAGCAGAAAAGCTCCACGATGAACAAAAACAGTAGCGGACCGTCAGTTGCATGCGAAGAAAATCAACGAAAGAAGAAGAAGTTGACCCTAGAAGAACTGAAAAAATTGTCTCCCCCTGGATATAAAGAGTTTGAGGCCGCTGTTGGGTCAAAAGATCTAGACGAACAAACCGCTCTTCAGTTGTGGGAGGATATTTTCAAACCTTTGGACATTTTTGAATTGTTGAATATAGTTTAACACCTGATGAACGAGGGCAGTTATATAACCTAACTCGTAACTGTAAGCTTGTTGTTATGTTCAGAAGATATATCTAAGTAAATCTTTTTCATACGTTTGTTATTCGCATGTTCTTGTGTCAAATGATTAAAGACGTTTTCAGTGACTGCAATAAAATTGAAGTGTCGTTTGCAGTTATTTCCTTGCCGCTTTTTGATTTTTGAAAATGATTTGGTGTTCGCTTTTGTCACTTATATTTTCTCGACAACCTAACAATATTCATCTGAACCTCCAAATTGTCTTTCTCAAGCTGATGGTGTCACCGAGTTAAATCTTGATTTAAAAAAAACCCCTTATCTAACCCCTTATTTAGCTATCGTAATTTCACCAGCCAAGAAACCAAGAGGCTTGTTGCATCGCAAACAGGACACGTCGGCAAAACTTGTCAAACCTGCCATGTTCGGATTTGATGGCGGTGTGAAGCAGCTGTTAAAAGGCGTAGGAGAGAATATTTTTTGTCAAGGACTTTAGAAATTCTATGCTGATGACGTGTCACTACCCAGATGTTGGTAGTGCTTCTGATTGGTCGTGCCCCGAGTCAAATTCGCTTCAACCAATCGGAAGCAGTACCCTGATCTACGTAGCGACACGTCATCAGTATAAAATTTGTACAGTTTTTTTATTTTATTTATTTTATTTGTTTATTTGTTTTTTCATTTTTCTCATTTTAATTCTCCTTATTTTTCAGCTCAAAGGAGCCATTAGATCCGCTGAAGCTGGCAGAGAGGACCTGGAAGACAGACTTGCCGAAATGATGAACAAACTGAGGGAGGCCCGGACACAAGCTGATGAAGCGGTGAGTACTGAGTCTTTCCAGAATCCTGACTTGATCGCTCCCTAGCATCAGATGTTTGAGGCAGTTTTCCTTTTTTATTTCGGTAAAAGTCGCAAAACAAGGGTTAAATTAAAATAGCTACTGACCTATTTTGAATTTAAGTGAAAAGGAAAAAAATGCGATGATAAACTGCGATCAGGCGATTTTTCTTCCCTTTTTTTTAGGAGGCGAGGGGAAAAAGAACTCTTTTGCCCGTCCGCCGACTTTCGTGCTCCCCCGGGAAAAATAGCCTAATCGCAGGTTAGATGATGATATGCAAGATACACACGGCCATACAGAGAGACAAACCTAAAGCCAAAAATATAATGAAAGAAAAGTTAGAAGCAAAATCAGCAAGGAAAGTCGTGATGTCAATCAATGATATTTTCTTCGCAGAATGAGAGACAAGAACGTGAGAAGAAAACGCTTGAAGCTAAAGTTCAGGCTCTAGAAAATGAACTTGAAAGAGCGCGGGAGCGTTTGAAGTCTCTTCGCGCACAGGCTGACCAAAGAGTAAGAATATTACATCCTACTGTAACCGGTTTAGTGTATTGCAAGCTAAAATTATGGGAAAGTTACTTCTATTGAGTATGAATTACAAAAGCTAGTGAGAAGACAGCTCATCTTGCACTTTTTATTTATTGTAATTGTAGCTTAAAGGGGAAATCGCTTTAGAGTAATATGATTTTTAAAAGCTTGAAGATTTCTGCTGTAAACCTACAAAATCGAATCGAAAAGTTCTTTTTCCACTGAAAGACCTTGTCATCGCATTGGACCTGTTAACCCTTACCTGTCGTTATAGATGGCAAGAAATTAAATGGATTTAACTTGCGCTGACCAAACTGGCCAAGTTAGTTGAATATTC